>NW_025221020.1:3355599-3866608 GCF_014066325.1 Apis laboriosa | reverse complement strand
TTTTTTTTTTTTTTTTTGAATCATTATTGATTATCTTCTTCCTCTTGTTATTGAAGATTGCACATTTAAATACCTCGCGTGTACGTAATAGAGAACAGAAGAGTGTGGACGGTTAGGGTGAAATAAATTGGTACGACGAATTCTACAGATCTAGTGAGCGAGACAAAGTCGCCGAAAGATTCGAAGCCGCCACTGCCAAAGGTCCATAGCACTCCAAAGAAAACGTCTACACCGAAATCGGCGGAGATGAAGAAGCCGACCGAGAAGCTGGTGAAAAACGCGAAGGCTTCGCCCCGGATAACCCCGAAAGTGACACCGTTGCAGAGTCCTGGCGCCGAGAACGCTCCATTGATCCGCGGTAGTACCGGCGAGATAATAAAAAGCGAAGGGAAGGAGGATAAATTGGAGGATAAGCACGAGGAGAAGAAAGATCAAGGCAGCGAAAAAACACAAGTAATTAATTTTCTCGTTCGTTAACGAGATGAAATACGTGGTGTACGACGCGTTCCCCGACCAATGATCGATCGCCGTTTATATTCTCGTTTCGTTTAATTAATTGCAGCAGGAGATAAGCGCCGCGGAGCAGGGTAACGACGAGGTGAAGAAGCCGACCGTTATAGAACAGTCCAATATCGTGTCCAAGCAGGCGAAGGACGAGACTAATTTGAATCAGGAGAATCAATCGGCTGTGCGATCTCAAGAAACGCCTAAAGCTGCCAAGAAGGAAGCCGAGGCCAAGTCTGAGAGCAATGTCGAGGAGCAGGTCGATATGTCTGGTAAGCTAAGTTGTGAACCCTTTGAAAATTGGAATATGAGAGGATTGAGGAATAAATTTTTTCTTTCTTTTTTTTCTTTTTTTTTTCCTTTTTTTCTTTTTTCTTGAAATTTCTTTTTTCCAGCATCGATGATAGCAAAGATCCGGATCACTACGGAAGAGGAAGCTAAGGCAGCTATAGCTGAACGTAGAAGATTAGCCAGAGAGCAGGCTGAACGGGAAGCCGAACTTGAACGCCAACGACAGGTGAGGTTTTAAATAGATCCTCCGTATGAAAGATCGCATTGTTCGTGGACGGCGAAGGAAGGAAATTTCATAAAGAGATTTCTGTATCCTTTTACAGGAGGAAGAAGCCCGTTTAGAGGCCGAGAGATTGCGCGCCGAAGAAGAGGAACAGCGACGTTTGGAGGAGGAAACGCTTCGTTTGGCTAACGAAGCTCGAGAAGCTGAAGAACAGAGACTGAGACTGGCGATAGAGGAAGCGAAACGTCGCGAGGAAGAGGACAGGAGAAGAAGGGAAGAGGAGGCTCGTCAGAAACAGGAGAAAGAAGAGGCTGAGCGGAAAGCGAGGGAAGAAGCGGAAAGGTCGGATGATTTCTTTGAAGTGACACTGTTTTGTATTATCCACAAAGTGTTTATCGATTAAATGACGATCCGATGTTACAGACAACGGATCGAAATGGCAGAACGTGTTAAGAGAGAAGAGGAAGAGAGACTTGCTAGACGTAAACGCGTCGAAGCAATTATGCTTAGAACTCGTGGCAAAAATCAGAGTAACACACCTACGAAGGTGAGATTGTAAATTTATTTGTAAAATTCTTGTTGATTAATTTTTTTATCGATGAGTAAGGGATGTTTATGTAAGTGTAATTCGTAGGGTGAAGGTGGTGATGGCGATAAGTTGAAAGAAGACAGTCCTAACGATGAAAATAAAACAGCACCAGTTAATAAAAGCGAGGATGTTATGACAGCCAGTCTGATATCCGAGGCGACTCAACAATTCATTAGCGGAGAGCAGCGTGCTCATCATACGGAAAACAATACTACTACGGACATTGTGCATAACGGCACGCATAGTAATGGCATTAATGAAAATAAAATTGTATTGGATAATAATCAGGGTAATGTGGAAGGAGAACTGAATGGTCATCATACAAATCATGGAAACGGTATCAACAGTCAATCAATTACACTGGATAATGCCACTGTGTAAGTATAACAACTTCAAAGTTACAGATTCGTAACGAGCATTTATATTAGCGTAAGAGTTATATACTGACATTTACCAACCACCATTAAAAAAAAAGAAAAAGTCCAAGATATAACTGGATTTCTCATCGATAATAAAAACTGAAAAATAACATCGAAGAGCATCTCAAAGAATTGTAAGTTCATTTGGTTTTTAGATCATTCGACAATAATATAAATATTATGAATGCCCGTACAAGGCTTATATCAGTTTAGCGAACGTTGCTAAAAACTCCTTACACAGTGTACACCCACGCATTAGAAATTTTCATAACATTTTATGAGAATATATTTATTTCATTTTTTAGTTTTTTTTTGTCGCATAGAATAAGAATATTTTTTCAAAAAAAAAAAAAAAACAATCTTTTTAATCCGAAAAATAAATAGCGAATATTTTAGAATATCATTTCTACGAAATGCATATTTTATCTAGAATTTTGTGCGAATATGATATACAAATATATATATATATATTTACTAAACTTAATTGTAGTTTCGTTTAGAAAGCAAAATTATGGCTAATATAATTAATATAATATAAATAATTGCACAATACTAGCCATTATAAAAATAAAAATATTGACTGATTTTTAGTGCCGTTCATAAATATGTATGAACGTATTCGTCGTATAAAATATAATTGAAAAAAGAAAAAAAAAAGGTTAAAATGTGTTGAAATCATTAAAAAGGAAAGAAAAAAATCAAAATATAATAAATCTGAATCGGAATACGAATCATATGTAACACTACAAGTATCATGAACGTACATGCTAACATAGAATAATATGTGAAAAGTGCATTCGTAATCATTAATACTAAATGTATTCTTAAATCTTGATTTAACACGAATATAGGACAGTTCACATAATGAATGATTCAGGGTACCGCTCTAGTCATTTATAAAAAAATAATAAAGTTGTTTATAGACTCACAAGGAATTAATAGACACGCACATGCATACAATGTGAACTATAAATAACAACAATTTTTAAAATTTATTTAATCAGTTATTCTATATTCAAATTACTGCGTAATAATAATATTGCTTTTATCTATGTAACTCTATCATTGTTGTTGCAGATTTAATATTATTATTTTTTATCATAACCTTCCCTTTTTTCAACTAGAATGTTAAACACTGAAAAAAAAATGGCTAGAGTGTGAACATTGTTTTCTAAACGAATATATATATATATACATATACATAATAATAAAAGTAAAAAATGTGCCACATTAAATACACACATAATAAGCATAACGTATGATTTTTTGACCATAAAACAAAAAAAAAAAAAAATTAATAAATGCATTGTTTGATTGTTCTAGAAAAGAACAATTAAGAAATATATGTTGAAAAATCATAATCCTGCAATATGATTATTCTGAATTATAAAGGCACATGGTATGTTGAGAATTAATATGAGAATCGTTAATATGTATATAATGAATTTTGTTGTTTGAGATGTTTTTTGTGATACCCGTATGATAACGGAAAAATTAAGTTTGAGAATATATCTACGCTATATGTACACTATACATAGTTATTTAAATAACAAAAATTTATTGCGCTTTATCCATGAATCACATCGGAAGGAACTGCTTATAAAATTCCATTTAGCTCGGTAAAAATTGCTTTATAATAAACTATCATTATAATGCAAACGACTTTACATACTATATTGTACATTGCAAAAGTAGTCAGAGCAATGGTTGACAAATATAAAAAAAATATTTATAGCAATTATATATTGCTAATGAAAATTCACCTAATCGCACGACTATATTAATATAACTAACAAATTATATATAATATTATAATCATCGGTAACTCGAGAGGTATGAGGAATGTATATTGTGTATTATCTATTATACTTATATATATTTTATAATTTATATTTAATCGTGTGCTAGTTTAAAAATATACTATTTTTAGGTAGACATCTAAAGGAATAATGAAAAATTTAACTTATATTGTACGCCGATTCTTTTTAGTAATATGTTAATGGCATAAAAAAAAATGTAATGTTATACAAAGCATGGAAATGTTAAGAAACTAACAGAGCTATAGCGTTAAATATCAATTAATCAATAATAAATTCAGTGTACATAATGTAAAGAAGGATAAATAGTATAAATTTGACTCATCTAAAAAATTTTGTCTATAATTTTATCACAAAAGTTCATCAAAGATACACTGTTTCTATATATTATTATGTTTTCATATATTTTTATATTTACAGTGTGTAATCTTTGGTGAGCTATTACTTTATCTTTCCTCCACTACTAGTTACCACTCAAGCTCAACGTGTATGCCTTAATTAATGTTCGTATTAACATTTCTTCTTATCGACTTTATTACCACCATTGCATGTTGTGAATTAATTGTATCAATATGGTGTGGCTTCTACTTTTCTTTGCTCTACTTTGTACTTGTTCTTTATGTTTGCGTTGTATATCATCCAGCAGTACGTGTCAACTTACTGTCTACTTTTGCTATGTACTATCAACCTCCACACATTTTAAAGTTATTTTTTTGTTGTAAAAAAAAAAAAAAAAAAAAAAAAAAAATACATATATATACATATATATATTTCACACAATCCATTCCACAATCCCTATAGGAAGTTAACTATGCTGGGCATGAATGTTTTTCATCTTATTCTATCTATGAATAAGAGAAAATAGGAACTACATGATTCAAAAATCATTATCGATAAAACCTGCTGTATGGTAATCATCTATTTATATTACTTACTGTATAATTTTATCGAAAAGAGAAATTCTTTTCTATGTTAATTGTGTTTCTTATACAATTTACGTTATGCCATAAAATTTTTTTGTAAATTCTCAAATACATAGAAATGCTTTTTTTTATAGCTGCTTTACAGTATCAAAGTAGCTGCCTTTCAAAATATTAGTAAGATATAATAGTGCTGATGCAAGATTAAATATTATCGCAAATTAAATCGATTGTAAGATAAGTTTTCAGGATTAATGTTTGCTTTCAAATTTTTTTTATAATTATAATTTGATACGAGACGAATAATTTGAAAAGATTCAGTACATAGTCTGTTAATTCTTTATTTCTCCTTCATTCGTTCGCTAAAATCTTTTAGACGTATTAGACATTTAAAAAATATATATATATATAAAACTTTTAAATTAAGATATAAAAAAATAGTTATTAACAAATAATTGTACGAGTTATTGCACATATTAATATTAGCAAAATAGTTTCTCGAACTACGAATCGCCTATGATTGGCTTGATCAATTATTAGTGATTATAATTTTTATCTTAGAAATTACGATAACGCTGATGCGGTAGTATCTAGTATTAATCGCCTATTATTTAGTATTTGTATGTTTCCTTTCGCTGATTTTATAGCAAACAAAACAACGTGACCAACAACCTGTTAGACCTAACGGAATTCGACTCTCTCAGTAATAGCAGTAGTGGTCCAATACTCCAACTGACATCCAATTTGGCCAATGAAGACACCCTCAACTCGAACCTAAATCCAGCAGCTATACCTTTCACTCCAATGGCAAACACGTATATGCCTACCGCTGCTAATGCCAATGTAAATCCGTTCCAGGATTCTTTTATGAACAACAAACCACAAGATAATAGTCAAGTACCAGGTACGTTTGCGTATTATTATCGCGATACTGACCTCTGATGTATACGATGTGAATGTAACACACTGTTCTTGATCTACAGATCTTTTATCATAATGCGCGTATTAATCATTCTGGTGAAAGGAAGAAGAGAGCGATTGGATTGAAAAAAAGAATTGAAAAAAAAAAAAAGAATTAAAGAAATAAAATACCTGTGCTTTGCAGCGAGCAACGGGTATATAATATTCGAAACGATGTCATTTATGAAATAATGTAAATAAGCGCTATCGATGTGTAGAAATGGAGACCTAAGTAGAGAAAAACGGGGGGGCACTACGTCAAAAAGAAAAAGAAAAAGAAAAAGAAAAAAAAAAAAAGACTACTTTGTCCTTAAACGTCACGAGAAATGTAAAATAATATATAATGTTAATTATTAATATTATGTAACAGCAAATAGGCAACTCAGTCCGTTATCGTATGCTATTAGGTATAAATCTTTTTAGAAGAACCTTTAAAGGGAATAAGGCCTGTTTATAAAATTATTGATTTGAAATACGCGTATATATTTTATTGTATTAAAAAATTTCATTAAATTAATTTCACGCGTAATTACAATTCGCCCATAACGTGTCGCGTTTAGAAAAGTTTTTATCGAGAATTGTAATGGAACGAGATTTTATCGAATTTTGACGACGCGAACAATCGGTACAATGAAATCTTTATACGTAAACGAACGTGTAAAACGGCTTGACAAACAAGATAGCACAAGATATGATGAATTGGTTGAAATATTTTACTGAAACTTATATCTGCCAAAATGACGTAGGAGGTAAGCTCCAATGATTGTCCTTATATAAGAGATAGTATAATATTACCTATAGAATTTGAGTATAGAAAACGAATATATATTATATACATATAGTCATATCTAGTAAGATCTTCTGCAGATATGATGTAAAGAAAAAAAAAAAAAAAAAAAGAACACATTTCTTCCATATTACATTTTGGGGCGTGCGCTCACTAGTCAAGCAATTTTACTGTTTTTATCATATTTTCCTTTTTTTTTCTTTATTATTATTATTTTATTATTATTTTTTTTGTTTTTTTTTTTTTTATATATATTAGAAAACTCACCTAATATTGGTACTTTAGGTATCCACTAGATTTCATTACTGTTACGTTTTCGCGAATCTAACATAAATTTTCTAGCTGTGATGATGACGACGATGACGAAGACGACGATTGCATTGTGAAATAGCCACTGCATACGTTTATAAAATAAGGAATCGATAGTATCGTTACTTTGTTTGTAAATGATGTTTTTGCTAGTTACGATAGAAAATGAAACACAAATCTACGGTAAAATGTTTCAATAAAAGATGATACATTAGCATAATCATGATAGAAATTTTTTAGCAAGGAGCTCGAACATTCGTCGAATATTTCGTGAAAATTGTGTGAACAAAATTCCAAGCTCATATTGCGTTATTCCATATATATCCATTATCGTAGTGGCTATTCATTCTAGTGGTATCATACTCTAGTATACAGATAGAAGATGATAATTTTAAAGCCTGATGTTATTGAGCAAACATTGTAATTGGTGTCTATGACATGAGTTTATTTGTTACTATTGTGGCATATTATTATGAAATCAATTAGCATGCTTTGTGTTTAACACTTTGCAAAAATTGCAAGTGCGTAATATTGTCCCATATACAAGGTGGTTTATACGAAGGATAATAATGAAGTATAAATTTGAGTAACTTGGTTTTCAAGTAGCAGAGATGAAAGAAAAAAAAAAAGTCATCGACATGAAAGGATATCACGATATATCACGATCTATATCCATGCAAATATCCATGTACCGTTTGTTTTCTCTTTCTTTTCTTCTTTTTTTTTTTTTTTTTTTTAACCTTTTCATGTTTGTGCTACGTACAATATTAAGAGTTCTCTTATGAATTCTTTCCGCATACGTTCTATTGCGATCGATTTAAAAGAAATTTCACGCTGCATGCTTGTTACCGATTTTTTTTTCTCCCTCCCCCCTCAAAATTGTTTAATTTAAGAACGTCGAGCACATACATATATATATATATATATATATATATATATACATATATATATGTATGTATGTAATGCCGCAGTGTTTTGTATCCCAAAATGATTTCTCTTACGCAAAACCTAAGAATTAATATTTTAACGATAATGAAAAAAAAAAAAATATATATGTATTTTTATCGAGAAATTTTAGCACATTGCTGTACAGAAGCATTACAATCCTAAGACACTTTAATCGCCTAAGCTTCTTAAGCGCGTAGTTAACGACATCGATACGAGGATTCAAATCAGTTTTACGTATCATAACTCGATAATCCACGCGGATTATTTTTAATCATAAAACTATGTCGTTGCTTTCCGAGAAAGAATTTACGCAATGACTTTATATTATCGAGTTTATTTATTCAAACTATTCTATTCGGTCTAACTAAAACTATTCTATAAGGACACGTAATAATAATAACTATAATAATAATAACAATAATAATAATCCCAATACATACGAACAAATGTTTCTAAACATACAAATACTGAGAATGCTAAATATCATCAGTCATGTCTAAAAATACTTCGTATTGTATAAATGCTTGTATGTAATAAATACTTAATATTGAAAATAAAGGAAATATTATTTAATAAACCTCCTTTGAACATGTTCCATTGTTTCGTAGCTTTTATATTCGTGTCAATGTTGTTCTCGCATTGTAAAAACTGTAAAATGTGATTGTTCTATCGTACATTCGCACGTTTCATCCCTTTAAAAATCGTTATTCAAATTCAAATCGGCGTAGAATATGTTAAAAGTCGCACAAGTGTCTCGTATATATTTTTCTGTTCATTGTTGCCGTAAAAACACGTGCGACATATATTTTAATTTTAAAGCGTAAGAACTAACATAACCCTCAACGTAACGTATCCGCGTGTTGAAAGCAACAGGGTATGAAATATGGAGCATACCTGCGAGCATACCTGGTGGATGAGATTCGTCTCTGGGGTGTCACAATCGTAAAAAATAATACCCCCTGTCTGTGAACATTTTCTTCGTAGTTATCTGACTGACTGGCTACTATATTTGACTCGTTTTCGCGTCAACGAATCGAATCCATAGAAACGTTTTTCATCGAAAACTTTCCAACCCTAATCCCACGTTATTTTCTTTCTTTCTTCACGTCTATCTCGACCTTATTTTTGCCCCTCGGTCTCCTTTATTTTTTTCGAAATACGAAAAATATTTCCACGGCGAAGCGCGATCTACCGTTTCTATCTCAATTTTAATAAAACCTTTCGTAATTTTTATTTTTCCACGCGAACGAGCAACAATTTAGATATCAAATTAGAGAAAAATTTACGTTCCAATTAAAATTATGACTCACCTCCGCGTATGGTCCTACTTAAGAGTTCCCATCAAGTTCGTACGTAATTTTATACCGCTCCCCAGTAAGGGGGCAAGTAAGGGTCGGAACACACACATACACACACACACACACACACACACACACACATTTTTTTCCTTCCCTCCAGGCCCGTTACGATACCTTTTAAGACGAGGTCTACTCGAGAAGAACGAAATCGTTCGTGAGCCCGGTAATCCAGTGTTGCGCCTGGTGTAAATTAATTAATGAAACAAGGTAATACCGCGAGTGCTCTCCGTGCCGCGTTATTACGACCGAAAAGGCGAAAAGGATCGCCGGTGGAAAATGAGGATTTCAGATACGCGCGCATTTCCAGCGGGTGCATAATTCCGGAAAATTAAACCGCAGCGCGAGATTACACGGCAAACTTTCCGCCTTTTCCTTCCCCGCGCTAATTTTTGGCCAACAACTTGACTCCCTCCTTGCCCCCTTCGCCTTAACGCAACTAGCCTGGCAAACGTTTAACGAAACTCGATTCTTTACGATGCTTTTTTCACCGTGGTGGAAACGCACCACTTCCTCTCTCTCTCTCTCTCTCTCTCTCTCTCGTGCGAAACGCGAAATTTAATCGCCGGCCGGTGAACTCTAAATTCAACCGGTCCCCGATCTATCCTCATTAACCGGGGAAACTTGGAAATATTATTCGCGTCGCGATGTTATCCGGCCGATTAAAGGAGAGCCGCGGAGCGTAGTAAATCATCGTTTGGGAAATCCGCGGGTGTAATTCCGTAATGAATTTCCGCCAACTTTCCGCCGACGTGAACACGGATCGGCCAAACGGGAAAGGACGACCAGTCGGACGAATAAGGCGTAATTTATGAACGGAACGGGCACACACGCGAGTCAACGTTTCACGTCTTGTTTAAAGCAAGTACGTTAAAAAAGTATTTCCTGTCCAGGTTATACGATCACACGATCGTGGAATCGTCCCTCGTACATATATTCGCTACGAAAGAAGATTTTCGCGCTTTAAGAGCTGTCGATGATCGTCTAACGCCAAACGGCAGTTAATATCCTTCTCCCTAATTCATCCGTGGAAACCCGGATCGTTTCGTTTTCGAGAAGGGGAGAGCGGTATTTTCTGGCGGAAGGTTTCGAACTGTTGGTGTAATCCAACGGTCTTGGGCTCGCACATTCACGTGGCAGGAAAGGGTGGTGGTGTAATTTGCGGCTTGTAATACCGTGGCCGTCGTTTGTAACCTGTTCGGGATACGCAAGTACGGTTGCGGGGGAGAGAAGGAGGGAGAGCGAAAAGAGAGATGGGCACAAGGAGGAAACCGACGTAACCGCATCGAGGGGGATGGTTTTCCACGACTGAACGTGGGCAAAACTACCCCACGTTCATTTTCTTCCCGTCTTCCCGGAAGATACACTCGTCCATCCCTTCGTTTCACAGGTTTCCTACAGGTTTCCGCGTCCCCCGCATCACCTGACACGCGCGTTTTAATCGCTCTGTACTCGTTCTCCCGGTAAATTTCCATTTGCCTCCTCCGAAAGAGGAGGAAGAAGGGAGAGGAGGAATTCTCTTGACTTCGGTGCAATCTCTATGTAAATAAATTTATCAAGCCCCGTTGCTCCCTATTTCGGTAAAGATAAAGAATAAATAACGGGAATGGGAAAAGGTTGAAAGAGGTGGAGAGGAGAAGGAAGAGAAAGGCGAAAGATTCAAATGAAATTTCGTATTTCGTTTTTACGGATACGCTCGATTTAGCGGATGGTTCAATAGAGGTGAACCCCACGAACGCGGAGGATGAAAAGGATGCAGCCTGTGAGGGGATGCATTCATTTTGCACGGGTCATAAGACCTTCTTGCGATGTTAGAGAGAGGGTCCGAGAGACTCTTGTGCCGAGGTTACTGCACTTCAGGGACGAGTTATCCTCCTCATCGACCACCAGGAATTCTGGCAGAACAAATTTCCCGACAAATTTTCGTGGAAACGTACAATTTCCGAAGGGTTTCTCGCCGGTGAAAGCGGCCGTTGTTCCCTGCCGATTTATGCCTGGAACGCGATTATAAATTTTTGCCGCGCGCAAAACTCGGTTTCTTCGGGGTGGGCGTAATTTCTCAAGGTATCGTAAATAATTTCATCGATTTTACCACGATGTTTCGACGAAATTTTCGTGCAACGATCAGGTCTCGTTTAATAAATATTCGTTGGAGAAACGATCGACGATGCGAACGATGTTTCCCTGAATATATCCCATAATCGATACCGAAAGCTGATTTCACGTTTCCCAAGAAAGTGGAACGGGCAAATTAATAAAAATCCAATTCTGGATATATATATATATATATATAACGTTGGGAAAATAGCGCGCGAAAGCATTCCGCGGACAAATTAATTTTTTCACAGAGGTGCACGATAAGATAAATAATGAGGTTGAAAAAGCGACGAGAGAGAGGATCGCGAAAAACGAAGCTGGAAAAAAGCAAAGCTGTATCAAAGAACTTTTTCCTATTACGTGTGGATTCATTCGTTTAATTATCTTTCCGGGCGGCATCGCGGTTGGCAAAACATTAATTGTTCGGTTGATTGAAATGTCTAACGAACCCCTTCGAACTTCTCGCTTTATGAACGTGTCTAAACTTTTTAATGGATCCGCATTTCATTTTTTCTCCCCCGCCCCTCTCTCTCTTTCTTTCTCTCTCTCTCTCTCTCTCTTCTTTCTCCTCTCCCATTTTCATCAAGGTAATAACGAGTTACAATACTATCTCTCCTTCGTCCAGAGACCACTCTCGCCACCCTCTCTTAAACACGGGCCCGTCTCTATCGCCCACCGTCTATCGATCGCCGGTTAAATCGGCGACAAAACAAGCGAACGTGCCGATTCAATTTGCTCCCGGGGAAATATTTTAATCCTTGAACCGTCCGGATAAATTAATTCACCGCCACCTCTGGGGTCACGAATCACGCTCCATTTCGAGCATTCTCCAATCGGTTAGATCTCTCTCTCTCTCTCTATATATATATATATACATGTATACACATATATATATATATATATATATATATACATATATATACGTTCCATCGATTGTCTCGATTTGACGGATTTCCGGATAATCCGGATAACACGATCGTACCCGCGCAGAATCGACGAGGCGGGAGGAGGATGGGGGAAGAGAGAGAGACAGAGAGAGAGGGGGGAGGGAACTTAGTTGTATTGGATGGAAGCCAATCCGGACTACTGGCGATTGACAATTGGCGGTGTGGGAATGATTTCCGATGAGCGAGGAATCGAGAGAACGATGGTCGATCGAAGGCGGGCCACACCACGAAAGAGAACAATGACGCGGAACAGCGCGGATATTAAAGGGGAAAAATATGAATAGGTTCACCTTCCTGCAAACTGGACCGCCGGCTCCCTTCCCTCTCCCTAAAAAAAACTCCCTAGCCCTGGTTTCGTACCTCGCAGAAAGAGAAAGAGAATGGAGAGTGAGTGAGTGAGTGAGAGAGAGAGACAGAGAGAGAGAGAGAGAGAGAGAAAGAGAGAGAGAGAGAGAGAGAAACTTTTCGAATAAAACTACTTGTAGGATGCGCCTTCGGGGGGAACGGGATCGTAAACGACACTGCGTCATCGGTGTATTGAAAAAAAAAAAAAACGGCTGTCGGTGACTCGAATATAATAATACATTTGGATAAATCGGGCCACGGGAACGATTAGACGTCAATTATATCCATGTTCCAAAAGATAAAAAAATATTACGCGTAGCGGTAAGGCGCGATTAACGAATTCGAAGTTGGAAAATGTTGTAAATGTCGGACTGGGGGATTCGAAGGAATTCCTTTATCCGTGATGCTTTTCGAATAACGGAGATAACGCGTTTGCGCCTGAGCCAATCCGGTGTACCACCGGCTGACAATTGGCGGCGTGGCAATGATTTCCGATGAGCGGGTCGAGAGGAACGAGCGAGAGGGGGAAAGGGCGAGGGGTGTAACCGAGGAAATTTGACGGGAGGGGAGGAGGGAGAGGAGGAAGACACGCGCGGATAAAGGGAAAGAGGAAAGGGACGAATATATTCGTTCGGCATTTGCGGTTAGCCGCGCACGGATTGCACCCGATTTCCCTCTTTCTATCCAATAATTTTGCGAACGGCCATTCAACCTTCGTTTGTCTCGCTTCTCGCGTTCTCCAACCCTCTCCCCAGGCCCAGCTTTCCGCTAGGGCGTGATGTTCGCGCGCTCGGTTCGCAGCCGTTTAGGGAGGGGGGGGAGGAGGAGGAGCAGAGAAAAATTCTGTGAGAAGAGAGCGTGGAAATTTTTTTTTTTTTCGCGCTCGCGTGTTTGTAGCGTTGTCGCGTCGATACCATCGGCGTGTGGTTAAAATCGGAGATAAAAGCCTGGTTGATAGTTTGCAAAAGATTTTTTCGTACAACGTGCAGAGGGTACAGAGCGTTGTTGGTGAACGCGTGGTGGGATTAATCAAGCGTATATTCGCGGATCGTGGGTTCGTTCTCCTCCGATAAAACTGAAATATACACGCAGGATACATCAGCTACGAATCATCTTGCGTGTTTACAGTACGAGTTTCAATTAATCGTGCAACATTTATCCTATCCTTTCGTTCGGAGGAGGAAGAAATTGCGTCTACTGAATCATTAACTCGCCTTTCCGTTTCCAATGAATTGCGCTATGCGTAGGATAATAAATTCCAAAATGAATTCTTAAATTCATTCGGAAATATGCGATTAATCAAAGCGAATTGTTAAAACGTGAACGATTCGATAGTTTGAATTGAACATGTTAATTTTGAATATCGTGTTGGATAAATGTCATGATGATAAAATCTCGGCCAAGATATTATTATTGTTGTTGTTGTTGTTGTTGTTGTTTACGATACCGGTGAATTATAAAGGAATTATACCAATCTTGTATATCAGACGGCTCCAATTCGGCGGGGGTTTCGAGATAAATCCATTTACGGAACAAAATGGGTCACCCTATGCGCAAAACAAGCAGATCCGTTGGCGTAATTACACGTCTAAATCTTCCTTCCCGGCTAGATGTTGGCAGTCTTTGTAACACAGCGATAAAGCTTATTTCGAATCGTGGGCCGGAAATGAATAGTGAGTGGAGGGCGAACTCGTCTTTAAATTACATTTTTTGCATTCTCATCGTGGCCGCCGTAGGGGTTTAAAATAGGATTGGCCGGAATGATAAATTCATATCTCGGCTTCCGCCGGTTACTTACAACTGCGGGATAAAAGCGGGATTGGCAATTAAGCTCGATGGCGCGATAAAAAGATCCTGACTGAAAATTTGACCTGTACTTCTTACTTACTCTCCCGACCGAATGATAATATCTCGCGAGAGATCGAGGCGGCGGACGAAGAGAGAAACGAATCCGCTCGAATACGCGTGAAATAAGTAACGAGACATCGATTGGGGTGGGAAAACGTGGCCGTAAATTTAAACGCGCGTTCAAATCCAGAGCTAGAAGCGGCGGAAATAAATTCAAACAAAATGGCCAGCCTGAAGGCGCGGGATTGGAGAGCGAAGGTTCGACGAAACTTTCTCGAAGGGAAAGTTAGTTTCTCACGATTAGACTTTCACCTCCCCTTCCCCTTCCCTTTCCCTACTACCACTACTTTCGTTTCCTCTAGCTCTAAACCGCCTCGAGGATCGAGATAGAGGAGCTCGGTCTGGCCGAATGAAATTTTAATTTTTGATAAGACGCTCCCCTTACCAAACTTGTCCCTCCACCCTTTCCGCTGTAACAGCAGTACTGTTCCCTCCGACTGTTTCCTGCCTCTTTCTCGCTGTACCAAGGGTCGGCATCGGTTTAGAGATGATATTAAATATCACCTAGACGCGCAACGATTTAGGCGAAGGAGATATTCTCAGAGAAGAGAACAAATGTTGCGAGTGTTTTAGATTGATTGCCGAGGAAGGGATGTCAGGTTGCGCAATTATGCAGAAAGAGATATGCATCTATGAGAAGGAATAAATGGGTACGAGTAGTGCCGCGAAGTTTAGTTCAGAGAATTAATTGTCAAAGCTATGCGCCAAAGATAAAGCGCTTTTAATTAAAGGAATAATCGATAATTTTTTTGGCGTCTAGAGTTTTTAATGAACGAAATTGTTCATTAACGAAGTGTATTTCGAGGAGATATTTTCGAGATTTTTGCGCAATATTTTTAAAAATAAATAGTTCGTTCCGACAGCTTTTTGATAAATTAAGACACGATAAGCCGTCACAAGACAAGTCTATCCATCATTGTTCGCGTTCCTTCCTTCATTTCAACGTAACCTCTTAATGGGGCAAACTCGGGTCGACACTTCACGCGTAGACAACGGATAAACGGAATTCCTAATGTCGATCACCCTCGAGTAAACGACAACAAATCTCGCGCGCAGGCCTAATTTCTCGCATCACCGAATCTCTTAGTTATATCCGCCAGCCTATCAATGTCCTCGAATTCAACCGAAAATTCCAATCAGTCGGTGACTACAGGTATGATTGCGGTTCCATGAAGGAAAGCTGGTGTAAGGTGAAACCTGAGACGTAATGAAAGAAGAAGCTGCGCGGAATGCTGTCTGTTAAATTAATGGAGCAAGAAACGAGGAGACGACAGAAGGAAACAAAGAGGCCAAATGAGAAGAATAAAGAGAGAGAAAGAGAAAACAGAGAATTTTTCATAGATTGTGTAGAATAGATATGCGTATGCTGGAAGGCAAAATACATACGGAGAAGCGATGTGACGTAGAGGGGTGGTAGAAAACAGGGGTGGTAGGGGGACATGCGTTACGTCATGTGTGAAATTACAATCACCCACCCTTAATGCGCTTGCCTTGACTCATCCCATTCTGTTCAGGTACAATGGTGTGAGCGTGCACAGTTACATCCGGGTGTTAGGTCTATTTCTATAAATATATATATATATATATGTTATCATTGCACACATGCAACGAGGCACGTACGTATATGCACGTGTCTCGTATACGAGTTACACGTTCACGTTGTTTGGTATTCCGGGTATAGGTCTTTATACGCGAGATAATGAACACAATGTCTGCGGGAAAGTGTACGCCATAGGATGGGAAGGTCCGGTGCATCGGCCCTGAAGAACCTTTGGTAAACTTTGACGTGTAAACTAACTAGGACCCCCCCCGATCAATGTGCTCGCTTGTACGAACCGACTGGAAAATATAATCGTTTAATGTCCGTGGACGGTTTCGAGGCGGGCAGGTGAACCTAATAAATTGATAGGCCGAACGATACAATGGTTGTTAATTCCCTTGTCGAACACAACGGGACGTTAATTAATTATGTGCAACTTTAATACACTCTATTTGCTTGTTTATGTAATTATTCATATAATGTTTACAAAGTTCTTAAGCGTTTTACATAATGGCTCACAACGATGCACAATTTGTTCACGACAAATAATACGGGCAATCGCCAAGTATCGGAAAATTGAATTGACGATAATTTAAATCAATTTGTATATTTTTGTTGGATAAAAAAAATTCTTGGGAAAGTTTTAAATTGGATCGATAAATATTGGATCGAGAAAAGTGAATTCGATATCACGCTCGGATTGTAACTAACTGAATGTAAAGTATATGCCAAGAGCGGTCAGCACGGATGAGATTAATAAATATTAGAGGGACACGGAGATACTCGAGGGATGCGCGTGATTTAAAGAGGTTCATGCCGTTGAATGTTTTAATAAATAAACGACCGCCGAAGTAACAGCACACAAAATTGCTTGGGAAATTGTATTTTTTCACGAGTCGACGGGTAATCGTTTCTGTCCGACCTACCGACTTGGTATAATTAACACGTCTGGAATCCTCGAATGTTTGTAATGCCAGAAGCAAAGATAGCCGTACATAGTAAAATATAAAGTAGAATATGGTATTATTTCAAATTTCTACGTGTTTTATATTTATGAAATGTGACGTGTTCTATGAAATTTTTTTTTTTTTTATTTCAACGACGAATGATAAAAAGTAATTTTAAATGACCTACTCTATACATCAAACGTACGACTTAATCACGATGAACCAAGCGTCGAGTATCTCGAGTTCAACTTTCCACGATATTGCGAGTAATTACAAAAAAAAGGGGGAAAAGATGGAATCATTTAAATTAAACGGGCATACACATGTATATATATATATATATATTTGTGTTAATTACTTCATGATATTTTCTCCTGATGATCTAATGAAAATTTCCAATTTAATTCAACGTAATTCTAATGTGAGTTAACTAGCCTCGTTATTTTTATGGTGTTTGAATTTAATACAGTTTAACCTCAACTTCTGAAGATTCGCGGTCGGATTTGCTTAGCGAATAACTACGTGATATCTCAAACCATTTCCTAGTTCATACTTATATGAAATATTACATGATGGTTTTATGTAAAAAAAAAAAAAAAAGAAAAGAAAATGATGCAAGATATGCGCAAATTGCGAGTACACGTAACCGTTCGTATTGATTTTTGTACGCCTGTCGTAGGAAACGTGTGCCACGACCCTGCAACTCACTTTTGTAGCCCTCCCTTCTGGCAAATACACAATTACACATACTGCTCGTGCCACGCTTCCTGAATCCATTGTCTATTATAATCATTAACGGGATTTCGATTATCCGGCAGAACGCCTTGCCAGAACGAATGCACACGTAAGCTTTTTCATTTTCTGATTGTTAAAGATTTTATCGATTATTCGCTCCCTCGTCAAAGGTTCATTCTGTGCTGAATGCCTGATACAAATTATCATTCAACGATAGCGATATCTGATTTTATTGTATTTAGCGAATCATTCTAAAAGTTTTTACAATTTTAACTTTCATCACTATGTTTCTAATATCTTTCTTAATATAATTTAATTTTTATATTATATAAATCAGATTATAGAATTATAGCGTTATTAATAATTTTGATATAATTTTGAATAATCATCAAATGACATTTTTATCTTGATGTTTTAACATAACCTTGATTTGTTTTCGAATAATCTTAAACGACATTTAGCCTTAGTCATATTTATAAAAGTACATTGAACTGAATAAAACGTTTGATATAAATAAAATATTAAAGTTCAGGTAAAAATAAAATGGGCAATTCAACAGTAAGAACTTTCAACATGATTCCATATAATCGCATGAGATACGATTAAATCGGAGCAATCAATAAAAAACATTTGAAATTACTCACCCATTTTGAAGTTTTCGTTTGTTTTCGTGAAGTAAATAACAGACTATTTTTGAGAAAAACTTTATATAACGAGAAAAGTCTTGTACACATATTTTAATAGATGTATTCAATCCTTTATGTTGAGAAATCGTAAATTTGAATACATCGAACAAAATTTTCGAAACAATACTGAGTTTACATTTACTTAACAATATCGAATATATAACATATAAGTACATATCATTGTTTTCGTTAAAAAATCATAATTTATTATCACAAAATTTTATTCACACGTTCACTATTTTACACAATAATTTAAACATTGATAAATGACATCGATCTATTCTATAACGTACAATCGCCATTGCGATCAACTAACGCTTCAATTTTTGAGAGACTAAATATATTTTAAACTTTTCAAATATTTCAAAGAAAATATGAAATTGAGAAACAAAAATAACTATAAAAATTAAATTATCTATTTTATCGAATAATTATTCCTTATAAAAGTTGTATTTATTCGAATCAAATCAATTAACAATACTGCATATGACTAACGAACTTCTTGTTTGAACTTGCATCCAATTGGGAGCTAACTTCAAGGATTGCTTTTCTAAACTAGTGTTAAAAACAATGGTAGTTAATGAGTACGTATTCTCACGAGTAAAGTGAAGTGTATAGTGTATATGCATAGATATCAGTGGCCGAAATTTCGGAAAATCGTTCCGATAGTTGTTACGAGGGCAATCGTAGAAATTAGCGAACAATACGGACGAAAACCAACATTCCTGGATGTTGCTTGTTGGTGGGGATTGGAGGGGTGGCCAATAGCGTTTGCGCGGGAGAAAGGTACAAAACGGGGGACATATTCGTAGGGGGATCATAGGAACGCGGTCGTATCGTCGCTCGGCAGCGCCGCGACGCCCTCGAGGCGAACTAGACGTAACATTCTGTGCTCGACACTACTGAGACTTTTCGACGTTTCTAACCTTGTCTTGGCGCTGTGTGCTGTTCCGTTCGTTTATACAGTAATATAGTGTCGTGCGTTTTCTTTCACACTCTTCTTTTACAAGTCAGTTCTTTTGGTTTTGTGATTATCAGTTCGAGGTGAATCATTCAATTTTTGGACAAGAAAAAGAAAGAAAAATCTGGTGACGCGAAACGATTGTACTCGTCTTAGGAACGAAATACTCTAAATTTACACGGTAAGTGTCCTTTCTTTTCTTAAATACGAACTTTTCGAAGGTCAATTGCATCTTTCGCAATGGTTTTAAATTATTGTCAGTTGTCCGCGTCTTCAAACATTTAAACGGAATTCTCTTTGAATCAAATCGTTCCATAGGTCCATTCGCATGCTGCCTATTTCGCGCGAAATTTTTGAAGAAAAAAATTGTATATCTTGCAATATTATAAATTATATATCGATAAATAATTGTGTTTTATAATCGGTACTTTTGGTGAAAACGATAGTTTGTTCGTTATTAGTTTGTTAGGTCAACGAGGACATTAACGTCGCGCGAATTCGTGTTTAAATTCTATTCGAATGACGCAGTTGGCAATGTTGTGTATTGTAATATTTCGCTCGTAATACTTATGAATAACAAAACATTGAAGTATTATATAAACAAGATACGAGTTTAACGTGCCCTGAGATAATTTACTATTTTTATATTACGTACACGTTACAAAGATAAGAAACTAGTTGCACTTTAGATGAGCAAATTATTTTTCTATAGAGGGCAATAGTGTAATTTTCTGTGCATGGCCTTGACACAGTTGATTTGCCTGAATAGTCGATAAAATAAACTGTCTATAGTTTTAAGAAAACACATCGAAAATATTTCTCGTCAAAAATTTTCCGAATAGTTAGAAGATTTTATATTATATTTTATATTATATTTTTATTATATAATTTATCAATTTTACAAGTACTTGCAATTTATTTTTACGATTAAATTTTACACGAAACGAGGATTCCACAAAGTGACGATCAAACGACGATCGATCCTCTTGAATAATATTTAAAGACATAGCTAAAGGTCGGCCAACTTGGCTGTTAAATTCCCTGACACGCTTTTCTCCTTGAAATTCTATTGTATATTATAGATTTTACGGTTCATGAAACAATATCTTCGTGACTTTATGTTTATTATTTCTCATTTATATTCTTCGATCGTATTATTCTTGGTATTTAAAGATTTACCATCAAACATCTATCCCCAAACGCGAGACTAAATAAATCGTTTAGAAAATAACTAATGACGATGCCGACAAAGCGAGAGAAGCGACAAAGGGAATATAACCACAATTTCGTATCCCACCAATACACCTCTTTTTCTTTTCATTCTTTCGTTTCCATTCTTTCGTTTCCATTCTTTCGAAGCATCGAACGTGTTCCTTGCACAAACGACAAAACCTCGCTCTCTCCGTGCATTATTTTTTGCTTCTTCCCTTCTTTCTTATTTTTTTTCTTTCTTTTTTATTTTTTCTTCTTTATCGCGACACCAAGGGTGAAAAAATTAGCCACGGATGTTTTTTTTACCTTGCTCATCTCCATCATTTCTTCTCCCGTTCTCATTCTCGTTCTCGTCCTTCGCCTCTCGCTTCCCATCTTCTTTCCTCTAAGCTTTTCCTTTGTCTCCCTGGAAACCTTGCGGTAGTTATGCGACGTTCAGCCCAGCCGCTTGGCTGGTGGGGTTGGAAAAAGGGGAAGGAGGTGACTCGAAGTTGCGTGGGTGGGGGGCATCGGGGTTGAGGGTTGAAGGAGGAGAGGATACGGTCCTGAACGTGACTTGGATGCAATATTTAAAAGCGGCACAACGTCAATACTCCACTCTCTCTTTCTCTCTCTCTTCTTTCTCCTTCTAGTGCTGTTTCCCTTCTTTTTCGGCGACATCTTTGCGATCCCCTTTACGATCGGTTACAACAAGACGATCCTGAATCGTGGTGGTTCGGTCTGATCTTAACCCGACATCCTCCCCTTACCACTAAGGGGATCGTTGTTCGGTCTGAAGGGAGCTGGTCTAATGTTTCCTGAAATTCGTTACTTCGTCCCTCTTCGGTACACCACTGACCGGTAGCCGTTTCTCCAACCAAATTCCTCCGTTTAACTTTCGCATTCCTCGAAAATCTTATCCCCTTTGCATCGGTAACAGGAAATTAGCCAAGGGTGCGTGAAGAATTCTCGTATATTTCGCGATAAAGAACATGAAATATAAGAATGAGCGCAATTTATCGTCCGGTAATTCATTCGGGACGACGGTTAAATTTTAGATCACTCCGACCGAGAGTTATTGCCGTACTCGTCTTTCCTAATATCGCTAAAATATTCCGCTTCGGGAATATTTTATCAATTTTTGACGCTGCTCGATAATTTATTTCTAATGTCTTCCTCTGTGGCGGACGGGGATACGGGGGGAATACGGGGTGGCGAAACGGAGAAAGAAAGAAAGAAAGAAAGAAAAAAAAAGGAACGAGCGGCGTGATATAAAAGGGCGAGAAAATGCAGGAAGTTATGACAATTATGAGAAGGGGAGGAAGAAACGTCTAGGTGTGCGACGGCTCGTGAAATGAAATCGGGGACGGGAGACGATCGTTTATAAGTTCGACAGATGGAATTTCTCTTTTCATCCGTTTCTTTGCTCCTTATATTTTTTTCCTCCCGCGTGGAACTACGGATCATTCGATAAATGGGCCCCCTATGATCCAATTAAGACGAGGGAAAAATGGAGGAAGCGTACATTCCATTTGATTTTTGGGAATGTTATTAAGGGAAACAAAAATCTTGCAGTTCATTCGATTATATCGAATTCGGTTCGACTTCTTTTCTGAGTATTTTTCCCTTTCTTGACTCGATCACTCACAATCTCACCAGTTCTTTGCCAGTAAGTCCATCGGGAAATTTTCAAACGACATTTCCCGTCGCATGGAAAGTCATGAAAGGAAAGAGAGTTTTAATTAAAAGGAAACTAGACAAAGTTCGATCGTTCTATTCTTACATACGTATTTTTCATTCTTTATCCTTATTCGAATTTTTATTATTTATTACGATATATTCGAAGATTGTATAGAATTGATTTTTCGTTTCATTTACGATTATTCGATTAAAGTTTTATTAATCATATTTCCAATACTATGATTTATTCACGAATTATGTCAAGCTTGATGCAGTTTCATTTCATTTCATATTATTTCGAAGGAAGGATACGATATGTTTTCTCGCGTATTTATTAAAATAAAATGCACTTTATAGGTAAAAATTTTTATTTTGATTAATGCTGTTAATTTAATATCAGTAATATTAAATTTAATCACGGTATATATCGAATAACATTAAAGTAAGGCTTTAACATTATCGTATTCTATCATCTGCATAATCACTTTATTAGATATTATTTGTAATTACCAATGTTCGATATCCAGATTTAATTTAGATTTATTTGAAAATCTCGTATTTAAATATTACTTAATTTAAAAAATATTCGAATTCCTTATCGAGTTTTAATGTCATTATCGTGCTAATCAATAACGTAAATTTCAACAAATATTTTGAACTTTTGTTCTTTCAATTGGCGATACTTAACTATGATCGTAAAAAGTAATTATATCATAACGTGGATATAGCCAAGGGTGGAATAAATTTACGATGACCTTTACGAAACTCTGTTTCTCAGAATTCGTAAAATTTAAAGGCTTATTTCTTTAGCGAACCGTTAGAGAAAGCGAATTCTCCGGCAGAAATTGGCGAAATAGCTGGTAAAACGCTAACACCCTCTGTTCGACCTTACTTTGCACCCTCTTGCGCTCGGTTCGCCATTGTCAGTAATTCTCGGATATCGTTTTATCTGAAATTTAATCCGAGGTCAAATCCCCTTATTTACAAAGAAAACACGGGAAACGAGAAATTATTTTCATCCTCCGGGGATATCTGGAAATTATTCGGAAAATTTATTCGAATAAGAAGGATGGAAAAACGCGTAACTAACACGTGATGCAAAAATTGCATCGAACATTGAATTACTCTGATCCCATCGAATTTCTCTCGGTGGATAATGGAACGTGTTTGAACTCCATTCCCATTCTACGACCGTTTTTTTTCTTATATTTCGTTTTATTCCCATGCTCTTGCCCTTGACTTTCTCACCCTTACCGTCTTCGAATATCTCCTTATCCCGAGCTTAATTCGCGAAAGGAACGGTCGATGGAGGGCGTGTCTGGATGTTCAAGAAGAGCAATTACGAGGAGAGAAAAATTTCACGCTTCACACGGGAGGGATGCTCGCTATAATAACAACATATTCCATGATTTTTTTTAAAATCAACTCGACAATTTCCAAAGGGACGTAACGGAATTTAAGGAATTTATGTTCTCGAGGTATTTCTATTTCTCGAACTTTGTTAACTTTTTACGTATTCGTTTTTTTTTCAACATGATCGTATTAAGTTTTTTTTTATTCGATGGCACAACTTACACCCTCCGCCATTATAAATGATGCATATTCCAGCTTATTCGCGACGCTTTAGCCAAGGACTATCTGTAATCAATATTTGCGTGTCGCTTTCACGTACAATACTAACTGCTATTGACCGAAATGCCACTTGGTCTTGAACGCCGCGCCGTTTCCTTCGATAATGACCCTATAAGGATTCCGAAAGGGATCCTCGAATCTATAGATTTACACTTAATTCTGATACGTTCCCCATTCTGGAAAACCCGTTTAGATAGTAACTGTACCGTGATACCGGATTTATGAACTTGCCACTCTCCTATTAAATTCAATAATGGCGCGAAGGGTGATGATTTACGAATCCTTTTGCACCGATCGAACAGCCTCGATCGAGAAAATTTAACGGAACGGAAATTCTAACAGAAGAAGTGGGAGGGAAAGAAATTCGTTCGTTTTTCCTTTAAAATCGAATCTCGGCGTAAATAAATTTCGTACGTGAGATCGTTAAGCGTAAAGAGTATAAGACAGGACTGGTAAAATATTTATTTTCTAATGTAATTACGTATTGCGCCCCAGCAACGTTTAATCGTTGAACGTATATTTATACGTCACAGCGAAAGCTTTACGAGCTTGTTCGTTCGTTGCAACGACTCGCAAGAAAAATTGTAGCGAAAAGATGATTTAAAGTTAACCGTGTACGGATATAAGTTCGAGTAATGCAGAAATCTTAAATGAATGAATAAAAAAAATAACATCGCGAGAAGAAAAGAAATCCAATCGTGACGCTTTCATCACCGCAGAAACGTAATGAAATTATTCGTGGCGCAAAGGCGAACCGATTTTCATCCACGTCAAAGATACTAATTTCGCGTAACTCATCTCGTAACTCGCTCCATCGACTCGCGCAGAGTTTGTCTCCTTGCTTCTTGGTTTACCAAAGAAACCATTCTCTTCGTTATATAGCGTTACAACGTAACGGTGGAAGTCTCTGGAGAACTTTCGATCTGGAAATTCAATTTCCATCGCGAGGTTCGTAGTAATGTTTCGCGACTTTCTCCCTTTTTTTTTTTTTTTTCCCCCTCTCTTTATTTCTTCTTGCCGCTTATTCGCGCCCCCACCCCCTCCCCTTTCACGGATCTTGTCTCACTCACGGAGAGACGTGGAATACCTAGACAGACAATTTTTGCATCTTTTTTTTTTTTCCGCGTATCAAGAATGAAAAAGGGTCGTGGGGTGGGGGGGAAGATATTCGAGGATGTAAGGGTAGAAAATGTGCATACGTGGGCGATAAGAGGAACGACAAAACGAAGAAGAAACAGCCCGCGTTTCATACGGGCCTCGAATCGTTTGAAAAATTCAGAAACATTGCTTCTTATGGATTTTATTTTACGATTCGTTCCTAGGTAACGGAAAAGGAGAAATCGATTTCTCGCGTAACTTTATGGTTGGTGTAATACAAACTGGATGATAGTAAGCGTTGCCACCGACAGCTGTCAGACGTATAAAATGCCTTCGACTGTTGCATTCGATACATCACGTATATAAGTTTTAAAGTCGCGACCGTTCTCCTTGATAGTATATACACACACACACACACACACACACACACACACGTGTGCTCTTTGAAACTCGTTTCTCGTAATAGCGTAATGTATCGATCGCCTCTTTGTACTTCTATTATCCGGATTACACGATAATATTTGAACACGCGTATCCACATGTTAATATCTTAAGTTAGATTGAGCGGAAAGGAAGGTCGTATCTCATACACCTGTTACACCGTCGAACGGATCCCGTCCACCCGTAGATATGCATATGCATGTCCGCAACTCGCAACAATATAATCGCGAACGATACCTCGCACGTTCACCTCCAAACAAGAGAGAATCGCGAATTTTTTCGTGCCCTTTTCTATTTCGAATAATTTTCAAAACAATTTTAATGAGACGAGTAAAAGAGTTTCGCGCAATTTGGACGCTTTCATTGAAGGAAAGATAGCGTTGCAGGATCGCGGTTTATCCCCCTTTCCACCGACAATATTGAGGTTTGTACCGTCCACGGTTCAAGGGTGATGCTTAAAGGCTGATGTCCTATCGCTATCCTAGTATCTCGGCGAGACTAACTGGCAGAAAGGGTCGTGGCAGCGTCAATGTGATGCGGTTGTACGCATATGTGTTGGTCGCATAGATGTGTGTCACGCGCGTGGGTGTGTACGTACACCATCTTTACCGGAGAACCAGCTACAGAGGGATAACACCACTTTATGTCCTTGGGAGGTCGTAAAGATACCTCGGCAGACATGCTTTCGCCGTTTTCTCCCTCTTTCTTTCTCGTCGAGGCTAACGGACGGAGGAATCCATCCGTTCGTATATACGCGAAGAAAACGTGCGGAACACAAAATCAGACGCAACGAAATTGCCTCCCCCCTTCCTCCCCATCGACCCGTCTGTTTCTTCGCGCGTATAGAAGGAAGATCGATCGATTCGTTCATTAGCCAAGCCAGAAACGCGATAAATAAGAGGAGGGAAGCGAACGGTGGTGTATTAACTTTCGAAACGAAATCTAGCGTCTCGAAATCGAATTTAAAAGTAAGCCATCGTGATCGATTAATGTTATTTAGGGATAATCGCGAGACCGTTGAATTCGCCTTTTTTTTTCTTTTTTTTTTTTTGCGCTATTTTTCTCACTCTCCATCGTCTTTCTTCTCCCGTTATCCGAAAGCTGGTGGTGGTGGTGGTGGTGGTGATGGTGGACGATGCCGCACTTTATCAGCTAGGAAACGCCAGAGAGTCGCGCATTGTGACCGGTCGAGATTAAAAGCTATTGTTTTTCGCGCTTGCTCGAAATCGAACGATGATCGAAAGGAAGGGCGAGAGAGAGAGATAGAAAGTTTGTTTCCGAGTGTTCATTTGTTACCACGCTGCTATCGTATACCACACGTATACGCGAGCTTCGCTAATCTCTTCGGTAATAGAACTTTTCCTCTTATATCAACGAGCTACTTCTGTTAGTGGCCCTCTCGGCGATGATAGGATTTTATCGATGTTTGAACAGTTATCCGTTTCATCTCGTTATTGTTCGAACGATTCATTTTATTTTTGCCCCACCGCTCGGTCGAGTGATCGATACTTTGCCAACTGATAACATTTAACTGCACAGACTTTCCTGGTTATTACGAGTTTCATCCCAGTCGCCAGTGTAAACTGTGCAAAACGGATAAAAACGATCCGCTTTCTATTGAAACCTATTTTCGTTGTAAAAACGAGAAGAGCGAGGATCCCGCGCGTGCACACCGTTTTCGTAATGGCATCCCCACGGACGGGGTTGCGCATTTTTCAACGTTACAGCGGAGAGAGAAGAATACGTGAAAAAAAGAAGGAGAGAGAGAGAGAGAGAGAGAGAGAGAGAGAGAGAAAGAAAGGAAAAAAGAACGAGTGAAAGAGCAATTTGCGAGGGGATCGTTCACGATGCGGATACCGGTGTCACTAATTCACGGATTGACAAGAATAGAAATGACTTATTCCCTATAATCTGCCAGGGATCCCTACGCTCTCTCGCGAAAGTTTCGCCGGCTAAATGAACCCTTAAATCACTCGGACACGATTTATTATCGTTATTACGCGTCGTCGCGAAGTGGGAGGCCGCCAGAAGCGGAGAAACGGACAAAAATCGAAAAACAGACGGACAGCGGGAAAAAGGGGGGGAGGGGCGGGATGGGATTGGCGTTAGTGTTTACCGACCGTTCCCGCGGGAATCAACCGTTGGTAGCACTGAATGGCACTATTTACTTCACCCCGTTCGCAGCGGCAATGTTTCAAACTCCTTTTTTTCTCTCTCTCTCTCTCTCTCTCTCTCTCTCTCTCTCCATCTCTCTCCTCTACCTCGCTGCCCGCTCTCCACGTTTCATACGTTCTTGTTTCACCGACGTGACGCAATCTCAAAAAAATTCTTTAATATAAATCGTGTTAGATGGTTGAAATGAAATTTTCCATCGCCCCACGATTTGCATTACATTCGCATCGCCGATAACTGTGCATTACAAGCGATAGCTTGACGATCTTCGAACGAGAAGCTTTTATCCTTCGTATGAATTCTCTACCTTTAGATAAATTTGGTAATAATTCCTCCGTTATATTTGAAATCATAGTTTTCGGATATCGGCGAGGGGAAAAGGTGTCAAATTTTCGAGCTATGATTCGAGCTATGATATTTCCTATAGTCGTTATTCGCAGTGCGCGCGTGTGGTATTCGTGTGCGGACGTGGCGCTGACGCGGATTATAGGAAATTGTGCAAGGGAGAAAATCAGTGTACGTAATCGAACGAGCGGCGGAACGAAAGAGACAAAGGAAGAGAAAGAAAGGAAGACGCAAAGCTTGTGGGAAGAAAGAGAAGGATGACTCTAGCAGGAATACCGAAAGAGAGGAATCCTTTCCAGGGCGATGCCTAGCTCCTAATTGCATGCCAGAGAGTGACTGCATCTCTTCCTCTCCTTCTCCCTACCATTTTCACCGTCTCTATTGCACTCTCGTTCTTCCTCTCTCGCACGATGAGTATTTGCAAGCTCCAAGCTCTCCCTGCCCCCAACAGTACGCCACTCCGGAAACGTGGCATAAGAAACGTTATTGCGCCACTCCGTGAAATTTCCTGCTACGACCCTGTCGCTATCCCCCTCCTTTCTCCATTCCTCCTTCCTTTACCCTCGGCGACGTGCATTCGGGAAAGGCGGCGAGCAAGTATATTACGTTCCGGGTTGACGTTCTTCCGGTATCCTTTCAATCGGGACGCTAATATCGTCGAACAAGAAAGAAAGAGATACACGGAGAAGAAGAACAAAAGTAATCCGAGAGGGGTCGTTTTCTTTCTTTTTAAACTTTTTACCTTTTATATCCGTGTTGAAATTACTAATCGAAGCTTTATTTTTCTTTTTCTATGTATGTCCTTCAGTCAGAATATACTTTTCGTCGAATAATTGGTGATCGAATGAAAATTTCGATTAAAAAAAATGAAAAAGTAAAAGCGAGAAGAATCGAGTTAGTCGAGAAGGGGATTTAGACGACAATGGTGGCAAGTATTGAATGTCTATTGAAGGGGGTTTGATTTATTGCCGTAGCTCCAGTCAAAAACAATCGAATTCGTCGGGTATTCCGCTGGTAATATTCCATTTAAGAGGATTAGTTCGCTCCGTAATTTTCAATTTACTGCATCGTTGTTATCGCTGCCCGTTTTAATTAAATCAAATCCAACTTCCGCCTCGCCTCTTCCATTCCGAGTTGTCGCCCGTTTATATACGTATACGCGAGATGTTGAAAACCATCAGTTTTCCCAAAATTTTACCCTCGATGAATAAAAAAAACTTACTCCCTGTGAATTCTTACACGTTCGTTTTACGTCCGACACCCCGATACGATATTTCCACCCGCGTTAAAGAACGACGGTTCTTCTCGACGTAGCCGAGGGATACTGGTCGCCCCCCCTGTACCTGTTGATCCCTTCCTCGTCCTCGATTCCATTCCGCTCGTCCTTCCATCCATCCGAAGATGGAAGGGAGTAAATAACTGATGGCGGTGGGGTGGAATTATGCTAGCTTCTCGAAAAGCGATAAAATAAATCATGCCACCGCGAGGACACGCGCGTTACACGACGCGTCTGTGTCTGCCCACTCCATCCTTCCACCTATCTTCTCAGTTCGATTCTACCTTCGATACGCTGGAGAAGAAAGCCGGCGAGCCGACTTCTCCCACGGGAAATCAGAGAAAGATGCACTACGACGCGAAGAACTCTTTCCCCTCGTCCACCACCCTCGAGCCACCCTCTTTCTTCTTTATCGTCACCCCCCCTCCCCTCTCGCTTCCTTCTTCTTTTTTTCTTCGAACACACGTGTTCGCGAAAAACGACCACGCACACCATTTTCGTGTCTCGCGCGCGTCTTCTTTTCGTCTTCTTTTTTTCTCGCCAGTGGAACCAATCGGTCTTGAATCGGTCGGGATAAGAGAAAGGGAACGAAAGAATAGGCGATGTCGATCAACAACGCTTCCATGGGGAAAGAATTCGAAACGATTTATATTTGAATCATATATAATCAACCATACTTATCGCGGAGATTACACGGATAAAACAATTGGAAAATTGATTGTTATCTAATTGCCTCGTAAACCGATAAACACCGAGTTTATACATCGGGTTTAATAGTTAAAAGAACGTAATATCTGATATCGAGAACCGGGAATTAATTATGATTATTTACATAGCGAAGGTAATTTTGAAATACAGAGAGGTCCATTATTGAACTTGTAACTAATTAATTTTCCGACCTATCCAAACCGGAATGTGAACAAATTTATACAATTTTTGTAAATATTTTATTATTTCATCGCGTCTTCTCTTTGTATCACGAACGATGGACCACTCTGTAACGAATTATACATTTATTTATCGAAAACACACACGAGCCTTCCATCACCGGTTTATCGTTTCTTTCCACACACGTTATAAACGATACGATATACATATAAAATATAAAACGTGTATACACACACACACACACACACACACATACACACAATTTGACGCAGTTATGTGTACATAGCAATAGTGAACACGGGAAACCACTCAGGAAACTCGTTCGAGTTCCTACATTCTGAGACACGTGAAATAGACCTGCACTCGGCGCACTCCCATAAACGCTATTCGTCTCCTATTTTTCTTTTCATTTATTTATCTGCTCTTTATTTTTACGTAACGGAGACGATCAATCGAAATCAAAGAATCATATACATGTATATATATATATATAGATATTTCTCTCGCGCTCTTTTTTCTATCGATTCGTTAACAACAAATATACTCCGCTGTAACAAGATTCGATTGAAATGAAATTAAAAAGTAACAGCAAAATTTTATTACCACTTATCTCTCGAAGATAATGTATCGGTAAGAATATTACGTAAACGCAAACGTTGCTCCTTTGCCATATCGAATTTTTCTTAAACATAAGTAATAAAGATCGCAATAATAATCAATCTCGAGCTTTGACTCGACGTGTAATTTTTCGATAAGGCTTCAGGCTTCCGAAATGAGTACCCAACCACCACCAAATGGCGCCGACAGGAAATAAGACGGCGACAATCTCAACGGTAGTTGCATTTTCGGCGAAACTTCGAGTTTGTAGTCTTTTATCAATGTAGCCAAACAACTCTTCATCTGCAGCATAGCCATTCTCATCCCTACGCAAATTCTTGGCCCCTCGCCGAAAGGAAGGAACGCCATCTTTTCTATATTTTGCTTATTCTCATCGCCGAATCGTTCCGGATCGAACACCTCTGGATTTTCCCAGTATTTCGGATCTTTGTGCAACCCACAGATCGGTATCACTATTTCGGTGCCAGGTTTCGCGCGATAATTCAATCCATCCGAGCCTTGCAATTCGAACTCGTTGGTGCACATTTTACCCAGAAAGCCTAGAGCCGAGAAACATCTTTGGGATTCGCTGATCACTTGATTCATGTACGTCATGTCCTTCACAGCCTCGAACGTTAACGCGCCTCCGTGTTTCTCGATCGTCGATCTCACCTCCTTCCTCAACTTTTCTTGGACGTCTTGGTGAATGGCCAATTGACATCCAATGAAATTAAGCGTGACACTGGACGTTTCGACCCCGTCGAGATAGAAGGAGACCGCGTGAGCCGCCACACTCTCCTCGTCGATCTTCTCTCCCGTCTGCTCCATGTCGATCATCAATTGGATGAAATCGTTTCTTGGTATCGGATCGCTCCTCCTCAGCTCTAAATTTTTCCTCACCACTGTCCTGAAGAATCTGTCGTGCTTCTCAGGTAGGAATTTTATCTTCAATATCTTGGTAAGAAAGGGAAAATGCATGAAGATCCCGATCAAAAACGTATCCAAGAAATCGTTATCGTTGAAGTTGGTGAACATGGATTGTACTTCGCCATCCTCGAAGCAGAAACCTTCGATTCCTAAACCGGCGTTCGCCACAACCTCGCTCGTAAATTTTAAAAACAACGACTTCAACTCGACTTCGTATTTCTTACTCGATTGCAGCCGCCTGTTCAAGAAGTTATGAAATTTTGTACACACCTCGTTCACGGCTGCGAAAAGGATTTTTAATCTCGCGTTGCTGAACGCATAAGTCAAACGTTTCCTTCCGGTCTGCCATAATTCTCCGTAACAGAAAAATGGATTTTTCGCTAACAAAGGGTCCAATTTTGAATCGATTTTAAGCGCATTTTCATGGAATTTCGAGAAATTACTTTGCAACACGATTTTAATCAAATTAATATCGCGAAGAACCAGCACTGGTTTCGTTCCTTTGTACATTCCAACCATACTGTGATCCGAATAATCGCGATATACATGTTCGATCACTTCACTGTAACTTTGTTTCTTGATTATCACGGGTAGGAAATGGCCGATTATCGGGAACCATCCTTTACTGCACGGAATCCCATTTCTCTTCCAATACGTGTATTTTAAATAGAGGTAGAAGCACAATAATAATAACGCGCCCGTGACGAGCGTCAAAAACGCAGAAGCCATTTTCTCAGAAGCGCCGAGAAAAAAACTTGTTAAGAAAGAAAAAAAGAGAAAAGAGAAAAAGTTGGCTATTCACGATTATCCTGATAGTTTCGTACGCACGACACGAAGTGGTGACCGTGTGGAAGAACAATCCAATTTAAACTCTCATATCATCCCACTCTACTTGTTATCATTATACGCAGTTACACTTGTCAGTAACTATGTAAAAATATGAAACGGAGGTCATATTAGATGGATCGTGTTCATCTCTTTTTGCTCCTCTCTTTTCCGCCTTTCATAGCGATAATAGATGTACAAAGAACGCAAATAATCCATACAAATAACACGTTAGCTATAATATATTAATATATATCAACACGACTTAGTATCAATAAAAATGACGCAACACGTTATATTAATATAATTAAATATTGTTTACGAGACTATAAGATAAGTGTATCAACTTCTCTCGATAATTAATACGTATTAATTAAAAAACGAAACTTTTATGTATTGATCAAAAAAATATTCGCTCAAACATCTTGTGTAAACATGGGAGATAAAACGACTTGACCTTGAAAAAAAACGATCTAAGCTTTGAAATGATCGTAACGATATCAACGATTATTTAATCATTGCTCTCCCTCGTTCACGTTCCATTTTATTTAAATTGTATATCGCAGTATTTCCTGTTACAGCTACACTCTGTTTAATGCAGCGGCCTTCTCGAAGCGGTAAACTTTATGAAAACTTTGGTAAGTACTGTAGAGATTCGTAATTTATCCTCCTTTCGCAATGATACATCCAGAGAAAGAGAGAGAGATAGATAGATAGATAGAGAGAGAGAGAGAGAGAGAGAGGGAGAGAGAGGGAGCGAGCTAGCCTTACCTTTAGACTAATGGCTAGGCTCTACGAACTCTGTTCGTTTTCACACTAGCCAAACTATCGGAAAACTGTTTTGTTTTCCGGCAAACTCTTAGCCTGTTCCGTTTCGTGATGCAGCACGCGCGTTATGCGAGAGATAAGTAACAAAAGTACATCAACGAGGATGCTCGAACTTTGCGAGCAATTTACCCGGCAACCAGTGTTTTCTACTTCATCGCGGATCAATCGATACGAAAAATACATATAAAAAAAAAAAAAAAGAGAGAGAGAGAGAAACGTGCGTCGAACTCGTTCGTTTCGACTCCTACTCTTAAAATTCACGATTATCGGAATGACTTTGAACCGTGAACCATGTTTCTCGGTAAAACTTCTTGGTGTTCGTTTCGACGAAACTCTTAAATTCACGATTATCGGAATGACTTTGAACCGTGAACCATGTTTCTCGGTAAAAATCTTCTTGGTGAAAAATCAAATATCGCGATAATAATAAATTAACGGAACGATTAAAAGCCACGAACGATTTCTCGGCGAATTTTGCGCTTCCGTGGAAAAAGCCTGGTAAATGGAGCTTAGATGTAGACCGCTTCCGATAAGGTGTCCTCTCTTTACCTCCCCGCTCTCTGCCAAAGGCAGCCTCTGGTAATTAAGTCGAGCCCACAGCAACGTCGCTTCCATTGTGCGAGGCAAATGGGCTGTTTAGCCCGGATAGGTACATGACTCCATCCCCCTGTTATTGTGCATGTACCGACGCAATCGATCACCATCTCTGCTTTATTCTTGCTTACCTTCTACCTCCTCCTGCCCTCCTACCATTCCCGTTTCCCATCTCCCGTCTTCTTTCCACTCTCCACCGATTTTCTTCCATTAGGCCATCTCTGGCCTAATTCTGACTTTCTCTTTCCCCTTCGACCTCCCCTTCGTCTCGGTGGATCTTCGAATCGCAAATCGCGTCACATTAGATACGAAACCTGTTTCAACGAAAAAAAGCAATCCGAAAATTTGTTCGCGTTGAACGTGATATCGCGATACGAAAGAGACAGAGAGAGAGAGAGAGAGAGAGAGAGAGAGAGAGAGAGAGAGATACTCGTTTCATGGCGAATGACAAAAACTGCCGTGTCGGTCTTTCGTTCCGAAACCTTAGAAACATCCGGGAGGAGGATTTGCAAGAGAACGAGTTTCGAGTTCGAAGCGAATCTGGCCAAATGAAACCCGATTCCGTCTGTAATACGTATCCACTCGCGCGTGTGTGTGCGCGCTGTGTGTGTATGTTTTCTCTTCTGGAGCGTGGTATATATTCGGGCAAACAGAGCGCGGGCATCGGATCACGCGAGATAGGAACGAAAATATTGTTCCACGAAGTTACATTTCGTTTGTGCCGTGAATGCGTGACACTCTTGTCGTCTCTCTTTATACATACGTACGTACACGGGAACGATCGTGTCGAAGCGCGGCTGACTCGAGGATAGGAAATCCAGTTGAAACGAATTCAGGAAAATCCTCTCTGGGGAGTGGACGACTCGTGCTGCTTCCCCTTCCCCGGAAGAGTTTCTGCGAACTCTTTGACACCGGGACACTTTAAAAACGTGCGAGGAATATCTGAAGCGCGCCACTTTAGCGGTAACTACTTGCTCGGGAGGATAGAAGGAGAACATTTTTACCATCCCTCCCTCTATCGAGATGGAATTACCTCTCGTTCAAGATCATCCCTTCTTCTTTCGACCTCTCATTCCAATCTCTCGTGCATATTTATATCGTTGTCACTCGGTCTCTACCAATTTTACGTGAGTGAGTTTAAATGTTCCATTGGTTCCATTCGACGAATTTTTAATCCTCTCGTCGAAATTTATTCAAATTTGTTCTGCGCAATTACATTGTGCAGTTTTTTGTTTCGCCTTGACTTTCAAACTTGTATGTATATATATATATATATATAGAGAGAGAGAGAGAGAGTAGAAATATAAGAAACCAGTCAGCTCGTAACTTTCGTACCTTTCGAATTTAGTTTCACGGAAAACTTGGGCGACACTCGGGTGAACTTTGCCGACACGTTGCGAATATTTCACACACGCGAAAAGAATGGAGAGACGCGGCTGATTCGGGTGTGTACCCCCCTCGGTCGACAAGGGTTGAATCGGCCGACTCGATGACAAACGATTATCAATTACGATCGACCACGTTCGATTGTCCTCGTGTAAGACGGATATTGGGCGCCTTCCCCCCCATCCCCGAGTCGATGGTGCCCTTTGTCATTAAACCGCGTTTCTATCGATCAGGCGTGGTTTGGGAACCACCTGACGCTTCGAGGATCTGCCTCGTTCCTGAGGAATTACACCATGTTCACCGCAGATGCACCGATCCTTCCGTGAGTAATGGCTTCCCGAACTGCGGAAACCTTGTCACGGATTCTTAAGGCGATAAATCAACCGAGGCGGAATGCAATGTTTCGACAACGTGAATTCGTCAAAAGGGGATGTGTCGAAGTGGATATTAATTGGGAAGGGAAAAGAAGAAAATATTGTTTTTCTGTAAAATGAAGTATATATCGGTCGACGTAACGTCAAAATCGTTTTTCGAAAATTGTTTCGATCGAAATTACGCGATTTTAGGATTAATAATGGAATTATTCACGGTCGACGATTTGTGTCACGCTCTTCACAAAATGTAATAGAGCAGACAGATGGTTTTCAATGAGCGGTGGTGAAATGTTGGTGACAGAAAATAAAGGCTAGATGGCGCTTGTATTTAATTTAATATCATTTATAACAGGAATGTTTGTGTACGGGGAATAACATTTCGAGCGAAATATCAAAAAATATATAAAAATTGCATTTTTTGATAAAATAAGTAAGATAATCGTATTCCTTCTAATAATCGATCGATAAGATTTCTTCAATTTGCACGTTTTTTTTATATTATTACGATAACATCGTATAATTAATCGATTTCTTTGCCATGTTTGAGAAATGTCAGCGAATGTTGTTGCATAAATCTTATTATGTAGAAAAATCGTTATTTTTACTATCTATGTATAAGTATAAGTATTTATGTTATTTTATATATTCTCAACACTTTATCGCTTAATTTCAAACATTCGCAGAAGAATATCGTACTTTGAGATACTCGTTGGAAGAATTATTGAAACATCTAAATCTACATGGAAAACGAAATTAACTCGAATGGAATTTTCTATCAAATTGAGGATCATTGCTCCACATTATTCGCATCGAATACATTTGCATTCCTCGGACAAATGTTTGCATGTTTGTACTCGGCATCCTCCTCTCGAAAATTTCGAGAAACGATTCGATAAATTCACATCTATCCCTCATACAGATGATTGCATATTCCAATTAAAATCGATCAAAGATTGGATCAATGAAATACTTCACTTGCTGGAATCAATATATCTCGAGAAAGACGCTTCAAAACCTTCTTGGCGATTTGACACGCGGGCTTTAATTTTCCTACATCCCGTTCAATGGCTATTATTATTATCCTAAATAAAGGCACAGATTGGCGAGCAGCCTTCGAAATTTATTCCGACAGACAATTCCGTGACATTTTCGGGGTTGGCCTCTTGGCCACGCGAGACTCACGGTTCCTGAGTTTTCCCTCCACGTACGTTCTGAGAACCGTAAACTAGAACAAGCTGCTGTGCCCTCTCTGTCTTCCCTCGAGTGTGACGAAGTGGTCTAGAGTTCACTCCTCTCCTCTCTTCGCATTCACAAGTCTCTCTTTTTCTTCCCTCTCGTCCCCTCTTCTTCCACGACCGTCCTTCTCCCTCCGACGGTCCACGATTTTTAAAATTACACCGAGGTCATCTCTCGAGTGGCTCGCGCTCGCAACAAGTTCTCCGCTACTCGAAAATCGATCGGTTAATTCCAGAGGTGCTCAAACGACGACTAAGGAGCTAAGAATTGGTAACGAACGGAAGAGGGGAGAGCGAAAGAAAGAGAAATGAATTTCCACGAGAGGAAAGGGAGGGAAAAAACGGATCATCGGAGCTCGTATGTATATATAGGAGCGAAACGATTTTCGAAAGGCACGGAGGAGGGGCGGAAGTTAAGTTCGAAAATATTATCGTTGGCAGGCGCGACGTCGTATCGCGCCACAAAAGGGGTGGACGAGGGTCGAAGGGCGCAGGAAGTGGGGTCAGTGCATTTTATCGGGGCGGTATTTTCACGGAGTGGGAACACGAGCTCGCGGCCAACGGCATGAATGTTTGATGGAGCGAGTCGGATCGCTCGGAAGTAGCGGCGTCGCCTCTCTTTCCGATATTAGCCGTGATAACGTCGCTCGTCGATCAAATAAAAGGTTCACCCCGATGGAAGCCGGTGGAAAGGGAAAAAGATCGAGCGAATAAGTGATTGACGGGAAAAAGGTGGATTAGGAACGATGGGTTGAACCCGTGATTCACAGCGGTGCCGCTGTTTTCAACCGTTGAAAATTCGATTGTTTCCATATCGAATTGTTCTTTTTTTTTTCTTTTTCTTCTCTTCGAACTCGTCGCGTTCGAATCGAACAAAGAGGGAGAAGAGAAAAGAAGGAAAAAGAAAAAAACGAGCGTTAATGCGAACACCGTAATAATAGCAATGAAAATTCATTCCAAGGCGCATTTCGTTTCCTCCCATAATTACTCCGGATGTATTCGTGTACCGTACGAAGAAATTACGAAGAGTAGTAATTTTCATGGCCGTCATGTGAGATAAGTAAGCGAGGACAAGAGGCGCGTACCTTGGTGGCGCCAGGTTGAGAGACTCTGTGCTGGCGCCAGGTTGGCTGGAACCTGACACGCGATCAATCAACCCGCTGCCCTGTCCACTAGCAGCCGGGTTTACCTGCTGGTTTACCTCATCACTTTAGTTTGAATTCGCGCTCTAAATGCGCTGCATAATTTCTGCCTGCAGAACGGAACTAAACAGAAACTTTTAATTAAAATAGCGAGCAGTTTGTTCGTCCAGAAGGCACGGCGAATTTAACGAACGTAATTGTGTACGAACGCCCCCTCAATTAAAAACCGTTCTTTCAACGATTCTCGAACGAATGAAACCGTTTACGCGATGCGTTTATCGGACGAGCATCAACGATCGTTATCGCTTTACCTTCCATATCTTATCGCAACAGCGACTGGTAAAAAAAAAAAAATTTCCATCGCAACTCGTTTCTCGTTCAAAAGAACTACGTATAAATATTTATCCTCGCGTAAATTCTCCTTCCGTGAGAATAACCTCGACTCATTGGTAAATCCTATCGCGCAGGTATCGAGACCCAGTTGCGTGTGACGGGCCGTTGTTGTTGGTCGTCGATCGAAAGTGCGTTCGTTCCTGTATTCCTATTAATTCCTCGGATATTTGTCGTTGTGCTTGGAAGCAAAATGGAGTCGTGCGCCAGCACAGCCGTATTCCATTCTTTCGTTTCGTCGTCCTGTAACGTTCTTACATTCTCGCTAACTTGTTTTCCTTTCTGTTAACAAGAATCCCCTCCCCTCTTCCTCTCTCCCTCGTTTCCCGCGTCACAGGAATGTAACGTTAGATCGGATAAAGGCAAGTTTTCCGTGGCAACGTCTTAAAGAAAGTAAAGAAAGTAAAGGGGGAGGAGTGAAGGGAAAATGCAGTGGGGAATATGGTTTATGCGAGTTAGATCGCATAAACCTTTTTATTTTCATCGGCGGCGTAGTTAACGCGTGTCGCGAGACGAACATCTACGCATGTAACCTACGTATGTAACCTACCTGTCACGAGGGAAAAATCTCATTTGGCCGAAGGAACGAAAGGTGTATGTGTGTGTGTGTGTGTATATATATATATAGGCGCGACCAGACGGGATAAAATTACATCGAGTTTGTCGTCTTTACGAGGTACGGCACGGCGACAGGACGTCGTACGACCGGTGTAACAAGCAGAATCCAGTAAATTACGTCTCGCCTTACCTGGTTGTGTTGCACACGGGCGAAATCCATTTCGGCTCGGTGTGTCCCTTGACCCGAAAGCTTCTCCCGAACCTGAAATCTTAATTCGAGTAGAAAGCTTCGAGTAGAAAGGCGATGGGATTGAAGGTGCCTCCACATGTCGTTGTCGTCCCCCGACGAGATTGGTAACGGTAACGGGGAAAAAATTGAAAGGACAAAGGAAGAAAGGGGGAGCGAGAAGGTGGATGGGTCTTATTATCGTTTTACACGAAACTGATTACAAAAGTTCGAGAAGGATTCGCCTCGTTTTCAAGTTTTTCTTCATCCTCGCCTTTGCAGGGAAATAAAGTCGATTTACATTTACGCGAAAAACATCCCCAAGGGATGAAAGCGCACCGGAGAAACTAGCAGCCTATTTGCATTCAAATCAAAAATCTTAATGACGAGATTCTTCTGTCGGGGAGTGGGGAGGGAGTTCGTCTTCGATTTGGAAGATTTCGTTTCTTCTTCGAGTTCAGGGGGAGGAAGGAGAGAAAGCAAATGACGTTCGTCTCTTTTCTCTCCCCCTCCCTCCTCTCTTAAACTCGGTGTGCAGCGAGATAAAAAAATTCGTTCAACTTTCTCATCGCTGGAATTTCTATATCTCTCCCTTTTTCCTTCTCTCTCCTTCCTCACCTTCCACCCTTCCCCACCTCTATTCCCCACGTGCGTTCGCAAAGTACGCGCGCGATATCGCGCGAAACCAACGGGTTCGAAAACGACGCGTCGCCTTTTTTACGGTCACACGCGCGCGTACTTACCCGTATAAATATTTTAGCATCGTATACGTTTGATATCCCTGGTTCCGCTCTGATTGATATTTCCGTAGGTGTATACACACGTGTGCAAGCCTCGTAAGCCACGTTATAAAACGTACGGAGTCCCTATCCTAGAGCCTCGGGGTATAGTAGACTCGGGGGTTGCAGAGGGTTGCATGGAACGAGCGTCATCGCGATATCGAGGCCGAGTTTGCCACCATATATGTGTGTGTGTGTGTGTATAAGCTCGACGGTTCGACGACGTCACGATTTTCCGCCAGGTGATATCGAGTCCCGCCGGATTTTCGCGGGCACAGGCGAGATTGGAAGCCGGTAACGACGCGTCGACGATGTTTACCCAGACACGGAAGGGAGGGGAGAAAACGATGGAGCGGAATTCGATGTATACACACGTGTGTGTACGTGACGCTCGCGAGTGACAACTCACCGAGTCCTGTATCGGGGAAACTTGGTACTCGTTTATATGACTATCGACCCCGGGCGCGAGAACTTGGACTGGTACTTTGCGAATGCGGCAAGAGTTCAATGGCCCTTGGGAATCGAAGCGGCGGGGAGGGGAAGAGGAAGAGAGATTCGTAAGCTGGAAACAACGTCGTCGAGTTTGAAAATTCGCTATCCCTTTTCCGGACCGACGACTTAGGGGATCCAAGAAATTGGAGGAAATTGGGACGCGAAATTGGTCGACCGGTCCGGCGCGATATCCTCGTTTCTTCGTGTATGTGTGTGCGTGGCACGCGAATCGTGATTCAAATTCGATCGATTCAAACGGATATGATATGAATAAATCGTGGGAGGAAGTAAACCGAGGCGGCGTCAAAAATAGCAAAAATGCCATGCGTTGACCGATCGTAGTCCCCCCTTACCTCTCGAGGTTTAACGATCCGTGAAACGAGCCACGGTGAAGATACTGCTATAAATCACCGCGTATTTAGCGGCTAAAAGCTGCGTTTAAGGTTGTTTTATGAATGGCCACGAAGGTGGAACGAATATCTCGTGCCCGGTGCTCATACGTTTCGTGCTTTAAAGCCGAGCAAGGGGTTGTTCTAGTTTTGGATAAGCCGTTGAATAAAGGGTGGAGTGGCGAGGGTAGGGGTGGCGATGGCGCCCGTTCGTCTGCCGCTCCTGGTCGATGGCTTCCTTCAACCCCCTCCTGCTTTCCCGGTTGTTGTTATCTCCCAACTTTTCTCTCTCTCCCTCTTTCTCTCTCTCTCTCTCTCTCTCTCTCTCTCAGTATCGGTATCGCGATATTCGTAGCCGGCCATGATTCATTTATACCGGTAACGGTGTAATTCGACGATCATGAAACGTTGCTCGAATCACGTGCAATCGGAGAAAAAGGAAGTCGAACGATCAAGTTCCGCGAAGCGAACGCTTCGACCGCGTAAGTTTTAATGCCGATATCGATTCGATTTCGTATCCGCGTCGTTTATCAATTTTGCACGTCTCGATCGTTTTATCATCCCCCTTTTGACGCATCGTAATGTAACGACGTATTTTATCATCCGACGAGGAGAGAAAAAAAAAAAAAAGGAAAGAAGCGGAATCGCTTTGTTATTCGTTGAATTATTGTTTTTTTGCTTAAAAAAAAAAAACCCACAGGAGGAACATTTGTTGATCGTTATGATGCTCGGTGAAACACGAAGGCAAACATGGAGCAATGCTGACAGAGAAAATGCATTGTTAATATTTGCACCTATCGCGCTATTAGCGCTGATCAATTCGAAACTTGTTACGCGATTGCAATTGAAACGAAATTTAACGTAGATGATGGAAAGTTGTGGATACGCCCTTCGAATATTAACGAACGGATTTTGCAAATTAAAAATATTGGAGAAGGGGAAAAAAAAAAAAGAAATATCCTTTCTCGAACATACGTATATCACCTATTAAATTCAGTATAGATATCGTATATCTGCGTTATATGCGCATGATCAATTGGAATATCGTTTCAATTTTAAATGGAGGATATAAGCTACACGGTTCATTAATCTTTATAACGATATCATTAAACGAATTATTGAAATTTATCCATACGATGCGTCACTCCCCATCGAACGGAACGTTGTTTCTCTCTCGAATGATTTTCCGAGTATAAATTCGCGGATCGAATAGGTCATTGTCCAAGATTTCGTAACGTTATTTTCGAACGAATATTCCGTTCGCGTATACAGTAATAATGCACACGTTCAAAAGATCGTTCTTCCTTCCATGAAATCCAACAGTTCTTGCAACAGCTTTTTTTTTTCTTTAAAAATTAAATCGTTTCTTCGATACCAATTCTTTTCCATTCTCTCTCTTTCTCTTCGTCCCTACGTTCTAATAATCTTTACGATGGAACGTTATACTTCCGTGAGATCGAACGAAGCTGATGCAACGTTAACGAAAAGTGAACCGACGAATGTATATTCCAGGTTGTAACGCCTATTCTATTTCAGTCACGCGTTCCACAAATTGCGTTACAAGTTTGCCCCTCGCTCTTATAATTTTCAAAGCAACGATGATGCAGATAGAATCCCTTCTCGTTTTCAACCGTTTCAATCGGCTCGGCTACGGATAACACTGAATTTACAAGGCGCGAAACGAGAGGAACCGATAGGAATATTCAGTGAACATTCCCCCCCGATGTTATTTCCGAAAATAGACACGTTGAAAATTGGTAATCGATCTTGGGTATATATTATATATATATATACAGCCAGCGCGCTGTGTTACGCCAATGCACGCTGCACACGCTCGAAATTCCGATCAGGAATTTCTGGAACTCGAACTCTACCATGATTTCTCGCGGTGTAATCCGAATTCCCATGAAATATGTATGTCGCGGATAGCCAGATACACACACTCGATCGAATTAACGGCAGATCATTTGCCTCCGCTATTTCTCGCATCTTCGATACCACAGCTACAGTTCGAGAAAGAGATCGGCGCGCCACGGCCGTATCAACGTCACGACACCACGTTTCACGAGATATTCACCGTTTCATCGAGTCGACTCTGTTCCCGACAATGAAATCGTATTAGATATTATCGTCTCTCTTTTGTATTCCTCCCCCTCTCGCGTATATTTCAGCGATCGACTTTGTTTACGCCGCGAGCTACTTCCCAGTTTTTCGAGCTCGGTTTCGCGATGATTTACGGCCGCGATAACGCACGAGATCGAACGCACGGCGGCGGCCGTGCGACGTAGGTTGGAGGAAATTGTTGATGCGGCGAACGTGAGATCATCCAGCGTGTCCACGCCCACGCGATTCACCAGTGACGTCATCACTCAGACAGCACGAGCGGCCGGCTCCACGGGAATGCCTTCGTTGCCTGTTGGATCGCTTCTGGTTTTCTCCTCGTCACAGTCCATTTACGCCGGCTCTCGAGCTCGATCCACTCCTTCTCGCCAGAGTATTTTCACGCTTCCTTCTTCTCGAATTTTCCAACATTCGAACGCGGAGTGAAGCGCGGAGATCGTTGCGCGGTGGGATGGCGCCGGTGAGTCTTCATTTTCGCCGTGTGAAAATCGAAATGAAAATTTTACCATCGCACCACGTGTCACCGCGGAAGAGTCGCCGAATTTCCGCATTTCCCCCGCGCGGATATAATAATTTCGATGTGAAACCGTGTCGAATCGAAGCGCTCGGTCTTTTCTTTCTTTTTTCCTTTTTCACGAGCGAACCAAACTCCACCTTCGAATATTATGCGTGGTACGGTTCGTATCTCGGCGGTGTGTGTACATGTGTGTGTGTCGCGTACACGAGAGAGAGAGATATACGGGCGTATGTGCGCGTGGCATTAATTTGCGTGCATTTCGCGATAATTGTGCGGGATCGTATTGTTGTCCGAGGCTGTGTCCAGCGTTGTTGTGCCAACTCTTTTGTTATTCGAACGGTGTTCGAGTTTTGTTCTGAACGGCGTGCAACGTCTTTCGTCACGGCGCGTTATTCCATTTTTCGTGGTCGGTTCCTCCCGAAAGAGTAACGACGTTAAAAGTTACGCGACCACGCCAACGCCGATTCCCGTGTTTCTTCGAACGCGATGCATATATTCGCATTACTCGATTATTCTCTTCTCTTCCCTTCTCTTCTCTTCTCCTCCGTTTGATTCGAAGAGAACTGGAATCGTTCGAGATATGGTTTTAAAAGGAAAGGAAAGTTGTGAAAAAGGTGGCGATTTAAAACGATTACCTCCTCCTGCCCCCTCTTTTTAACTCGATCCGGGCCAAATCCGCGTAATCCCGCGACTTGGTTTAATCCGCAATCTCCGTTGAATCTGTTGACGCAGGTAGTGGGCATCGAGGCGTTGCCAAGGTCACGAGGGAGGAGCTGAGGTCATCGCTGCACCTATGTTGTGCGGCGAACTCCTGAACGGTGGCTTCGTGAGTGGTGGAGCGGTACCGGTGATTCCCTACGGTCTCCTAGGATTCTGGTTGCCCGGCTGTTTACGCGCTACCAGCCCAACCTCTCTCAACTCGTCTTATCTGACCCTGTTGGCCGAACTTCTGGCCACGGGCCACCAGGATCGTCGAAACGAGCCGATGGACCTCGCAAACAGGAGCCACCAGGCTCCCACCAACGGGGCGCTCGACCTCGACCTCGACCTGCACGCCGACGACATCGACGAGAACGTGTTTCTCGGTGAGTAATCGCCCTTTTTCTTCTTCGAAACGGGCGACGGCGTTCCGTAACGGGAACGTTACGTTCCCCGTAAAAATATCTTTTTAACGAGCCTCGTCGCGATGAAACGAGTCGAAACGAATCGATATAGGACGAGTCGGTATAATTAACAGTTTCGAGGTCAAGGAGATACCGTTCCTCGTAAATGCATGCATTTTAACAAAGGCGGCTTGAATATCGAAACGCGGACTACTTCCAACGTTATCGCGATCGAATCGATTCTTTTTCTCGCGGAACGTCGGATTTCTTTGTCTTCTCGGCGCTTTCAACCGACATCCCCTCTCGAAACCTCGATGCCTCGATACGAATATTATATCGAATTCCGTTTCTGCCCGAACGATTGTCCGAACCCTTACTTCGCTACATACATATATATATACCGTCGCACGAAATACGATACACAAGTTATATCGCGATCATCGCGATCCCTTTCGAACATTCCTCCAGTAAATCGACGTAATTTCTCTATTGCGTTAACGGGCAATACGCCGTCGTGACGAAAGTAGGCGTGCGTTGGCAGAAGTGAGCGGTGGCGCGGCAGGGAACGCGATTACGACTACGGATAAGCGTGTCGGTGTTTGGAACACCGCTGTAATACCGCTCGTTTTTCATCCAATCTCTTGGCACGAATGCGCCGTCGAGCGATCGACGTTGCACGACGAATATTTCGAAGCTCGCGTATTAAATCCGTGGAAAGAAGAACGTTTTCGCGAGATGACGCTGCTCGCCCATTTGAAATCGAGAAAATATAGAGAGAGATATATAGGGAGAGGTTTATTTTAAAACCGCGACGTATTCGAGCCGGGACGATGCATTTCAATCATCCCGGCGACAAAACGTTCGCGGCGCGGCCCCATCAACGATCCAGCTTTTTGGCGATCGACGGCATTCAGAGCGAAGAAAACCTTCGAGTCTGGCCGGCATCCAACCTCTTTTCTTTTCTTCCTTCCCTTTTTCCCCCCCTTCTTCTTCTTATTCCTCTTCTCCAACGTTGCTGGCCCGCGAGAAACTCCACCTCTCCTCTAAATAATGGAGGAACGTTAACAATCTTTGCAGCTGTTTATCAAGATTTAGACCCTAACGGGTCGTTAGGCGAGTACGTTGCCGCGCTCTACGTTCTCCTCCCGTCCTCTTGACGAGAATTTAAGGATGCCCCCGTATTAACGGGAGACTTCCTTCTGGCCAGACGGATCGTGATTCTTGCCAACCTCTTCCTCCCTCCGTTCATTACGCCCGTCTGTCGTCGGCGGCGCCACTTTTAATTCCCTCGATTCGTCTTCGAGAAGAATCGCGCGCGAGGAAACTTTTCCTTCCTTCCCGCGAACGAAACGGGTGGAAAGAGATTCGTGATGGGATCCGTAAATCTGGATTTTCTCAGAGAGCAACAAGTTCTCCATACTGTAAACAAAATTTTTGTCGATCCTCCGCCTCGAGATTTACGTCCGTGTACGTGCCCGCGACCGAACGCTTCGCCTTTAGCCGGACTCTGCGGGGTATTTCAAGCTTCCGGGTCCATCCTCCTTATCGGTTCTCGGCTGAAACCGTGCCTTTCGATTTTTCTCCCTTCTCCTAAGCTTTCATCTTATGGGGATCTTATAATAAATCGTCCCGTGACTCCAAACTCTCGAGATGGTTGGTCTCTTCTCTGGAAGAGAAAGATGGACTATCGATCTTCCGATTGAAAATTATTCGATCCGGTATTTCGCTTCTTATTTTTTAATTCATAACGCGCTTTTATCGAGTTATATCGTTTCACGACAAACGATAAAAATTTGTTCAAGAGAAGGAAAAAACGAGACTGTTCGAGTATCCATTGCTCTCGCCAAATTTTCGTTCGACTTGGAGTACCGTTTATTAAATCAACTTATCGAAAATCCTCTTTTCGCAACTCTCTTCGATAATTTTACGAGATCGTCCAAGGAAATTTCGATCTTGTACGGTTCGCTGCAGTTACAGGCTTGACATAATTCACGTAACAAACTCGTGGGCCCATTACGTGGTGGCGAGCAAAGTCTCCTTTGTGCTCCACGTTCCTAATTGGAATACTATTCCCCATCCGTCTTATTCGACGGAATAATGCATTATCGGGGATATGAAGCCCAGGCACCAGGCACGAAAGTGGATTTTCGCGGCCGCCCCGAAACCACTTGTCCTCCATTGGCTGCAAAGTGGATGCGAGTTTGATGACAACGTCTCGTTTCGTCATCGCCGCCCCAAACTTGGCGAAATTGAATCGAACTTGCCGGCTACCAAGTCGTTTCCCACTTCTTAAGCTTCGATTCGGCGGCGGGAACGATAAAAAAGAAAAAGAGATACGATTCTGAATGAAAGAAATTGTTGACTGGGCAGTGAAAACAATAAATAAAAATGTACGGGTTTTAATTGAATGAATATATTTAAGTATACGTGATTGCGCGTATCTGTTTACAAAACATTTGAAGTACGCGTATCGAAGAAAAACGAATAGGTACCATTTATGAAATAGTGATGTTGGCAACATTCAATAATAAAACCACGTATAAAATTTTAGTGAACTTTAAATATATAATAATCTTTATAACAGAAATAATTGTTATTCGAAGATTTCTCACGCGATATTTCGCATTCCTCAAAATAAACTTGAATTAAAAAGAAATTTTTCCGTGGATCGCGATGTGATCGAGAAGATCGGTCCTTTATAGAAAAGATACGCAAAAAAGGATGGAGCATAGCGTGGTTAATTATATCCAGAGCCATAGAATAATAATTGAAATCAGAAGAGAAACAAAAGCGAGAGCAAAGAGCGGGTCCTTTTCGAAAAACACATTCTGTGCGAAGCGGTTCCGAGTGTATTCGAAATATAATTTAATTATACGGGAAAAATGAACGAAAAGGATAACCATTTGGTGGAATATATATCTTGGCATTCTCTGGCCATTCATCTTTGAGAAATATTATTTTATGGACCAAATAAATTTTACTCGGTGATAACAGAAATCTCGTTAAAGGGAAATAATAATCGTACTGGGTTTTTCAATTAAATTTCGATCTTGCGATTCCAAAAAAAAAAAAAGAAAAGAAAAAAAGGTTTCTTATTAAGAGAGATCGAATCGAACTCGCGGGTTTGTTAACTCTTATCGGTTGAACCGCGACAGTTTGCGAGCAGACCTTGGTCACGAGAGGTCGTAACGGCTGATAAAAATACGACGAAACGTGGATGACGCGGCAAAGATATATATTTCTTGATTATCTCGAGAGTTCGGGTGAAATAATAAACGCGAAACGGAACGAAGCGGGAATAAAGAAAGTGGAACAAAAAAGAAACGAAGTGAAATTGAATCGAATGCTTCCCGATACGAATATTACTCGGCAAATTAATTCGTTTGACGAGGCACCATCACGAGGGTATATACCATTTCGCTGATGTGATCCGCGCGGCGACAGATTGTTCTCCTCCTATCGATCGAACAAACGTTTCGATTCTATCCAAACGGTTCGTTGGTTCGTTTTGTTTTTTCGCGCTTACACCTCGCGAAGAAGGGAGGGAGGGTGTGATTGAACGCGTAAACGAACGAAGAATGGAAAAAGAAGAGAGAAAAAAAAACTGGGTAACAAAGATAAAAAAAAAAAGAAGAGAAAGAAAAAAGAGAGAAAAAAAGAAAGGAACCAATTTATAAACATATATATATATTTCGTGTACGGGGTTAACACAATCACGCGATTCGAGGTCGCGTGCTCGGCGGGGGATAAAATTGAGAAACGAGTCGGAACCAAAGTCTTTGAAAGCGGGAATCGAAACATGTAAATAGAATTACAAGTTTTATTACACGAGACCGATCAAAGTGGGAACGAAACGCGTTGACTGATGTTGCAGAAAAATGAGAAGGATATCCGGCTTGATAAGGCAGTTAATAAAATTGATCTTCCCTACATGCGATACCAAACGAAAGCCGTGTAAACGCGTTAGAATATTTTTCATCGATCTCGAGGGAGGAAGGGAGAGAGAGAGAGAAAGAGAGAGAGAAATCGAAATTTTTATTCGATATATCGGATATATCCGAAAGGTGGACGAGGGTTTGTCGAATTCAAACGTCCCACGCGTTAACGTCAAGGATGAATGCGCGGGATGCGCGTCGTATCGTGGAAAAGGGGGAAAAAATTGATTTATTTCGGCGAGAAAAGCGTCGCGACACAAAGCGGTATTACGGCTCCCTTTCCCAGTGCCGAATAAATACTCCAATCTGTCGCGGATAGCGATTCTCCTTGTTCCACTCCGAGAGCCGGCTAAAATATGTGAATACGTGTGCCGTTCGAGGACGACGACCACGACCACGACCGCGACTGCGAGGACGGCTGCGTGGAGAGAAAGGGTGGGAGGGTGAAAAAAGAAAAGAAAAAAGGAAAGAAAACGAAGAAAGGGGAGGGGTGGTGGCGGGCGAGACAGACGCGCGGGAAAATGCGCGGGAGAGGAGAAAGAAAGAAGGTGAAGGGAAATGATGAGAAAGGTAAAAGGGAGCTAGCGAAACTCGACAATGGGGAAGGGTTCCTAGAACAGACCCCCGATGTTAACGGGAGGGGGGAGTGAATGAAGCGAGACGGAAAAGCAAAACGGGAACAATGGCCGCGGTATTATTTTCTGTTTGCTGCGTCAGACCAACTACCACCCGCACCCCTCCCCTCCCCTCTCCCGACTCGTCGGTGCTCGTCCACCCCCTCCCCTTCCTTTCTCTCCGCCATTCTCTCCCATCCTCCCCCTCCCTCCTAATATTTCTCCGTTCCCTTTCCCTCCGTCCTTTCCCTGCTTCCCGTTTCCGCTTCTTCCCACGTTGTTGCAACGCCACTATTCCAGAATCCAAGATTACGGGCTCGATATTTGCCAAATAAAACGAATAATCCCCGCTTGGCTCGGCCGTTTCGTTCGATAGACCGGAATAAATCAACCTTTGCTTAATTTCTTTCTGCCCGACTCGATCCCCCCTATCCCGGCAAAAAGGACGTGCTTCGTTATCGTATTTATACCCGAACGTCGTCGTCGCGAACGTGTCCCTCCAATTAAAAGAAATATCTACTCCATTAACTCGTTGCGTTCGAACTTCACCGCGTTATATATCCTCCGTGGAAATCATCGTACCGAATAGAAAATATTTTCTCCGGTGAAGAAGAATTTTTTCATCTTTCGACCGAAGCGTTAACAATTGTTAAATCCGCGTTACGTATTTTTTAACCGCGCAACGTTGATAGATCTCGTTACCCGTTTAAGGCCTGGAATATCGTATTTTTACGAGGTTCGTGGTACGCACGCGAAACATGGTTGGTGGGGTAACGAACGCGATGTTTGTCGAATAAACGAACGATAAATCCCCTCGTATCCCGATCGTTTAATCCGTGGGGAAGGGACGGCTCGTAAACTACTCAGGTTTATCGACAAACTTCGTCAAAGCGGCTGTATCTCGAAATTAGTGGTACGTACGTGTCGCGATCGATCTCCTCGTCTTCTTATCTCGATTCCCACGGTGAAATTAGATATCGCGTGGGGCGCAACGACACGACCAATTAATCGGCCGATCGATAATTAAAATGTTTCCCATCCGAAACCCCCGCCCGTTATTCCTCCGCTTTCATTTCGTTCCAGATTTATTTCTCCTTTCGTTCGTCCGTCTCTGTCCCGATCGCGGTGGATCCAACCGAGACGCCTTTTGTCGTTAATCATTTCCGTGCTCCTCGTCAGGGCCGTCTGCTCCTCCCTCCCTCCCTCCCTCCTTCCTCCAAACGAAACTGTTCTCGCAATTAAGCGCATTCAAAGGAAAGACCCCCAGCTTCCTGCGGAGCTCTCCGGTACACGTGCTTCCGCCATTCCTCGTTTCGCGGCTAATTCTCGGCCCTTTTCCTCCATCGATAATATCCAAAGTAGGACGCCCCTTTCCACCCCCTGTTGACATCGATATTTTAATATCCTTGGCAAAACGAGTGCAAAGACCGGTCACGCATTATTCCATTTTCACATTTATCGATATCGAACACTCCACTTTGCTTGTATATTTTTCTCTTCTTGTACATTATTGACGCGTTCGCGGATAGACGAGTATTTTTTTCATAACGAAAACTTTTCATCCCGTACGCGACGTTCGTTTCGTTGGTCGGAGGAACGATATTCCCGGTCGTTTATTCGTGAAAAATAGAGCGTGGCGCGTTTAAATATTCGACTTCCCCGCCGATATTTTATCAATTCCGGGAAAAATCATTCCCGATGGAAGGAATGGGTGTGGAAGATGCGTGTGTACGTGTGTGATCGCGGGCGAGGAAGAGTTGGAGGGGAGTAAGAGGGCGGGATTCGGGTCGAGTTTTCGTATAGAAACTATGACTCCGGAAATCACCGGTAGGCTTTAAAACGAGGACGAGCATGCAAATTGCACCTCGTGGATGGGTATATGTACGTACATATACATATGTATATATATATATATATATATACTCATATATATATACGTGTATATATAAATGTCTAGATACGTAGAGGGTGAAGAGACTCGTTCCGTGCCAGTTTTGCCGCGGGGCTTTGGAAACGCGGCGCAAAAGTCCTGTCGGGGGATCGAAGTGGCGTATAAGGTTTCCCTGAAAACTCTGCGAATACGAAGCGAGGAGAGACGAGAGATCGAGCTCGCCTCGCTTCCCTCGAAGCGAGATTTTCAAAGTGCGAGTAGAGGCGAATGGCGAGGAGGCATTCACCGCTCCTACCTCGCCCCTACCTCGTTGTCGTCTCGAGTCCTGTACATTTATCTTGCTCTCGTTTCGCTCGTTCCATTCGTTCTAATTTTTCTATCCTCCCATCGGTCCTCCTCGTCCCGATACACTCGATTAACGTTTCGTTGAACTTTCGATGTTACTCTCGATGCCGAGAGGAGAAGCTTTGGGAAAAACGAACGAAGAAATTTTTTTCCACGCATCGATCGAGAGCGAGTTGCCTCGCGTGCAGCTTGAATTGCGGCGGGAATCGCAAATTGATAGCTCCGGATAAGCTAATTAATGCTTTCGGAAGAAATTACGTTCGATGTTATTCGGCCGGTGTACCAGCTGTTAGAGAGGAGAGGGAAAAGGAAGCACGAAGGAAGAATCGAAAACGGGATAATGGACGCGGATAATGAGTGAGGGGTGGGAGATCGAAAGCCTCCATTTCCTCCTTTATCCTTTTTTTCTTTCTTTCTTTCTTTCGATCCATTCCAATCTTCTTCTCCGGGGCTCGTCATTTACGCCACGCGAATCAACTATTCTTCCTTGTAATTAAATATTTGTCGTTCGCGGATTCGATGGATAGGTATTTACCCTCTCCATTTACCGTCCGTGATTTTAACCACTCGTGGATTCATTTTCGAGAAAACACAGTCGCACACGGTCGTACACGGTCTTACACGCCAGATAGAAACTCGAGGATATCCAATAATTATCCCTTCGTTCGAATGGGATTCGAAAAGCGTGGAAGAAGTAAGTAAAGACGTCAGACGTAGGTCGGTTGAGATTTCGTCAAGTTGTCGGATGTCGAGGAGGGGAGATGGCATAAGAAGCAATTCTCGTCGGATGAATTTATGGGTGGTGAAGATTAACACGGTCGGTTGTTAATAAAAGTCACGAGATTTGGCCAATTCTTTGGCCGACCGTGTTTTATCCCCCTTCCCTTTCTTCCGTTCTTCTCTTCCGTTCGTTTCCTTGGCTCGAAACGAAGATCCTCCATCATGCTCGCCGTCTTTATCCCCGCTTCAACCCTCTCTCGCGCAAGTTTCGGCGTTCAAAATGATTCTCTTCTTTATTTCACGATTTCTTTGTACCACCCCATTTCTTCGTCCGCCTCCTCATCCCAGACTCGGAGGAGAGAAAATAAAGAGAGGAACGAATACTATCTTCAAACCCTCTTTTCGCGGCGAAAGAACACCGCAGCCAGGCATTAAACCACCGGAATATTCCTGTTTTCGAGGCACTCCGACTCGCTTCTCGTTCGCTATTATCTCTTTCTTCTCTAGCACTTTTTTTCTTGACGCATCGGATAAAAAAGGCTGGTGGGCGTGACACAATACGTCCTTACGGGCGGGATTGGTTTCGTACGAGCGGCGAGAACGCGAGCATTTACCGCGACAAAAGGCGAGGAACAAAGCAAGAGCGACGATTAACGAAATGGAAGTGGGAATGGAATGAATGTATCGTAATTTACGATCGCGTTATCCGTTAAACGAGGACGACTTCTCCGGGGTAAGAACAATAAAAAATACGTCCAAGATGTAATCATCGATGACGAGCGTGATAAATGAACTTTGACGATCCAATCGGATGAAACACCCTAAGCGAGATCCTTTTCTTCCTTAACTATTTAATTCCACGGAGAATGATTCATCATCGATCGAAAGATTTTCGTGAACGAGCGATTCCCTCGATAAACGTATATGTCGGCGAACGCAAATTCAATTCTCGATACCACTCGGCCCGACCACTTTGCGTCTTATTCTACTCGAGAGTTTTCCACGCAACACCGTACGCCCCCCAGGAAGTTTGGAGTTTCCTGCAAGGAGTTGGTACGCCGTTAAAACCGGTGTACGCATACACACACACGCAACACACGTCGGCAAGTGTATGTCGAAGACATTCGGATCAGCGATTTCCTAGGGAGGGAGGGAAGGATGGTTGCATTCTGGTTACCCTGTTCTCGGTCCGCGCAAATCTTCCTCCTTCCTCCTCCCTTCCCTAACGTTTTATCAGAACGAAAGCCGGAAATACCGGCGCAGACGGAAATATCCAGGCCGCATTCCTCCGTATCGGGCCGTCGCTTTGCGAGAACGCGAAATGGAGTCCCGGAGAACCTCTTTCAGTCGGATATGTGATCGCGTAATGGACATAGTTCCTTCCCTACGAGAGGAAGACTTCTTCGCTCTCGACCCGGCCGATCGATTTAGTTCGATTTTTCCTTTTTTTCTTTTTTTTTTTTTTTTGGACGAGACGAAACACGAAATAGGGGTGATTAGACGAAAGGATTAGCAATTCGACGTTTCGTCTCGGTCTTCATCCTTGACACTTCTCCTCCCCGCCGAATAATAGGCCGAGTCCAATCCATGGAAGACGTTGGTCTCGTTGTCGCTCCTCTCCCTCGAATTCCCCCGTTTGCCTCCTCCTCGGTTTCGTTTCATTTCGTCGAGCAGCGAAGTTGAAATCGCATTTGGGACAGGACAACGGGGGACATAAGACAGGGAAGAAAGAGAGAAAGGGGTAGGGAAAGGGGTGGTGGACGGGTAACCGGAACGCGTCGCTAACGTAATAACATTTCAATTCGAGGACGGAAATTGCCAGAGGGCATGGCGGCACGTCCCCCGTAGTTAGGAGATGGGTGAACAACCACCTCTCTTCCTCCTTCGCCTTCCTTCCTTCGTCCAGCCTCGTCTCCTTCGATTCTTAACGGAATCTCCGCGAGCGAGTGGGAGAAGAATTCGCGTTGCGTGGCGAATCGAAAGCGAAGCGATCCTCGGATCGATGTATTTAATCTTTTCTTTAAAAGAAGGTATCGAAGACTCGCGATTTTTCTTGGTTTCTTTTTTTTTTTTTTTTTCAAACTCGCGCGAAAAAATTTCCACGTTTAAATACGGCGGGGCGTTAATTACGGCACTGGCACCACCCTCGGCCTGGAATAATCCCGAAAGAAGCGTGTCACGATTTTTCCGAAGTCGCGACACGCGAACCGAGAAATAGGAAAGAGGCCGCGCGATGGGGGTAAGGAAACGGAAAAAGGGAACAAAAATAAGCGAAAAACAGGTTGCTCGGTGAAAACGCGAGGCCCCAAATGAACCCACCGCGTCGCGCAACCCCCGTAATTGCGTTCACTGTCGGCGTCGCTTTTAATTAATGCGACATACTTTTTTTCATCGCTAAAAAGTGCCACATCCTCGTAATCCACACTTGCCCCTTGCCCCCCTGCCTGCAGAGAGTACGACCGGTGGGTGATCGTTAAATGGATGAAAAAAAAAAAAAAATATGCAAACCCTCCAGGCACCCTTCTCTTTTTTCCCTCTCCCTTTACCTCCTTTCTTCCTTCCCTTCCCCTCCCTCTCCTTTTCTTTCCTTTCACCGTTCTTCTCCAACTCTTCCCAGTTTTCTCTCCCTCGCTCCCCATCTCTTTCTCCCTTTTGTCTTCCGCCATTTCTCTCCGCCACACCATTCCTCCTTGGGGCGGGGAATAAATCCAATCGAATCGACCCCGCTCTTTTCCTTCTCTTCTTTCCGACTTTTCGAACCTATTTTTCTTTTTTTTTGTTTCCTTTCTCCTCCTCGCCCGCTTTCTCTTCCGTTTTCGTCACCAAAGTTCCATCGTAACTCCACTCCCTCTCGAGAGTATTAATCCGCGTAACCTACATGCGACTGGGGAAGGCGTTGAACGAACGATGAAAAGGACGACGATAAAAAACATCCGTAGAGGACTGTAGATGCAAGACTCGTGCCACGATCGTTGTCGTTGTACGGCGCGTGTCGTAAAAATACGATGGCCGCCACGCTACGATTTCTTCCTTTTCTCTCTCTCTCTTTCTTTTTTTTTTCTTCCCCTCCGGTCGGAGAAAAATCCTAGAATCTCTTAGCCGACGTACCCGACAGCTTGATCGTTTAATTCCGGAATAAGTCCGTGGAGACGATTTCTTCTTGGAAGAGAGAGAGAGAGAGAGAGAGAGAGAGAGAGAGAGAGAGAGAGAGATGAAATATCACCCCCCTTTTATAGCGTGAATTAACGCGGTTGACGTTTACGCCTCACTCGTCACTTTTATCGCGTCACTTCTCTCGTATTTACTCTGTCCCCTTCGAATCGGCAAACATCTCGAATTTCAAACAGTTTGTACACACGTGTCCCGCGTGTTCGTTCCACGATTGATACAGTTTCTTGATCGGTGGACCAAGTGTACTCGGTTATTGCTCCATTGACACCTACACACGAGTCGATTTTTTTTTTTTTTTTGCATTCCTGTCATCCACAGACAGCCGCCTATTCAACGGCTACGCGATACCGTTCCTAGGGATGATTTGTGTGGGCCATCGGCACGGCAGATGTTTCGGTCGGTGCAAACGACGATGAACAGATTCACAACTCGTATTTTGCAGCGAAAGTGTTGTTCGATCGGAAGATCATTTGTTCACTCTATTTTTTATTAGTAATAGTCTCGATTCCGCGATATCGACTTTGATTTATCGATTGATTCTTATCTGCGTAACGAATTATCTGCGAAACGCGCGTGTAACATGTAAGAAGAAACATAAATTCGCAATTTCTTTTTTTTTTTTTTTTTTTTTTTGTTTAAAACCTTCGAAAAGAAAGGTTTCGCTTTTGTAAAAGCGGAGTTTATTATCGATGAAGCGCGATTACGTTTTTCATCACGATAGGGGGTGGCCATTCCGAAGGGATCGTAAATTTATAACTGTTCCCGGCCGAGCTGGAAAATCGCGGATATTCGCGCGGAATTCACGTGCAATGACACCGAGATAGAGCAATGTAAAAAAAAAAAAAAACGCCTCCCCTCTCCCCTCAAAAAACAGTTATATAGTTGGCAAAAAAAAAAAGAAAAAAGAAATAGAGGGAAATCGTGGCGCGTAAAAAGGTTGTATTACGCATCGATGATTCTTAACGCGATGGAAACAGCAGGGATATCGGTTGTCGAACAAACATGATTTGAGCAAACTCGACTCGATTCTCCTCGAAAGAGATCCTCCGTTCGAGGATCCTGGCCAATCCGTGAACGATCGCTCGAGATGAAACGTAATGAAAACGAAGGGATGTTTTTCTCCTGTCTCTCCTCGAAGAAAAAATGATTAATCTCGTTACAAGCGCGCGCGTCTCTACTCTCCTTTTTCTTTTTTCTCGATCCTTACCCCGTTTCACGTTCTCTGCGATAGAGGGCGGATTCGAGCGGGTCTGGAAAAACCAATACATTTGCAGCGGTGGGAAACGCGCGGTGAAAAGAGCGGCGCAAAATGGATTTGAAATTAAATTGCGGCGCGCGATTATTAAGTGCTGGAACGCGCTTTTAATTACGCGTCTTTCCCCGAGTTTGCTGCTCGCTTTTGGCGTATCCAGGTAGAGAGAAAGAGAGAGAGAGGGAGAGAGAGAGAGAGAATCAAAGGAATGGCAACCTCCATGCCATTGCCCCGGTTCTTTGTCCCGAGGAAAGCTACCCACTGACCGAATGCTAGTTGCAAATGAAACCTCGAAGACGGAAAAGAACAAGGAGAGAGTGGAGGCGCGAGAGAAACAAAAAGAAAAAAATAGAAGAAAAAGAAGAAGAAGAAGAAGAAGAGACGAAGGAGCGCGTGTTTTTCGTTCCCATTTACGTTTCACGCGGCGAAACTCACGCTCCGTTTCCCCGCAAACGTTGATTACGCGGCACGATGCCGGAATTTAATTTGCTATATGGATTCGATGAATCAATTTCATTAATGCGAAAATTACGAGGTGCAGGGCGCATCCTGCTCGGTTAATAACCAATAATTACGTTCTGCTTATAAACGTCAAGTTTAACCGGTGGGTGGGTCGGCCGCGATCGGCCACCATTCGCCACGCCGGGCCAGCGGCAACGCTCGCAAAACGCGTATCACGCGTATCGTTCCCGGGGAATCGAAGAAACGTTTATATTCCCAAAACGTTTCTATCTCCATCCATAAATCAAAGCGTATGCGAACGGACGTCGATATATCGTCAGATTATACAGATTTTTCCCGATGCTATCGCGTTCATTGCCCTTATATAAAATAATCCCGATCATCTCTATTCACGCGAGAATATCCCCTGTTAATGGAGTCATCGATCGTCCGGATGACGTTTTCGAAACGGTGGGAAGGCGAGAAGAGAGAGAGAAAGAGAGAGAGAGAGAGAGATCGTCCAGTTCCTTTCTTCCCGTCCCTTTGCCCCGATCGCGTTATCAATCGGTTTCGAAATTCGAAATTGGGGAAAAAACTGGATCGAAGCGAACGAGCCGAATTTCATAATCGATCATTTTCACGGCGAATAAGCAAACAATTTTGCGAAGCGAAAAGCGAAAAGCCGACGTGTCGATTGTTCGTGGCCGCTCACCTCGTTTATTCATCAACTGTTTACGCCGCGGATTAACGCTCGCGTTATGTCGAGCCGGGAGGGGCGAGGGTTAGCCGGGGAGAAAAGTCGGTGGAGAAAAGCAAATAAAAGAATGAGGAGGAGGAGGAGGAGGAGGGAATGGAAAATTTTTACGACGTACGTAAGATTTACGGACGAGTTTTTTTTTTTTTTTTGGACGCACGTAAAAGTTTTCCCGATAAATCCACATCTGGCAGCGGTACCGATCCACCGGGTGACGGTTGGAATCGCGCTGCCCGCTCGGCGTTAAGGCGATTTTCCCGTGGAAATTTTTCGGAGGAAAACACCTACACGGTTGATTTACCACCGGCTTCACGCGCGCCTCGTCCATTTCCCTTCTTTCTTTCCTCGTTTTCTTCCTTCTCCCTTTCAATCCCTTTTTATGGTTGGCGGAATTTCATTTCAACTAGAACACGGCCACGACGACACCTCGTGGCGTCACGTTGGAAAAACCTTTCCCCGAGCGTGGAATACAAAGAGGAAAGTTTTCGGCGCTAACCTATTTCCCGGGGAGCAGGGAAAAATGGTGCTTGGCATGCGTTGCATCGTGTCGCAATTTATAGGGGCGCCACCACCGTGTCACGTCCCGTGATCTCTTTTAACGAGTCGAATCGAACGTTTCCAATACAAACGCTCTCGTTCCGAGAATACCTCTAAACGGATCATCTTCTCTACGTCGCGTTCTTAATTCTCCACGTACTCCACGCGAAAACTATACTTACCTTTTTCTTCTCTCTCTCTCTCTCTCTCTCTCTCTCTCTCTCTCTCTCTTTCTTTCTTCCTTTATATTTCTATCATTATATCACTCCCGCGAGCACGTAACAGCGTTTAAACGGTCGGATATCGAGGGGACGCAGAGAAAAGAGAGAAAGAGAGAGAGAGAGAGAGAGAGAGAGAGAGAGCATCGCGGAAAACATGAAAGGCTGTTTTGTTCGTGGACGTGGTTCCCCGGTACTTTAATCTTTCCCCGAGGATCGGAAGGATCGACAGTCCTGCCATTGCGTCACACATCGTCCCGAGATCGAACAGACCGCACCAACACATCCATCCCTTCCACCAACGTCTCCCGAGATCCGCAAATACGCGTTCACGGCTCGTTGCCCGTTACTCGCTGTGAGAACCCCTGCGGATGACGTCACCCGGCGCATGATTGGCCGAGCTAACGATCACGTGACCACTCGCTTGGCCAGCGTCTGGGGGGTTGTAGAGCGACTAAGGGAGAGGGTGGAAGCGGGAGCGAGCTCGACGAAGGAAAGGAAAGAGAAGTGAAGAGGTGGAGCGTGGGAAAAAGGGAGAAGAGAAGGAAGAGGAGCTAGGAGGAGGACGGTTCTCTCGCGTGTACGAGGATCGGGGGAAGAAAGGAGGAAGAAAAAAACGGACAAACTTAGGGAAAAGAGGAGAAAGAAGAGGAGGAGGAGGAGGAGGAGAAGAAGAAGAAGAAGGAGAAGAAAAAGAAGAAGAAGAAGAAGAAGAAAGGGTTGGAAGGAAAGGAGACGCGAGACGAAACGACGGAGGGATGATATTTCGAAGCGCGAGAAAAAGAAGGAGAGGAGGATATATAGAGGTTGGGGGGCACATGGTGGGAGAAGCGTGGGGATGCGAGAGGGTGAAAGAGAATCGTTGGAAGGGGTTAGAATTGGTGGGGGTAGCCGCGAGTCTCGCCAGTCACTGCGACGACCGCGACGCCCCAACGTCTCGGGGTGCCATTTGTCCGCTACTGACCTTAAAAATCGTCGTAATTTTCCTCCACACCTACTTTACCGATTCTCGAAGTCTATACTACGGGACACTCAACGCGTTTCGCGGTGTTGCGGTGTTTGTATTTTTTTTTTTTTTTTCGAAACGGATGGTCGTCGGATGGAATCGAACTAAAAGCGCCGTGTTTTCCAGTAGCTGTGGCGAGTTTCGTTTGTTTCTCTTCCGTCCTCTGTGATTTGTTATTCGCGTCCCTATCGGTCCCACCGATACACGCGAAAAAATGTGTTAGAAACTGTTCGCGTATTTTTTTCTTTTTTTATTTTCCCTCCGTGCCAATCGAACGGGGATTACTTGCATCGCTTATCGTTCACCCGTCCGTGAATTTCGTCCGCGAGGAAAAAAAAAAAAAAAAAAAAAAAAAGAAGGATGAGTTAACCTCGTGAGAGGGTGGAAAAACACCGAGCCGTTCGTGCACGAGTTTCGCTTCGGGAACCAGTGGAGCTATCGAGGACATTTTTTATAGTTGCGTAAAACACGACCACGATGGTCATCCACGGAGTGAATCGTAAGTTATGCGTCCCCTGATGCGTCCTCCTTTCGAGCATATTCCCTGACTTTTTTACAAACACCGCCCTCGCGTAATCACGAAAACTCGCGTCAAATCAAATAATCACGCGCAACGCGCGACCCACGGATCTACCCGTGCTACACGTTAACGGGCTGATTTAAAAGTCATCGAATATGCTTCGCTCGTCTTTCTTCCTTCCCAGTCGTCTGTTGTCGATTGTGCGTTGTAAATGTGCAATTTAGCGAGCGAATGAACAACTCCCCCCCCACCCCTCCTCCCATCCCGACCAGCCGCTGCTCGTTAAAAAGATAATGCGTCCCTCCATGTGTCTGCATTTAAATGTGATCCAGCCGAACGCATTCTCGATAAGCCTGAAGCAAATCCCCGCGCTACTAGTTCGCTTGACAAACCGCATCCCATCACTCGTCTCAATTATCCCAAGATTATTCGTAGCCCCGATTAATCGCCTTGTTTCGACTGATCGACATCGCATCAGGTGTTAACAGCTTTCGTTTCCACTCGAACTCGAGCACGATCCCTCACTTTTCCGTGTAAATTTTCCCGACACTTTTTTCCTCGTATCGACCCTGACCAAACGCGCAGCCAGGATGGAAACGCACGAAAAAAACGTGGGACGCGCATTTCGCGTGGAAGGGTCGAGGAAGGGCCAGGCCACGGCTCGTTGCAATCTTCGACGATGACGAATAACGAAGACGTTGGCTGGAAATCACGACGATGTTTGATTTGTATATACTTTGATATATATATATATATATCCGGGCGTAGTTATCGAGAAGAGAAGCTCGTTAAAGACGCAGATGGAGATGACCTCTCGACGCGTCCACGCGAACGCGTTGTCGGTTGGACGAGGAAAATAGTATCGCTGGTCGATGGCGACGACGATCGTGGAAATTCCTCCTCACCTGGTCGCGGTTCGATGAGTTTCAAAGGCAGCCAGCGTTAAAAATACTCGAGAGGCTTCCTTCCCGATCGATTAACGACTGACTTTTACTAAGAATTTACGAGCCGTTGTTGAACCTGCCCGACACGCGATCCGACCGCTCGTTTCTTTTTCATGGCTATCGATCTCGTATCGGACGACCGATTGGTGAAAAAAAAAGAAGACTGTCGAGTAGAAGACGCGAGTGTGTAAACTTTATTACGAACCTTTCGTTCTCGCGTCGAAAAGAAAGGAAAAAAGAGAGAGAGAGTTAGAATTATCGACGGGACGAGGACATCCGGGGAAACGAATTTTACGCAGCTCGTAAAAATTCGCGACCATGCACATTAGCTAATTGTCGTATCGATACCCGATCGATCTTCTCGATTCGTTCTCTCCGTTCTTCCTCCCTCTTTGTTACCGTGGATTCTGCTGCTCTTTTCGTATATAGATGTCACGATGATTCAACGCGAAGTCTTCTTCATCGCGATATTTTGATGCCTCGATAGATAATAAGATAGCCAGATTGCGCTCGTTTCCAATTCTCTCGATTTCGAGCCTAGTAAAGAGGTGAGAACTAACTCGTGGATGACTAATCGAGCGAAGATACGATTTTTCTTTTTTTCCTTCTTCACAATTTCGCGACACGGTGAGGGGAAAAACTAATCTTTCCCTTGGAAAATTGCGTATACGCGGTGTATATGGGTCGGCGAACTCTCTCGCCTATTTGTTAATTATCGTATCCAATTCGTTACTCATTTCCGTTCGACGCGCAATTCCCACCGAGAATTGGTCCCTGACCGGAGATTGGCGTAAGTAAATTTGCCTTCGTAGTAGATATCGACGCACTCTGTATCGGAGGTTACAGCTTACTCGAAAAGCTATTTCCATCGCGGGAAATATCGCAGACGCAATTAACCGAGTAATAATGATAACGCGTCTCGTTATCTCGTTCCTGAAAAAAAATCATTAAAAGAAAAAAAAAAAAGAAACGGAAAGAGAGGAACTCGGGCGATTTCGTTGAACGTGAAAGGAGAGTTTCGCCGAGAAGCTTCACTGTTGCACACGTGGCAAATTAAGTTCCTATCTGGTAACGCAACCGTGGTAACGTGACTCGTGGATTATCTCGATTCACAAACAAGAATATGGGTTACGAAATAATGCACTCTTATAGGATAAAAGAGTTTCGCAATCTGCATACAATCTGCGAACAAGGTCACCCATCTTGCGGATCTAAACGGATCGTTACCGAAATATATCGTTATAAATCGAGACGTTTTTTCTTTCTTTTTTCTTTTTTTTTTTTGCTTGGCCAACTCGTCGCCAAACGATCCGAGTTGGATCGTTTTAAAGGACGGTCGTTTAAAGTTGAACGGGAAAGAGTGTACTCCCGTGGCGAATTCCATCTAAACGTCGAGTCACGAATTTCCAATGGTTCTCTTCTGTTAAAAAGCAGGGGGGAGGGGGACGATGGTGGCGGTGGCTCGAAAAGCTATCCCGGGATGGCGTCTTATAAAACACAATTACGAGTCTTAACCAAGTTTCGACGCACTTAATTACTTGAAAGTTAGTACTCTGTTTCGACTCTGTCTTATCCCACCCCTTCCATTCGCTCCATCAGCCGTGACATCGTAGTTCCTACGGTGGTTGGGCCTTTTCAGACGCTATAATAACGAGAGAGATGGCTCGCATAGTCCGTCTGTCAACCTGCTTTAGAGGCTGGCCGCACCCTCGAACAGAGATATCGCAATATCCATGATATTTGGGGAAAAATTTGAACGTCTGCAAGATATAATCTTAAAACTCGCTATAGTCGATCGAATTTTTTCCTCCTCTGCTAATTAATTAATTGATTGTACTTATAAGAATCCGGAGAGAACTTTCATCAAAAATCTTTTAATATTCGATTGCACATATTTTTCACCTATTATTTTTGCGCAAATTTCGTTAAATCTTTCGATGTGCCGAGAAGGAAAAATGGCTTGCTCTCTCTCTTATCTCGTCTGAAACAAGCTGGAAATTTCTCCATCTCCATCGCTCGTTGTACGAAAATGGCGGGCACAGGTTGGGGAACGTCTCAACGAGTCGACCTTCGAAGGTCTCGGACCCTAAATTTCCATCCCTCACCGCCCGTAAATCGTCCGATGTAACTGGAGGTATCATGGCGGCGTCGCAACAACGATACCCTCGTTGAAATACGAGCGGCGTACGCTGGCAACGGATCCGCGTACATGCATCAGACACGTTGTAACGCCTCGTAGATTTGTTCTGCGCATCGCACGACCGCATGCAACTCGCATTCCGTGTATAATGGCAACCGAACCGGATTCCTTGGGATGCATTCGCGATGAGCCGCCGCGATTTCGATTTTGTTTCCCATCCTCGACGAGGATCGATCGATCGCGCCCACCGTGAAAAATTATCAACATTGCTCGACCTTATTTACTCCGCTCTAATAAAGTAAATATCGACAAAGTATCGCTTCGTCCACGTATCGAGACGAGAAGCGTTCATCGTCGCTTCGAACGCAACGGAGTTAGTAGGGTTAATTCGTATTAAATTCGGGCGAAATGCGGGCACTGCGATGCTCGAATGGGAGCAGTCTTCACGCATGATAGAACGATTTCACGGTATATTGTGCACGCTTCCATTTGTGGATGCATACCGGTTTCATCACGCTCAAGAATGAGATTCCTGAGGCGTATCCACGATGAATAGTTGCGCTCCTACTTCTTCCAGCCAAGCGTTCCAATATATTTTCCTGCAACTACGATTCATTCGCGTGATTTTTCGCGAAATTTTCGTATCCTCTCCTCGCATCGATGTCGAGAAATTTCAACGAGAAATTTACCAGATCTCTCCTTAATAGCTCGTTCTTTCCACTTCCACATCAGAAAATAACCATCACGAGGGTCGAATCTGAACAAAAAAAAAAAAAAAAAATTATTCGAAATTTCGCGCGAAGGATCCGGAGAGAATGGATTCGCGCAAAGGGGATGAGGCAGAAGAGGTAGAACCGACGAAAAAACGACGCCTGTATCGTGATATACGCGAGAGAATGGTCCGCGGAACGGCATATGGAACGACATTCCCCCCATTCGCAATATCCGACCGGGCAAACAAAAATCTAATACATATTTGTGCCGCGGCTGCAGCTCGCATAACTGGCTACGGCCGTGAAGGGTGAATGGAAATGGAAGTCTGGAGGGGAGGGAGGGCAGAGGTCACGATGGCCGGGCCTCGATCTGCCAGCGCGACGACATTATCGGTTTCGCATCAACCTTAGTTTACTTCGACTGCATGTGTCCTTCTCTCCCCTCCTTCTCCCGCCATTCGCTCCTTCCGAGCTTACACGTGTATCGATGCGGCCTAAAGGCGCGTGTGTCGCCTATAAATTCGCCTCTCTCTCTCTCTCTCTCTCTCTCTCTCTCCGCCAGAAAGGAACAACGTTAACCGGTCGTCGAGGCAAGATTTGTTCTCCTATGGTGGAGGAGGAGAGGGCTGGAGAAGGGAGATGATCCAAGGGTGACGTATACGCGGCGTAAAAAGCGGGGAAACGGTTGCATTTAAACGGAGAGTTCTCGGGAAAGGTCGCGGTTACGCTTTTACGATTTCCATTCCGCCCTTGACACACGGCCAAGCCCTCGAAACACGAGGGGCTACTTATTCAATATCGTGCCCGTGTTTGCCCCGGGGCCAGTGTTTGCGCTCGCGAATCATATTCCGCTTTTCATACCGCGATAAAGCACACACGGATCGCAGTCCGAGGGTCACACTGCGCCCTGCCGAGGAATCGCCAGCTCGAACACGTGCATGGGAGGATGAAAGGAGGGACGAGCCTTTATTCGATGCGTCGACTTATCTCTGCCTCCCTTAATTCTGGGTGAGCGAGGATTACGCGTTATTCCGACCTTCACCCCAACGCCGACCTCGTAAGTTGACCCGCTCCTATCTTTGAATCATCTTTCGGTATTATAGGAGAGGAAAGCTGTAAAAATACTCGTTTCGGTTACTAATATCATTCCACTTGTCCGCCGAGTGAACGAGCGTGGTTCTCTTCTTTACCGCGCTCTCTTTTCTTTCTTTTTCTTTTCGCTGTTTCCTGTTTCCGTCGAAAGGAGGCGTCCGAGTCGGCCGTTTGACGGCTTGACGTAAATTCCGGGCGAGCTCTGGAAAAATTTCCGCGATACTGTCGCGGTAATATTCGAGAAAAAAGAGGGATAATAATTCGGTGGTTGGTGAATCTCTGGGCGACGTCGCGGTAGAAATTCGGACGAGGACGAAGAGAAGCGAAGAGATGGGCGGGAAAAAAAGTCGAAAGAAAAAGGAGGAAGAGTATATATATATATATATGCGGAGCGCGAGACGAGTCGAGTATCTCGACGACTTACTCGACGGTTTTTCAGAATGTGAGGAGGATACGAGGAGCACGATGGGAACGAACAATCTTGCAAATTAACGGATCGCCCCGGTGAAAACAGCGTTTACGCTCGGAGCCGTCACTTGATTTCCGGAGCGAAGTTCTTCAATTAACGAGACAAATTGGCTAAATGAAAGAGCTTCCGCCGGGTTAACGAGTGACGGTACAATTTGTCGCGCTTTATTCGTCCGGTTTCCCGGGGAATTCCAAGAACGAAGGCAAAGAAATAGCAGGGGAGGGGGAGGACGGGGTTTCCTCCGTGAAAGAGGAGATTCATCCGTTAACTCGTTTGCGTTAGAGAGTCTATCGGGCTGAACTGGAGGTGGGCAGGTGGCGCGGGGGGTAGCGATTTTTCGAATTAATAGACCTGGGTTAAAGAGAGGGGAGGGAAGGAGAGGGGAGGGCGAAGTAACAGAGCCATGGGCCCGGCCTGTTCATGCATAATACATGCCACGCGCGGCAATATGTCGCCCTCGTTGCTTCCCTTGTTTTATGAATCCTTCTTGTCCCTTCAGACCGGCTACTTTCAACCGTTGCCGCAGTTTTTTCACCGCCCTAGGCTTTTGGGACGAGATTCGTCGTCATCGTCGTCGTCCTTGTTTTCTTCGCAGAAGCACGCTTCTCGAGATCCATCAACTCGTCTCCTTTGAAGATTATTTCTCCACTTCCGTAATTGCGCAACTCGAATTATTATTTGAAATCGAGGTGAAAACATTACGAATACGAAAAAATAATACATATAGGCGGATCATCGTTGAATTCTCGATCCGTTTCCGCGCACTCGTCTTCTTCCTTGGGAGACTTGCCCTCTAACCGAGAGAAAATTTATGGCAAATTGTTTGAACCGTCGGCACGGTGGTAGCACCTGGTGCACGAAAATATATACCGTGTTGGCGGAAGCAGGCGTGGTTGTGCAGCAGATTTTGCGATGTCCCCTTTTTTCGCGCGGCGCCGCACGCCAGGAGAATTCGGCCGAAACAGGAAGGGAAGGAGGGGGGAGGTCTTCCTTTATTAGCCGACTTACACCTGGTATTTTCTCCATCTATTAAATTCCGAAGCTGGGCGCTCGCGCTCGACATCGTAAGAGGAGAAGACTCGGACAATTACTGGAAGCTGGAAGCCGTAATCCTATTTACCGGCTCGCAAAATTATGATCGTCGTAAAGTTAACGCCGGGGTAAGGAAGCAAAGAGAGCATCGCGGAGGAAAATCCCGAGGAAGAAATGAAGGAAAGCTCGGGTTGCGCCGAGGACAAAAATACTTTCCGTCTTCTCCGTGGGAAGGAGAAGAAAAGGGGCCGTACGTTTCGCCACTTTATTACGAGGCTTAGTCGAGTTTCCTACCTATTAACTTTTGTGGACAGAGAGCCAGGAGGTAGAAACGAAAGAGAGCCTGCATCCGGCTTCAATTCCTCTTTTTCCCCCCCTCTTCCACCCTCTCTTCTCTCTAGCACCGTATCTTGAAGTTGAGACGAGAGCAAGAGGAGCGGTTGGAACGAGAAACAAAAGAGGGAGGTAAAATAGGAAGAAGAAGAGTAAGAAGAAGAAAGAAACATGCTGGCGCGGAACAGAGCGGGCAGAGAGCGTCGCGTCCCCCTCCCTCTCGCCTATTTTTCTCTCTCTCTCTCTTATAACAACGGGCGAGTTGTTGAGCGGCGCTACCGCGGGACAAATAATTATAATTCGCCTAACGTTCGAATTAATGCGCGCGTTTAAAATTTTGGCACGCGTTTCGAACTGCGAGCGCGAAACGGAGGGGAGGGAACAACGGCAATGCGTCTTCGAACGCGATTTTTAATTACGTTGAAACGCGTTGTTGAAACGGTGACGCGCGGCGGAGTTTATAGCGCGGTCGGCCCATTATTTCTGGAACGAGGCAAACTTCATTGTCGTCGGGAGGCGGAGAGCGGCGGCGATTCCCCGCCCCGCCCCGCCGTTCCAGAAGAGCATTGTGCGATCGCCACGGCTGCGGGAGCGTCGCCGTTTCAATTGTTGAGACAAAAACCCGGATTCCTCGAGAGTCTGCGGAATGTAAAGCTGTGCGAGAGCGGCACGCCGAAACGGAGAAAATTGAAACGCTCGGAAGTTCTCGAATGACAAAGATTCTCGAAGAAATTGGAGCAGAAAGTGGTGGCGCGGGAGGGATGTACAAAGCGTGTTTAGCCTGGATAATTGTAAAACGAGAGGAAGAGAGAGAGAGAGAGAGAGAGAGAGAGAGAGAGAGAGAGAGAGAGAGAGAGGGAAGAAGAAAATCGTTTCCGCATTCTTATAAAGCGTCCATTGCGCTCGATGCGTCCGATATACGATACGTGTACGATCGCCTCTTCGATACCATTTGGAATATTGCGCGAATATTGGGGCGACGAGACGCGAGTTATTTACGATTTATTCGCTCGGTGTGGCCGGATAAACCGACATTAAGCGTTGATTTATAACGCTTAAGAGGATAAGAAAACGCACAGGCGAGCTCGTATCTAGCTCATTGGAAAGAAAAATGGACGGCGAAACTGCGAAGGAGAGGGGTGGTAACGTTTGTTCGTTAGAAGCATGGCGTCGTGAATGGAATGCGTGTTTTTAGGAAACGAGCGACGAGTTTCAACAAATCGCTTAACGAAAGTGATCCTCGAGATGTGGTTGCTCGGTATTGGTCCTCTCAGCAGAAAGGTTACGCAGCCGTAGAAAGATATTCGATTCGTGTATCTCGAGATAGACTACAAACGTATCTATATAGGTAAATTATACATGTCCGCATATATATATAGTATATTGCACGCGTATACGTATTACCTCGAGAATTTGGTGGATTAGAGAGAGGAAATGGAAGCCCTACGCGAGTGTGTCGGGACTAGAAATGTACCCTTGGAGGGTTACATCGACCACGGAATATTAATACGCTCTTGCCTGGTTCGCGTCTCACCCACGCTTGGAAATCGCTCGAGCTTTTTCTATTCGAAGACGAATTGCGGCGAAATTTGTGCTCGTCCGCGTGACGTGTTGCGGTAAAAGGAAACGTCGGTAAAATAAGGACAGGGCGCTCGGTTCTCGGAAGTGCCGTTGGATCGCGAAATAAAAGGGAATAAAAGGGCCGCGAACGAGAAGGAGAAATCGAGTTTAAAAGGAAATTCAAATTTTTCTCCTCGCTTCGGATATAGAATGCATCGCGAGACGTACGCTGTTTACTTCGTTACCCGTATACGTAATAAGAGCGTATTTTTCATCTCGGCGAGGCGCACGAGTTTAGGATGTTGGAGTGACCCCCTTCGCTCCTTTATTATTCCGCGTTTCCGCGGAACGAGAAGGCTGAATATGCAATAAAGTCCGGGAAGAGCAGGTCTCGTGACAGGAATGACGTCCCGATAGGATTCTTCGGGGAAACGAAAGAAAAAGACGAGGAAGAGAGGACGGCTCTTGTTTTCCGTTTTTTCACGCCTCTCCTTCAATCGACAATCGACTTTTCCCCTGCCTTCGTCGCCTCCCTCCTCGACGTCGCGCAGTTGGCGCAATCCCGTGCAAATGAAATTACCGCCCCACTTTTCCGTTGCATCCACCGAGATCATCGGCCTGGTGGTTGGTCGTCACACTGCCTCTTTCGTCTCTTTCGTGTAACGCAGAGTTGGTCACTGAGGTAGATACGCGCGCGCGTGGGAGAAATCCGCACACGCGCGAGGTAAAAGCTTAACGCATCAAATGGAAACACGTATTCGCTCTCCGCCTGTCGCGTGCAAACAACCACGCGTGAACGTGCCTGTAATACGCGCACCATCCCGATTCCTCTCTCCGCTCTATCTCCATCAACGCTCCTCTATCTCCCCTGTCTTCCTTTTGCGCGAGTTCTCGCCACCGAGTATCCGCATCCCTTCCTCTCGAACCTTGCCACCTTTGTCCACTCCTGCCCGGCCTTCATCTGATTAACCCTCGACGAAGGGTGCGCCGACGAAACACGCGTCCCCCCAAATCCTGGAGAATTAGTCAGGCCTCGAGATAAGAGCCGTCGACTTTGATCTCTCGATCGACTCGGCTCGATTCCCACGCCCGCTTCTTCTCTTTCAACGAGAGAGAGAGAGATCGTTTTTGACGTTTTCGAGTTCGAACCGGCGGTTTATCGAAGGCTCGTCGATTAACTTGTAAGGGTGGTCGGAAAGGTGAACGCGGGGTTTGTCGGGACAAAGGAAGTGGGCCGTTGGTGGAGGGGACGAATTCATCTTGGGAAATTTGCTGGAAAAATTTGGACGGGCGGTCGGGGCTCCATTGTCATTTCGTAATTACCATTCCATTGTCGAAATGGGCAACTCACGGGGCCGGGAGCGGATTCTAGTTAACGCGGTTGGCCCGCGGGCTCCCCAGGGTTTCGCCAAAGTATCGGCCGAGCGTTTCAGCGTTAATTCGAGACAGGTGGAAATCGGGTCCATTGTTTGCGCTATCGTGGCTCGGCCAAGGGAATGGAGAATGGGGACGGCCATCCGCCGGTTAACATTCGGTCCGCCGCATAGATTCGCCTCGAGGGTCGCGGACTCTATTAAAGCGGGGATAGTCTTTTGAATTCCTTGTCGGCGGATCGAGAAACGCGAAGCTCGAATGGGAAGGGAGAGATGGGCCGATCTCGCGTACGATTACGTCGCGACGCGAAATTGCGCCGGCTGGAGAAAAGTATCTCGTTCGAGGAACGAGCCATTCTGTTATTACGAGAACGTTCGTTTTTCAAAGACGAGAGATAGTTTCTCTAGAAAAGTATTTTTCTACGACGCTCGTCCTTTTGTCGCGTTTCTCTCTTTCTCTCCGAAGAAATGGAAGATGCCGGTCGAACGAACGACAAGAACGAGGTCACCGATCCATTTATAATAAACGCGAGTGAAACAAGAGACAACGCCTCTTCTCGTCGGTTTCTCGTCATCAAAATGGAACACGGTCAAGCTGATTCCTTAATGGACCAGCTCCCAGACTCGCGATTAAGCCAGTGAATAATATATAGGAACGCCTATTCCCGTCGCTTTCTCGTGGGAGCGTTGAACAGGTTGCCTGCCCCTATTTGTCGGAGCTAATCGTAACCAATGGAGCACGGAGGCGTCTCTCTTTTCTTGCGTTCGCGCAAAGGCCAGGGACTTTGGTCGGAAACTTTAATTCGAACGATTTCTTATCGATAATCGTCCCGCCGGTGGTGGAGCGATAGGTTAACGAGGCGGTTCGCCGCCCTCGACGATCGATAACCCAGAAATCAACTTTTCATCCTCGAAATATCCGTAATCGTCCGTGAATAAATTAAACGCGTGGTCGAATTCGAACGATCGATCGAAACCGAATTCTTAACGCGCGATTCTCGTTTCGTATTTGATTTCGTCGTAACGCGAGCGTAATAAGAAGAAGGGAGAAGAGAGAAAGGACGTCTCTCGTCACGAATAAACTCACCCCTTCGGTAATTCAAGGCGCTCCTTTTTTTCATCCGCCGTTGCACCGCCCGATTGGGGATGGAGAAGGGATTAAGGTAATCAGATTCGGCCCGTTGATCGAAAATGCTTGCAATGTGAAAAGGAATCGTTGCTTCGATACGGAGGAAAGGAGGTCGGGCTGTTTTCTCGAAAGATTTCCGCGTTGGAGATAGAGGCGGGGGTTCGGTGAACGATTAGGTGCTCGTTCGTAGACAAGCTCCTGCGGATTAAGAGGGGTAGGTATCGCTTGTAACAAGATTATCCCGAAGAAGAAGCACGAAGTGGGCGAGGGAAGGGACAGGGTCGAGTATAGTGGTAGACTGGCACGAGGATGAATGTTGGCGAGAGGGTAGAACCCGGTGGTGCTCTAGTTGAAGCCCTATCCGTATAGGTGTCTACCGTATAGAAACGGTACGCTGATCTCGTTACCGTCTGAAAAACGCACAGGGAAGATTCGCGAAAGCGCGTGGAAGGAAGCGGTGAACCCAGCTGTTTCCGTTCTCGCCCCCGATTTCAATTTGCTCCTCGAGTAGGGGCTCGAGCGGATTCTTAGAAAAGTAGATCGCGATAAAGAGGGGCGTTAAACTTAGATCTCGTCAAGTTATTTCGAAGAGCGTTAGAAATTATTCGCGAAGCACCAACGTTGATTACGATACTAAAGTTCTAACTTATCGACCGAGTTTTTCAGTTTCTGCCGCTCGCGAGAATCGTGACTTTTTTTTTTTAAATTTTTCAGAGGATTTTAAGAGACCGTATCGTCCGGCTTGCTACATAATTTATCCGCGAGTCGAATTCCACGAGGGGATTATAGACTGCGCTTCGTCTCTTATCCTCTCTTTTACATTCTTTTTTCTCTTTCACCGTCCTTCTTTTCCGCGAAACTTAATTCGTCGATAATAGCGCTCCCCCCAAACTAATTTTCTTCCCTATTTGCTCGATCTCGTTTACCGGCCATTCCGGTTATCATTTTCCCTCCCAGCTTCGATATCACGATCGTCCGTCAGCCATTTCGCGAAACGATCGTTCGGAAACGTCGTTTGGTAAACGATTCTTCGACCAAGTTTCCGTCGATGGACGCGGCTCGAAACACACGTTCGACCGTGAAGAAACTTTCGTTCCCAGGAACAGAGAATACAAACTTCCTCCCCGTGACTGGGAAAGTCGATATCGAGAAAGGATCTCTCCAAGCCTTCGAATCGCGACTGAAACTTCCAACTTGGAAACCTCCCCACCCCGCGTCTATCCTGGAATTTGCGTGTATCCATTCTTTTTCTTTCCTTTCCTTTCCTTTCCTTTCCTTTCTTTCTTTTCTCTCGCCTCGAGAAAAAAGTCTCGCCCCCCTTTCGCCTCTTTCGTCTTTATCAAGCAACGCGTTCAAGACATCTCCTTACGAGCGGTGCTCGCTCGAAAGAACAATTTTCGACGGTGGACGCGAGGCGGGTAGGCGAGGTTCCTTTGTGAGAAACTCTCGGTTCGTTCCCTCTTGCCAAAGGGTTTTTTTTTACTGGCCTTGTTTCTTTAATATAGCCGGTTATACTCGAGCCTTGTGGAACAATCCGCACTTTCGTACGCCTACCGGAGCTCGTTCACCCACTCGACGAGAACAAGGAACGGAACAAAGTTCTTGCTTGTTCCTCTTTCACGGCCACTTATTATAAACAAGGGGCGGGACTGGGCAGCGGAAATATTCCGCGAAATATTCCCTCGACTTTTTCCTTATCGCGCGATTCGAGTCGCTGGCCAAACAACGCCTCTGATCTTCCGGAAACGAGCCGTGGAAAAATTCGTCGAATCGTTGTTTTCCTCGTCTCGTTGAATTATATTATTTCGTCCTCGAAACGTTTGTGTCGTTTAAAAGGCAACAAGATTCGCTTTACTCGTCGTCGTTTCATTGTGTTTCGCGACACGAGACGAACTCGTCGAACTTATACTTCTCACTTACTTAATAGATATTTTCGCGATTTATCACTGTTATAGAATTTAAAGTTCATTGAAATTTTATACGCGGTTTAATTATTGAATGTTGCCAGCAACATCACTATTTCATAATTGGTATTTGTTTTTCTTCGATACGCATACTTCAAACGTTTTGAAAACGGATACGCGCAATCACGTGTAATTAAATATATTCATTCAGCTAAACCCGTGCATTTTTATTTATTGTTTTCACTGCCCAGTCAACAATTATAGTACAGTTTAGAAAATGTCGAATAAAGAATCGAGATAGGCGCGAAAGGACAAATATAACAGCGGGGTTGGGGGATGTAAACGGGTATAGGGACGCCCACCGGTTTGCCCTTTTCCTTTTTCTCGTTTCTCTTGTGACCGAGTTAGTAGGGAAACGGTTGGGATGGGACGAGACGAGGCCCATCCGGCACGCAACGAAGAATCCATCGCGCGTCCCATCGTCCCCGAAACGGAGGAGGGAAACGCGACAACGCGAGCGGAATTAATTAACAACAGAACAGGTAATTTCCTCGGATTTCAATTGCACGGATTACAGAATACGGGGCAAACCCGTGGAACGGCGTTTACCGTATTTCGGTAAACATTGGTGGGGGCATCGTTGTTGCCACGGTTAACAGTGCATTACGCTCGAGCACACGTGGGACGACGCGCACGTACCGTGCTGTACCGTGGTCGTGTGTGCTCGACCTTCGACGCGTGCACACACGCACGCTCGCTTATAGGTGTACCGTGTAAATACGGAAAGGCGTATCGGGCCTGGGCCATTTATAGGCGAGATCGAGAGAGAGAGTGTTACTTGGCCTCTCCCTCTTTATATACCTCCCTATTAACCCGCCGTAATTACGATACAGGCTTGGGCGGCCGTAAACGGAGGGGAGTAACGAGGCAAGGGTGCTCGTGTCCGCGATGCTGACAAATATCGGCGATAAAACGCGCTACGATACGATGCCCGTCTCCCATCTTTGGAGAAGGCGCAATTATCACCGACCGTTGTTTCATAAATTCGACGGAGGAGGACGTCCCTTCGTTATTTTCATATCCGCCGACCTTCTTCGATCGACCCTTCTGCGCCCAACCGACCATACGGACCAGATTATCCCTGTTTATTCCGGCGTTAGTCTGCGAATCGTGGTGGTGGATACGCGTTGTATCGTAATTGGTTGCTCTGTCGTTGCGCTCGAAAATCGGACGGTTGGTCGCCACAACGGAAGAAAATCTTCCCTGGGAGATTTCCCCGTGGGAGTAGATTCTCGCGAAATATTCAGGGGCAAATTACGAGCGCGGTGCATAATCGGCGGCCGCGAAACGTCGGTGATATATCATAAACTACGTGAATTATTAGCGCAGAAAACTCGGCTCGGTGAATTAACACGCAACGCGGTTTATCGTTTTATTGAATTATTCATAAAGGAGGGGGGGACGAAGCGATAGGAGCGTCTCGTCCCTGTTCCCGTTCCTATACGCGATATTTAACGCGTCGGTGTCCTTTAACGAATTATTCATTAACGACCGCGCCAATTCCGTTAACGCTCTCCGAAGGCTTGCTCTCGTCTCGCGGCGATCGACAGCTCTCGAAAATTCGTTCGGTTTATCGGCGGCGGGGCGATATGTTTCGCGCCAATTTTACCCATTGTTACCCGAGTAACAAGCTATATCTTGTCGTCGATACGCTCGATAGGACGGATAGAGGGACGATTTGATGGATACTCGAAGGTTATCTCGCTCGAATCTCCCGAGACAGGAGGAGGAGGAGGAGGAGAATATACACGTTCATCGGATAACACGGGGTTTTGGTCGAATCGGAGGGAGATTAGACGATCGAAAGGTGGAGGCGAGGCGAACGAGGAGGGTAGGGGTGGATAAAAATAAAAGAGCACTTTTCTTTAATGATCGGGAGGCCCGTCCATTAAAATCCTGCTTACTCACCGAGTGCTCCCGCCATTGTCCTAATTACTCACGAATTCCTCGAGAGCCACTTTCCCTTCTTCTCTCTCTCTCTCTCTCTCTCTCTCTTTCTCTCCTTCTCTCCGTCCTCTTTTTTAATCTTCCCCAGAGCCTCTGTCGCACGTCGTCTCGGTCGCCGACTAGGATATCCTGCCAATTATTTCTTTCCTCTTCGTCTAATAGACCGGGGATCAAATTGCTGCGAACGAAAGGTATGATAATCCGGTTGAATAACTCGTTCCCTCTTCTTCCACTCTTTCGACTCGATTCGAAATCGTTCGAAAGAGTAATTTTTCTTTCTCTAGCGGATCTAGAAATTTAGAATCTTTATCTCGGAATTTCGCTTATCTTCCTTTCTTTTTTTTATTTTTCTCTCTTTCTCTTGCCTTTTGAAGTTTCAGTGGAGCGCGACGACGTTCGTTTCCGCGTCTCTGTCGACGCGATTCACGGTCGAAACGACGACAGACGGTTCCCTTAAATCCCATCCGGCCTCGTTTTCACGAGCCCACGCTGCAGCTTTCGCTCTCGTAAATGTCTCTATCATCCTCGTATCGCTTTACGCTTTTTCATACTTTTATCCCAACGTAGGACCCCCGTCGGTCTCTCCCCCTTCCCACCTCCCTGTTGTACCGCGACGTCGTTAAGGGTTGCTTGTAACCGGAACTTACGAGATCCGTAGGCGAAGATGATGGCTGTTCCATTCCTAAGGGGAGGTTGGATATCCGCCTACCAAGTGTCTTTTAACTATTTTCGTAAATGGATTTACGCGCGTTATCCCCGTCGCCTCCGTATCGGAAGTGATTGTTCCCGCTTTCCCTTATCGTTCACCGCCACCCTCCACATTTTCCCTTCGCTCCCTTCTTTTTCCTTTTCTTCTTTTTTTTCTTTTTATTTCGCACGGTAATATTTCGTGGAAGAGCGGCAATAACCTGCTCTCATTACCACCGCTTATTTATAGGCCTCCTCTTTTTCGCAATGTACCCGATCGTATCTCTCCATTCAATCTTCCCGCTTTTATTCCCCGTTATCGCGCGCGTGTACGCACGCGCCTCTCGTTTCCACCGCTACGAAATTTCCAACGATTAATTCCAAGGTAACACGCGTCTGTGTCGAAAAGAAAAAGAAAAAAGAAAAGGATCACGTCGTATGGATCGCGCGCGCTCTCTTCGAAAGCGTGGAGCTTTCGAAAGGAGGGAAGTTTTCGAAAAACGAAAAAGCTGGAAACGAGAGAGAGAGAGAAGCAACGTATTGAGAAGCAACGCTAACGATCACGACGACGTCGTCTCGTGAAAACGAGAACGGGGGAAGGGGAGAAGTGACGGGGCGCGCTCTTCGCTCACTCGCGATTCGCGGGGAAATTCGCCAAGTTGGCCGCCGCGTCTGGCGACGTCTTGGCACAAAGAGGGAACCGCGACTGTCGCGTGACAGCTCGTAGGTATTAAATTGCGGAACGAAAGAGCGGAGAGGGAAGAGCGAAAAAATGGAACGGGCGAGGCGAGACTTGCGTCATATTTCAGGTTGCACGTTTCGCGCATCACAACTTGTCTACGTGAAACGTAAATAACCGATATGACGTTTACTCTTGCGCGCTCGACTTTTGTGCCCGAGATATCTTTTATCTCGATATGTATATATATCTTGTTGCTTTTTAAATCGTTCCGTTAGATTTTGAATAGAAATTTTATCTTACTCTTATTTTTGAGATGAGAAAATCTGTCGGATATCCGATGCTATAAGAAATTTTCTTTTCCTTTCCTCCGTATTATCCCATTTTCGATCTCGACGATACGTGATCCGAACAGATTACTATTAGGATTTAGCCGAAAATTTCACTCCCTCGGAGAATGTTTCAACCCCTTTTCCCCCACCACTTGTTTATTTATATCCCGATGTATCTTATTCTTCTCTCGAGAACGCTTCCTCTCGAACATCGTATTTTCTCGATTCGTCTTCTCTTCCGATTTTCCACTATTTACCATCCCCTTCGATTCCTCGCTCTCCTTCGCCCTCTTACGCGTTCATCTTCGACGTAAAAACGGCGAGGTTAATCGCCGAGAGGGTGGAAAAAAAAAAAAAATAAAAAGAGAAGAAAGGAAAGAAAACGGGTCCGCGATATCGTAGTTGAAATATTGAAATATCACCGCACAGGGAGAGGATCGTGGGAACGTTGAACTATATTAATTCGAGCTAATTAATTAGCGGCTGGCAAGGGCGCAGTTCGCTCTTACCGCGGAGCCGTCTCTACTTATCGGAAATAATTAATTGCTTGGCAGGCGATACGAGGTACCGTCAAGTAACCGTTTGTGCGTCTGTGCCATCGCATATAAAATTTTCAACAATTAATTACCGGGAAATTAATACGATTGATTGTTATTTACGCGACGTAATATCTGGCTCTCGCTCGAATTCCTCTCCTCCCCCCACCTCCCGTTTCGACCACGCGCGACAACCTCGTCCGCGCGTGCACACGCCGCGTTCAATTTCGAAAATTCGTTTTCAATTGGTTCGAAAGGACGACGATAGTTGTCGACCATCGAAAATATACGAATTCCCGCCCCGTAATGCGTAATAAATACGTCGCACCGCGTTTTAGAGTTCGCGATTACATATTTAATTACGCTTTCGTAGCTGTGTATACCGTTGGACGACATTGTGGTTACCGTCGCGTTTATAAGAAAATACGAGACACGAGTATTCCGAGTTGCCGCGACCGGCTAGCAATAAATTATTAAAAAAAAAAAAAAAAAAAGAAGGAAAGAAAATAAAGAAAAAGAGAAGGGAGATGGCGGAGGACGTAAGAGTTAGAGGGGTGGAAAGAAAGATCTCTCCGGATAAATTTACGAGGAAATATAGCCGCGAGCTGGTAGACAAGTGGCGCGTCCACCTCGTAAAATCTATGCCTCTCTTCCCTCTCCCTCTCCCCCCAACATTCCCCTTTCACTATTTCCATCGTTCTCGCGCCACTTCGGAGTTCTCTCTATTTTCGACCAGCATATAAAGTCCACGGTGGACTTTAGCGGGGCGCGTTTACAACCCTTGGACTCGAAAGCCAAAGCGAGTGTATGTGCACGTTGATTAACCCCCTTGTAATTCCACCCTCGTAGTTACGTTAACGCCACGTACCATCCCCTCCTCCTCCTCCTTCCCCGAGTCCTCTTTCACCCTCCTTTCGTTGTTGTACCTCGTCGTGGTTGTACCTTGTGCTAGTTACCGACCGGGTTTTTTCGCTTTACCCTGTCCTCCTCTCGCCGACGCGAGAGTTAAACGCGCCGATTTTCTCCTTTATCCCCCCACCTCCCCTTCCTCTTTTCTGCCCTCGATACGCCTTCTTCGATTCCGAACGAACGAAAACCGAACGAACGAACGATTTTCCATCGACTCGACGCTCGTCGACCTAGCCTCTGCCACCTTGCGTATCCTCGTCCATCCCTCTACCGCTCTCGCGCTACCAATATCCCCCCTCGACGTTGCTTTCGCTCAGCAGTTTTCTCCCCAGTTCAAGTTATTACCTCCGGCTACGGATACGAAATCGTCGACTAAACGCGCGCGCATCGCGTTTAATCGCGATGCTCAGCCCCGTTCCGCTCGTTCTCGTCGTCGATGTCGGGACGAGAACGATTAATGGCACTCGAAGAGAAGCGACAGAGAGAGAGAGAGAGAGAGAGAGAGGGAGAGGGAGAAGTTTGGCGCGTTTCAGGCGAAATTTCAGGCCGGTCTATTAATTAACGCCGCGTCGCATTTGCATATCGCTCATATTTTATTTAACATCTCGGCTGAACTCTCCCTGCCCGAATGCACAGCGATTCGCGGGGGACGCGCGCTAATAATTCTCCATAACGCGGCAACTTGGTTTTTCTCCCTGCCCCCCCCCTCCTCTCCTCCCCCTCTGGCCAGGGAGGAGCAACGTTAAGAGAGACTTACGCGTGCACTTACCTCATTACCCTCGGCTATTTACGTATTCCGCTACGCGCGATTATTATCGCGACGCGATTTATGAAGGTTTTCGCGCGGATGGAAACGGCCACGCGATTCGCGCTAAGGACCGCGAATAATTTGCGAGGCACGGTGTTTTGCGTGTTTCGCAAGAATACGCCCTTCCCTCCCTCTTTACCCTTCTCTCAAACCGACAATTCCCTTCTCTGGCAAATCTCTCTCTTTCTCTCTCCTCTCTCGTTCGAAACCCCCTTTGCTCGTTTCCCATTTTTTTAATACGCACGGTTGGAAGGCGAGGGTGACGGGAAGACGAACTGTTTCGTTTAGTGTTCCATCTTGGAAGGTTGCACGATGGAACAAGCGTGTGTGCGTCTAGCGAGCTTGAACAACCGCATAACACCATCGATCGATCGGGGAACGTAGAGCCGTTTCGTGACTGGCCGCGGGAAACTCGCCGCCCGCTTTTCGCCGCCGCTCGGCCTTATTGGCGGCTGGCCACCAGCCAGCAAATCTTCTCTGCAATTTCTTCCTCCTCCCCCTTCCCCCCTTCCGGACCGGACCAAACACACATAGTAGTCTCCGTAAGTCAATTATAAGGTGCGAGAAAACGGGGGGGGGGGTGAAGGGAGGGAGAGAGGTGTCTCGCAATAACGGAACGGGTGGCCGATATAAAAGGACGCGCCGGTTTCGTGACGTAGTTACGGAAACTTCGTTGCTTGGGGAGTTTGCCAGAATGCTTTGTCTAGGTATCTCTCTCTCTCTCTCTCTCTCTCTCTCTCTCTCTCTCTCTCTCTCTCTCTCTCTCGAGTATCGATAGAACGACTACTTTATGAAATTCTGAGGGGGCATCGAGGTGGCAAAAGGCATCTCGTTTCGTGGCTTCTTCGATGCGAATCGTTGGACTTTTCGACTTTCCAAGTTTCTTCTTTTTGTTTTTATCACACTCGCGAGAGAGAATACGCGAAACGAATTTGGGGAGGGGAATAAAAATCCTTGTTGCCACCACCATTGATCTATCTCTAAAGAAGGAAGGCGTTCGAAAAGGAATATCGGAGCATGGTTGGCTAGCGGTGAAAACCGCTAAAATCTCGCCTGCTCCTCCTATTGGCGATTGGCGACTAGCCAACGATACGTCTCCACGATTCTGAGAATTGTTCGAACCCCGAGGAAAGGCAGTCGAGAGGCGAAAGGCGGGGGGATTGGCGGTTCAATTAAAAGAGACGGCGAAAGAGAAACGGCCGGTTGTTGAAGAGGTATCGGGAAGGGTATACGAAGAAGGGTATAGAAGAATTAAACGACTAGCAGCTAATATCGCGAGAAATACTGTTATTGCAGCTAATATTTCTCTCCACCGGAGGGAAATCTCTTTATAACCCCTTCCACAGCGAACGGTACAGGCGTCCATATTGCACCTCGTTTCACCTGTAACGCCTGCTTCTCCCAACGAAGAACAGACAATTCTCCCCAGATTAAACGGAATATCAGAGGCGCCGAAGCGGAGAAGTTACCCTTCCCCTTCCTTATGTTTGCGTAAATTTTCCACGATTCGAGCGAGAATACTGCTCCATAACTCTGTAATTTCGGGATGCGAATCTTATAACACACACACATATACATACACACACACATATATATATATATATTCTCTAGAAAAACAATCCTAAATTAATAAGAATCGGGTTGCCACGAACTGAATGAATTCCGTCCTAGATATTCCCTCTTAAAAATAATATTTTCCTCGATATTTTTCCAACCTCTGCTTCGTAAGCGAACGTAAGAGCTATCGCTCTGCGTATCCCCAATATCGCTGAGAGACACAGTTTATTATTGCGGATGGTATCCGCCTCGGGAAATCTCCTTGTAACCGGTTCCTTCCGCTCGAGCGAGGGAAGGGTTGCGAGCCGTGTATACCAGCCCACCTTCTTCCATCCGCGCGTAATTCATGAACCCGCCAAGCCAGACAAAATTCACGGCGAAGATCCGGAGGGAGGATATTTTTCACGCGCGAGCTTGTTATTGTCTCGCCACTGAAATTTCATACGAGCCACCACCACCCTGGCTACGCCTTTTCAAGCGTCGCCCTCGTGCGGACAATACGGAAAATCGGGGGAAGTTTGCCTCGTTATCCCCGATGCGCCGCGTTTTTAACCGGTTTAGAAACCTTCGCGCAAACTTTTTTAACCAGCGTCCGTTAGCGGAGGGGAGGAGGGGGAAGAAACGGAACCCCGCGCATTTTTCGATTCTTCTCCTCCTCCGAGCATCTCCGCCGTTAATCGAGAAGTTTTCCTCCCCTTCCGGGCTAAAACTTTCCCCTTACCTCGAGACCTCGAGCCGCGATAAACCGCGCGGTTTATCGCTACGCGTATCACCCTTGGTAAACGTTTAAGAGACGGTAGCGCGATGGTAAAAATGAAATTTTACATTATATATATGGAATTTTAAGTTTATCGTATGTAGGGGAGGATCACCGATACTATTTTTCCGTATTTGGAGGACCGCTACTCGCGATCAATCGAATTATCATTGTATCGTTCATTGTTATCGTCCAACAGAGTAGTTGCAAGTTTTTGGAAATTTGGCGAAGCATCGAATCGCTTCAATCGTCCATTGTGCAACTGAGTAGTCGCAAGTTTTTGCAAATTTGGCGAAGCATCGAAGTCGTTTCACGCTGGCGAACAATCGAATTACCATTGTATCGTTTGTCCAAGCAACAGGGCCGAATAGTCGCAAGTTTTTGCAAATTTGGCGAAGCATCGAATCGCTTCAATCGTCCATAGTTTATCCAACTGAGTAGTCGCAAGTTTTTGGAAATTTGGCGAAGCATCGAATCGCTTCAATCGTCCATTGTTTGTCCAACTGAGTAGTCGCAAGTTTTTGAAAATTTGGCGAAGCATCGAAATCGCTTCGGCCAGATGTTATCGCTGACGAACAATCGAATTACCATTGTATCGTCCGTTTGTCCAAACGACAGGACCGAACATAATCGCAACGCTTACGTAATTCGTTAAAGTGTGCGAGATAATCAAAGTAGTTTCGGTGAAAGCCGCGTGTTGTAATCCAGGGATAGTTTCTTCGTCGAAGCGCGGCCTCGGTACTCGACCCGCGTTTCCCCCTGTAATCCCGATAATCCACCGGTCCCAGAGTCTATTACGTTCTCTTTACATAATCTATAGGATCGGGCGTGCCGTGGGGACGGGCCATAAACAAACGCCTAATACGTGTACGAAATGAGTTGTTGCCGGGTTTATCGGTCGTTCGAGGTGGCGCACTTTCGAAACGACAGAAATTATTTCGCGAAATTGATCGTAGAGGGAAATTCTCGAGGGTGATGGTAAACCGTGTCCGAGAAGAGGGGGTGAACGGGAATCGATAAAAAGCGACGTGTCGTAAAGGTGGCGGGAAAACTCGGCTCGCCCCATAGTTAAGAGGATTAGCCGAGATGGCATCTCGCGCACGGATATCGGTTCCCCGGTAAAAATTTCAACCGACGCAATATCGGTTTTACGGGCGTACTGTAAAAACTCGAAAGACGCGTCTAACCTGTACGACGCGTACGTGCCGCTCGATGGACGTCCAGGGTTTAAGGTATACGTACAAAGGTTGGGGAACCGGACGAGAACCGAGTCTTTTCCACCTTCCTTTCTTTCGTTCTTTCGATCATAGAGAAGAGAATACGAGAAGTATTCTCTTCGAAATAACTCTAAATGGATAGAGGCCATTTTTATTTACTCCGATAATAAAACTAAAAGTATCGCGTATTCACACGCGCAGAGAAAGTTTAATACCGGAGAGCGAGAGAAAACGGGCGGATTTCGGTACGTAAAAGGTTAAAGGCGAGTTGATATATGGGCGCGCGGGGGGGCGTTTTGGGTGAAAAACGGCGATCGAAAGTACTACGGTAGATATATCCTTCTCCCGCTCGTACGTAAAAATGGCTCGATCTCGCGTCGCTTAAGTACGTGTGCCAACACGATATTCCCCGTGGACGGGATCCGAAACTGTATAACCGCGACCGCGAAACGCGATAAAGCTTGGAGATCGCGGAGCGAGCACGTATCCTCCTCCCGTTAAAAAAACGCGTTAAAATCGCGATCGAGATTTATCGGTTTCCGTTATCAAATTAACGGAAACGCCTCCCCTTTGATCGTATTTTTTTTTTTTTTTAACTTTCGAAACTCACTCGAAATCGAGACGAAATCGGTCGATTTGACGTTTACGCTAGATTTAGATCTTCATGATGGGTAGGATTTCGTGCCCGAAGAGAATCTTGGACATACTTTCGAATTTCGAATATCCAGCAGTTGGCAACGCTGCGGTTGCTCGAAATCGGGGCCGCGCGGAATTACGGGGCGGAGAGGAGTTTTGCCCCGCGATCGCGGCACCGGGGAGGAAAAAATGATGACCAAACTTAGGTTATTACCGCGGCACCGAGTTTAATCTAAATGCGAATCTAACGAGGACGAGACTCCCCCCTCCTCGCTCCGCTCACGGCGCACACTCCAAGTCGTCGCCCTGCATTTCTACTTCTCTCTCGTCTACGCGTTCCTGGTTCGCTCTCGTGGCGCCCGTGTACATGCGCGATTCGCGCTCGCGCGAGACCGACACCTTCTCCCGTCGCCGGCGACGGTATATAACCGTTCTCTCCGATAACCATGCCACCACCTTTCCAACTTTCCAGACCATCCTAAATAATTGCACGAATAATTCAATTCTTTTTTAGTATCGTTCGTTTAAGTGGCCGATTCCGGAATCGAGTAAATAAATAAAAAGAAGACGTCGAAACTCGGATACTTTTCTTTTCCATTCGAATAACTGGGAATTATCCGCCTCCTCTATACTCCATCGAACAGATACGAGTTTTATTCGACTAATCTAGGCTAGAAAGACAAAAAAAAAAAAGTTCTCGCGATGTTTTCCTCTCTTTCCGTCCTTGGCCACGATCTTCTTTGATCCTACTACGCTGGTTAATTATTTTACCGTACGACGGTCCGTCCTTGAAATATCGATTCGCATCCGTCGGATACTCGGAACGGTTTCAAGATGGCGGTTGACGAACGTAGCAGGCGTAGAGAAAGACGTAGCGGGCAAATTAGATTATCTCTACCGTTTCCGGAACGTTCCCTCTCTCTCTCTCTTTCTCTCTCTCTTTTCTTTCATCGCGCTCGACGAATGCACGAGGACGGGCAAACTTGGATTCCTGACTTTCGTTGAAATGCAGCTACGCTTAACTTGGACGCTCTCGCATAAATTTGTATAATTCGTCTTAATAGCGATAGAGCTTAGGAATCTTTAAAAGGGGATCCCTTCTCTTCGAGGATTCGTCTCGATGGGGAAAAAAAAAAAAAAAAAAAGAAAATCTCCATCGAGTCGAATCTTCGAAAAAATTGTTGCCACGAAATTTAATATTTTCTTTAAATATATCCGTTATCGATCCAACGAAAATAGAAGCGGGCGAATCTCAAAATTATTTTCCACCTGGTAACACGATCATCACACGGGGTAAGCTATTATTATCCCGGGAAACGTCAGAAGTGGCGAAAAATCTTGCATCGGACGAAATTGCACAGTGGCCTGTCACTCGCCACTCCGATCTTGATCGAACGTCAAAACTGGCGGTCGATCGGAATTACCTCGCGCACGGAAACACGCTTCTAGACAGAAGAGAGGGAGAGAGAGAAAGAGAGAGATCGATAGACGGTGGAGCGACGTATGGCTTTGCGCCAGACTCGGCTCACTTCTGTTTTGTTGCCGTTTTTAGACCGGCCGGTGTACAGACTCCGCACACCGAGATACACACCACGTCCCTTTTTTCCCCTCTGTCACGGTGTGTCCTTCCACGAGCCAGCGAACGGGATGCTCGCCTATTTTCACCCCTCGAATCGAACGTGTGACGAAGCACCCGTCATTGTCACGAAGAAACCCATTTTGTCACCGATCCTCTCGCCGTATTCCGAATTCCCCTTGTCCCAATCTCGCGTCACGACTCTCGAAACTCGAGACCCGCTCGATGCCCCGCCGAGATATCCTCCGTTCGCTTCGTTCACCGACCGTGTAAGAGATATTCAATTTTTCGACTCGCCGCGTCTCTCGAATGCTAAATACGAGGCAACGCTGTACACGCGCACGTATACTTACATATACGTACGTTTCGAGAGCGAGAGAAGAAAAATATTCCGTGAGAGAGAGAGAGAGAGAGCATTGGTTAAATCGCGCGCTAACGCATCGGCAAATAGCAATCTGGAAAAGTAGCCGTCTGCGGTCGTAAACAAGCAGGTTGGACGAGATAGCAGAGAAGGACGGATTGAAAGAGATAGCCGGGATCGCGGTGGTGTATACTTTGCGAATTAGACTCCTCGCTTATTCATATTCATCGGGCGTCCCTACTTTACACGAGTCATAAACCAGCGGCGAAGTTTTAACTACCGACCTTTCACCCTCCTAGTGCCGCTACGACGTTTAAGTGAAAACGGTCGACGTCTGGACGGACCCGTCTTACGACCTTTGCACGCCCTTATCCCCATCCATTTCGAAATTTCGATCATTTTCGCGCGTGAAAATACTCGTTTCTCGCTCTCGCATTATCGATTAACGAGCTGAGAGAACTCGCACGAGCTGCAATAATTCGATGCGATTTAAATTTTCATCGGTCGCTCGTGCCGTGCGGTGGTTTCCCGATCGCGTTGGTTTTATTTAAAAAAAAAAAAGAAAAAAAAGAAACAGTTGACGTTTTCCGCAGCGTTGCACGCAGAAGCGAGAATGATATATCGTCGGTCAAGAGTTGTGACACCCATGCGCGTCCAAACATCGTCGACTATCGATCGCGATTATCCGATAATAACGCGATCAATTTTATTTTTTAAATTTCGAATTCTCGAAGAAGAAGAAGAGAAAGATGCTCGATCCGATCGTCGTTTTTTTTTTTTTTTTTTTTTTTTTTTAATCTCGTAACGCGAAAAAGATTATTTGTATTCGGTCCATCCCTCTCCCCCGAATGAGCGAGCGTTGAACGGTATCGAGAAGCCGGATAAGATCGCGCGGAAGGGGTCGATGTTGTTGTTGGTGAGCCAGAATCGGAGAGAAGTCAGAGGTGGCACGACTCGGCTAACAGCGTTCAAGGGTTGCGTGCGGCGCCGTGAGCGAATGGCGCCAGGACGTCTAAGCGGCGACGGATCGTGTTTCGATCGCGTCGTTGGGTGGGGGGAAAAAATAGGCATAAGCATCCTTCAGCTCTACGTAACATCTACGTCCAAAGTTACCTACGAGAAACGGTGGATTGTGGCGAGAAAAAGCCTCGAACGAGATCGTAGGTTGTTCGACGAAAATGAACGGGGGGGAACGGGAGGAGGCTCTCGTTCTTCGATTCTTTTCTTCTCTTTTTTTTTTCTCTCGTCGTTCCTCTTTCATCTCGAACAACCTCTACTAAAAATACGATGGGACAGTAGTCCTCGCAGCTGTTTGCATTCGATCTTCCGCTCTGAATATATCTTGACTCGTCTCGCCTCGTCGAATCGGCCCGTATCGTATATGTATACGTGTATACGTGTGCATGCATGCACCAGCGTTCGAATTTCGAGCAAATTTGCCTTTTCAAACGGTTCCTTTAACGAACACTCGGGGGAGCGCCACTTTTCGTCACTTTGGCAAAAAAGCGCGACCGTGAGGATGGTGAAATTCGAACGATGGAGAAGGAGGGGGGAGAGAGGGAGGGAGAGAAAAAGGCAGTGTCGGGCGCCATTACCTGAAAAAAATCTTGACCTTTTCGAAGGGCCGCCAACATTTTCGGACCGCCGTAAAGCTTAACGGCCGGTTTTCAAATTGTCCCTTGCCTTTTCTCGCCGTAACGAGACACGGGGTGCTTGGGCTCTTCGCACCCCATTCTCTATGGTCTCCCGTGCGAGAGACATTTAAGACCGTAACTTCATTGTTACGGAGGGGAGGAGGAGGAGGAGGAGTAAAGGAAAAAGCTTGGGAGAGAGGGTGGCGGGCAGCATCGACACCCGGCCTGGGGCATGATCGCAAGACCGGGCTCGAATAAACGGGTTGAATTCCGTAAAAGGGGTGACCATGGGGAAAAGGGAGAGGGGGGAGGACGAGAATCGCTTTATTTCTCGGCCCGTGAAGAATCTTATCGCGGTGAACCGTGAACGAGAAGAATGGAACAACGGTCCGCCAACGATTTCTCCGCTGCTATTTTGGATTACGTAGCGTGAAATATAACGAGAATCTATCTTCGAAATAAAATAAATTCGCGTTACGTATTCTGCCTCTCTTTCTTTAATCGAATTTCGTCTATCTATCGGGAAAGGATAGGAACTGGAAGGATGTTGGGACGAGGCGTTGGATATTTAAATTACAACGTCGATCGATCCGCAAAGAAGATTAGTTCGCATGGCGTAGCTCTGTTAAAAAATGACTACCACCCCCGCACTAGAATGCTCGACGGAGTTGGTCGATCGCCTTCGGTACTTATGAGATACGTGACCTCCGCAATTCCACGAGTAGCGACAGAACGTGGTCGAAGAGGTTGCTCTGCGCTCATGAAAGTTAATATTCCGTGGAAAGGACTTACACACACACATACACACATATATACATATATATATTGTACACACATATATATATATGTAAAAGGACGTCGACGAAAAGAGAGGGGTAAAGATGAAGAGGCCAAAGAATAGAAGAAAGAACGACGAAAGAAAGGACGAGAAGAAGAAGAAGAAGAAGAAGAAGAAAAGAAAACGAAGAGAGGTACTCGTCGGTGGTAAAGAGCCCCTTCACCCCCTAGACTTCATCTAGACTCGGCCGAGGAATCGATAGGGTGACTCATCGAGGGGCGGTGACGGAGTTCTCTCCCTCCCTTCCCTTTATTCCCTCCTGTCCTCCTTGTTCAGCCTTCCCACGCCCTTCTCCTTCTCTTTCCGCCAACCTTGCTTCCGGTTCTAACGCCGAAAGCGTGTCCAAACTTTCAAACTCTCGTGCACGGCCTCCGTTCCTCCTTCCTCTTCTTCCTCTACTTCCAGACTGCTCCCCACACCCCTTCCCTCCCAACCGAAATAACGAAATGCGCTGCTCGGTGGCCTTCCTCGCGCCACTCGTACTCGCCCGCCCGCGGAATTCGCTGACTCGACGCTGCTCTCCGGCTTAAAAACTCGCAAAAAAGGTGAACTTCCCCCTTTTCCTGCCCTTTCCTCCGCAGTGCGGTCTCGTAACCCGAGTTCGGATCGTTTGGAAAGCATCGAATCGATGCTTTTGCCCGAATTTTGGGGCAAAGCACGAACAACATAACACGTCGCTCTTCTTTCCTCCCTCTTTCCTTTCTCTTCTCCTCGACTGGAAAGTGGAAGCACGAGAGAGAGAGAGAGAGAGAGAGGTTGCTCGTAAGTGTAAAGTTCCAAGTGTTCGGATATACTCGTAAGACGGAAAAGTTTCTCGCGCGAAATAACGAGAATCCGTTCGAAAAGAAGCAGCAGCTCGCGGCCGCGAGCATATCTATAACAGGAATGCGGCAACACGAGCACGTCCCCGGCCAATTTGTCGCGCACGAACGATCCACCCTTCTGCTGACTCATCCGGCCTTCCCTCCTGAATTAACGAAATCTTTCCATCTTCCGTCTTACCTACGAATTACGCCACCCTTCTTTCGCCGTTTCCACCCTCTTTGATCTTTAAATAATTAACCGTAATTTCCAAGGCAAATTGATAAATTATTCGCAAAATAATTCGCGGAACAAGTTAATGGGATCGAAACGGAGTACAATCTCTCTCTCTCTCTCTCTCTCGTCGACTCGGACACCGTCGTAAACTCGATCCGAAGCTTTCAATTATTCGTCTCACGTTGAGCGAGAAACCTTTCTCCGTTATTTCCGCCGTTTCTTCTTATTTCCTTCGAACGAAATAACGAAACGCATTCACCAACTGAACGCACCACTACCGTCACACGTGTAACGAGCGCACGATCGCGATTCGTCGCCCACGAACGCGTCGCCCCTTCGCCGATTCGTCCCTCGGCCTCCCTCCCTTCCCCCGGAATCATCCAACTTTCGTCGAATTCCAGAATAATTATTATGAACTCGAGTGGGTGGAAAAATTAACGAACCCGTTTTTCCCCGTCCCTTCCGAAACCAGACGTACTACTCTTTGAGCGGCGATCGTGGTATTCCCGACGTGGCAGCTCGTAAAATTCGTACGAGAAACCGAGGGAGAATTACCGATTACCCTTTTTTTGTTCGATCCGGAAATCAGCGTCGATGGCCGATGGTCGACGGTGAAAGCGATTGGCGAGGGTCGCGACAAACGTCGAATTAATCTCGAAAGAGGTAGCGTCAAAGGGAGGACGGAAACAAGTTTGGTTCGCGTAATTCGATCGATTAATTACCTCTCTTCTCTATTTCTCGTGGATGAGCCTGTTGTTTCGAAAGAACAACCGTGTGCCGAGGAAAAGACGGGAAGGGAAAAAACGGTTTGATCTCTCTCTTTGGAATCGTCCTTTCGAACAGACGCGTCGTTAAATCCACTCGATTAATCCGAATTTTTTCGAATCCGAATTTTATATCCTTTGTTTTCTCCTCTCCTCTCACCCCCTCCCCCCCCCCGTCGTTCGTAAATTTAATCCAGAGATAAGTCGAGGAAGAGTAATGTGACGCGGATCGTAGCGATTAATCGCGGTTTCTGACAAACGACTCCGGTCGTGCGCCAACTCCGCGTCCCTTTGACCGAAAGAAGCTCGAAGCAGGGGGGAGGGGGGAGAGGAGAGCTTAAAGCTCGCGGTTCTTGAATCAATATCAGGGGAGGGAGAGGGACAGAAGGGAGATAGATACACGGTGGAGGAGATAGGAGTGTCAAGGATAGAAGGAAGGAAGAAAGGAAGGAAGGAAGGAAGGGAGGGACAAAGGAGGCCAAGGAGATTCGTCTTAGACACCCTCGCGTACACACACACACGTACACACGTTCCTCCGTGTATCACGATCTCCTATTTACACAGGGTGTATATGTATATACATACCGACGTAGCTCGTCGTTGTCGATAAGTACATGGAGTTCTTCTCTGTCAACGTTTCACGATTATCGGCCGAGATTTTTTTAACAATATGACCGGCGTCAACTTGGCATGGATGCGTTCTTTCGATTTCTGTACAACGTTCTTCTAATGATTGTCGTCTTGCTGAGGATCATCAGTGAGTAGCGTACACCGTGATTAATCAGTAATCATCGTAATCATCGATATCTGTCTCTCTCTCTTTCTCTCTCTTTCTCTATCTCTTTCTCTCTCTGTGTGTCGCAAGCTTGAATTTCACTCATCTGCGCTTTTCAGCTGATACGAACGGTCAATGTTTTCAATCCTCTTCTTCCTTCGAGAAGAAGGAATTCCACTTCTGCTATCTCCTCCCCCATGAGGATTCCGAAACTCGGATCGTCTCAAGTCGGATGACGTCTCCTCGCGATTGATCCACTCTGCTCTTCGTGTTTGTCGCTTCGTGGACTTTATTCTTTTTCTTTCGCTGCTTTTTTCACCTCGACGTTAGTATCGCGTCGACGATTGGCTTTCGCATTATTTTGACAAATAGTTTTATGTAAATTTCTTTGTCTCTCTCTCTTTTTCTCTCTCTATCACGCTCCATAGCTATTTTTTCAAAATAACAAAGCGCCTAGTTTCCCTACACTACTCCAAATATTGTGCTTTTGTATTATCGTCGCTGTTCGCCTATCCTAAACCTATCCTAAACTATCACGAGAGTGGTAGTGAATCTTGACGTCTGCTTCGCTTTATCCACCAAGACAAGTATTTCATTATCGACGACTCACGACAGCACGATAAAGTAATTCTGCGAATTCGACTTTAACCATTCCTTTCGCTCGCGTCGAACTCGATACGACTCTTAAAAATACATGAATCGATCCGAATGTTAGGGAAGGAATTTTTACCGAGGCTGAGAAACGAATGTTTGTTACAGAAAACGGTCTGCTCTCTTTCGAGAATCCGAATTACCACTTGGACCCGGCTCGCCTGGACGATGCTCTGAACAGCAACGAGAACGGGAGTTCCCTGTACGATGAATTGTACCAAGAATTGGTCGGGAACGGTGGCAGAAGCGGCGAAGTGACTGGCGGCGGCGGCGGCGGCGGGGGCGGCGGCACGAGGGTTCAAGCGCGCAGAACGTATGCCACGTTGGATCTGGGCAGCATGGGGGTTGACGTCACCCAAGGTCCTCTCACCCAGGACTCCGTGACAGAGGACGCGCAGGACAACACCGACAACCATAACCTAGGGTGAGTAGACTAGCCACCACGTATCGTTAAATATTCACTTCGTTGTAACAATTACAACGCGAATAATAATCCGTCGAGCGGATCGCGATACGCTTCGACTTTGAATCGAAAAAAAAAAGGAAAAAAGATGGATTAGAATAAAATAGAATTTGAATAGAAAAAGTTTGGGAAAAATTGAAAGGTTCGGATACGAGCGACGCGTATATACGATCCAGCGAGAAAGAAATCAAATGATGACTTTCGCACGACTTTTATTTTCACCGGGATATTATTAAAATTCTGGTTTTGACCGAGTCGAACCGAGTCTCGGATATTCGGAATTTTTCCCATACGTAATATACTCGGGCGGAGATCGAAAGGGGAGGTCGGTATAAAGGAGAAATCGGCTTGGAGAAGCGAAATCGAGGAATCGGCTCGCCGGGAATGTTCCTCGTTCCACGTAATATAAGATCCGGCGAGGCGGAGTCGTTGATAAAAGTGGTTGGAAGCTCGGACCTCATCGGACTAGCGCATAAAATTTCAATAAATCCGGGCCCGTGAAAGAGAGGTTGGACAGAAGGAACGAATGGCCTGGATGGTACGAGCAAGTTTCCAACTTATTCCCGACTGTTACACGGAGTCAAGTGGGAAGAAGAGATATCCGTTCGATCGGTCCGACTTCCCCTCGTTCGCCTCTCCCAAAACTCCTTTGTCCTTCCACGCCGTTATCCACGTCTGATAAACGTTCGTCTTAAAGGGAATGGCTCCTTTCCCCTATTTTTCCAAGCGAGAACGTTCCCTCGGATCGATCCTCCGAATTCTCGCATCCTTTTCGAAGAATTCTTTCGAATTCTTTCGAAGAATCGGAAGAATTAATTTTTCCAAACTATAGAAGCAAGAATAAGACGCGAGTCGAAGGAAGCAGAGTTCGCGAATTACACGAAACGCTCAACGATCTGGAATTCTCCTCGTCTAGTTCGACGCTCACGCCCCGCGTTCGCCTCCGTCTCGAGGACCTTTTGTCGGCGATGTTTGGAATTACCCAAGTCTCTGCCCTCGTTAATCTCGCGAACGAGAGCTCTCCTCTCGTCAACCTCGATCGAATCTCCTTTCCCTCCGCGTCGGAATTAGATTCCAGATCGATTCCATCCGCTCCCTGTGATAAATTAAAAAAAAAAAAAAGAAGGAAAAGGAATATGCTTCCTTATCTCCTTATCCGCTTCGTTATCTGCTCTCCCCTGTCTTCCTCCTCGTTCGACGTGAAAATTCGTTCCCGAATCCCTATGGATAATTATCGAAGACGGAGTTTAACGAGACGGAAAAATCGTAGCACTGCGCGCGCGCACACGTCGATCCCACACACAGGTCTGGGCCAGGTTCAATCGAGACGCGCGTTAATGGAGGGGCTTCTTCTCCAGGCGCGGGGATAATAAACTGCTCTCTTCTCGCCGTTCCATTTTCCTCCTTTCGTCTTTTTTCCGCAGCTTGGAAATCCGGGCGAGCATAAAAATGCAATTAAGGAAACGCCTGGCGTCTGGCAGAGGGTGCATACTTCTGTTCTGCGCGGTGAAAGGTGGCTTCTTCCTCCTCCTCCTCCTCCTTCTCCTCGTTCCAAAGACTTCCTTCTGTCCCACCCTTCATTACCCTCTTCTCCTTTCCGCCGCTCTTCCTTTCGACTTGCCTAAATTCGGTCTGCGATCGAATGAACGCAGTCCCTGGGATCCGCCACCGTGGTATCGTTGCCTCGGAACGATCGAGTTCAATTAAAAACTTTTATCGCGAAAGGGTTCAATGGGCGATTAACTAAAGAGAGATCCTTCTTGATCGCCGTTGGTATTTCGCTGTCCTTTCACCATTCCTTCCCGCGCTATTATTTCGAACGGGACAAAAGAAGGAAGTTCCCTTGGAAAATTGAAATAGATAGTAGCCACAAAAATGAACTTTCTTTCCGCCTCGAATAGTTGGGCTTGGTCTCTGGAAAGAATAGAATTTAGAAAAGCGAATCGAGATCTTTATAATCGCGTAAAGAGACAACCTCGTTTCCGCGAAGTGAACAATACGACGAGGCAAATATTTGAATATTTTGGGTAGTTATTTCAGGGTAGTCGGATCATCGGAGGAGCGAACAATTGGGATGCTCGGTCTCCGTCACCGACGACTCCGTCGTAGCAAGGTAATGAAGCCATCGACGAACGACAATTCGTCGCAGCTGATCGAATTTTCCGCTCGATGCATAGTGGAAAAGCGAATTTGGGCGGGTGCGGGGCCGTGGTGCAGCTTTCATCGTGGTGCAACGTTAACCTCGTTTGCGCTGATGCGCCTGAAACGTACGCGGCGTTACGTTGTTAGGCACTTGACGTGCCCGTATAATTCCATGCATGCATCCGAGATGGCTGCGCCGTCATCGTCGGGAAATCGGTAATCCAATAACGTACTCGATTATTCGTCAACCGGTCGCGGTAATTGCCGCTCGTCAAATCTTTTCCGCACCATCCTTTCCTCTTAACTTGGTTTACGCGCGGAGTAGTTGTCCCGAGATCGGTTAAATGGATTCGAGGCGAACGATGTACCGGTACGTCTCGTCGGAGAGAAAAATTCGCCGATCGAAATTTTTCGAGGGTGGAAGGAATCTCGTCGCGATGTAACTTTCTTTAACTTTCAAATCGATTTTTTTAATCTCGATTTTTAATAAATCGATTTGATTTTTGAGTTTTGTAAATTTGAGATTTGTAAATTTGTAAATTTTGTAAATGGCAAGCGTTACATGATAATTTTGATCTCGTATGTTTGCTTCCGTTATCCCCCAGCGAGAGTTGCAACTAGTTGGTAACTAGTCAGAGATGGCGCTACTGTCTGTTAAAGGTTAAAGTTAGAAACAGTGGCAGCCGCTGTAGTATCGTGATAAGTAAATTGATCGTAGCAGTATCCGGACGAACGAGCCAAGTTCTAGGTTTCTCGATGGCGAGTATGAATCTCAACTTTTAGGTGGAAAATCCGTCGGTCGTCGTCGCGATTGGGAAAGTTTAGCGGCGAAAAGTTTGCGAGGTATGGATCTGGCGACATCGAATCGACAAAAATGTGTTGGAAGACAGTCCATGCAATTTCGAGGGACGGCGGTCACTTTGTCAACGTGAGAGAGAGAGAAAGGAAAAACGAAAGTTAGCCGAAATGGACGAACTCTCTTTCTCTCTCTCAAAGAAATAGGGAAGGGAAGCCGGAGGACGACGGGTCTAGACAGACGAAGCGTGCCGATATTTCGTCCCAATCTTGTGGATATTAGACGATAAGTCCGCGAAAAAGGGAGGTCTCTTCGTTTGGACGGAAGGCTAGGATTGCAACGACGATCGCCTCGCTTCGAGATTGAACTTCATCCAAAGTTGCGACGAACTTGGCTCCTACTCTCGCCGCTATCTCTCATACTCGTGTCGAATCTCCGCCTACAACCCTTAATCTTATTCCGCTTTGATGGGACGAGTGTTGGAAAGGAGGGAGAAAGAGAGAGAGAGAGAGAGAGAGAGAGAGAGAGAGTTAGGTGGCGAGCGGAGAAACCGAGGTCGCGTCTTGGTGCCGCCGGTTCAGAAGGATGTTTCCCGTCGTCTCTTTGAAGCCGAGGGAAGGACTCAAAGGATATAATTCGCTCGCGAAGGCGAAGGAAACGGAAGTTGAGGGAATCTCCTTTAGGTTGCTAAAAAGAAATCGAAAGCTACGTGTTTCACCGCGAAACGAGCTTGAAAACCGTCAAAGTACAAATGAAGGGTCAGATCTAAAAGGAACGGTATCAATTAACGATCGTTCTTTCGTCTTTGGCATTTTGGCTCTAACGAGATTCCCTTTGACGAGCTCGTTTTCTTTCTTTCTTTCTTTCTTTCTTTCTCTTCTTTTTTTCCTCTCGAAAGAGGAAGAGACAGGAAAGAAGAAAAAAAAAAATAAAAAAGAATCGATACAGACAGGAAAAGATGAAATTCGACGCGTTGGAAATTCGAATGAATGGCGTTCGAATTGGCAGACGCGCGAGCGGACGGAAATTTCGAAGCGGACGGAAGGAAGAGGCAATAGCGCGGACTGGAACAGAGCCGAGCCAGGCTGGACCACGATTCACCACGGATTATACATTTTCCAAAAGCGTGGCGAAAGCTGGAAGAGAATGGGGACTATCCGACGCGCTTAATAACATCCGCATTATTCTTTATCCTCGGTCATGGCGCGCGTATTCGCGATGAGAGCGATAAGGACAGACAGGGCAAATAGAGGAATAGATTAATGCGATCCGCATCGATCTTCGTCCATCGGTCGATGGGCCGTCTTCCCTCCTCGAGGAAAAGCAACGGGCTCCCCGTTATTATGCGTCATTTTGCTCTCGTTTTTCGGTCCTCTCGTCGCCGAGCCAGCGCTCCGTCAAATCGACCGATTATCCTCGAGTGGCTGCCGATATGAAACATCCATTGCTTGCCTCCGTAATTCAATTTTCATTCTTCTTCCTCGAGCCGGATACGATTATCCTTGGTCCACGTTATTAGAAGTATAATACGAATTCGATCTCGCCGAGAGACGATTATCATTAGAATCATCTTTTCATTTTTACCATTATCGGTCGCGACAAGTCGACACACGTACGCATAATCGCGGCTTGGCGGGCACAACAGAGCCTTCCGCCTCGTAACTATGCTCTGATAAACTCGCCCCCGCGGATCCTACCCATTCAGGAAGCGTAAACCCGTAAGGAACGACGGCCATCGCCGTCGTTCGCAGCGAATCACGAGTCCTCGTGTACAATAACGTCGTCTCGAACGGAGGAAGAGAGGAGGAACGTCTTAGCGTCGTAAGCTCTCTTATTATCCGGTTATCGCGGCGACGATACGTTTTTCAAAGAAGAAGGGAAGCCATCTTACGAGATATTATTCTACTTCTATATTTTTGTTGATCGTCGAGTTTTCAAACGATGTAGAAATATCGGCCGATACTCGATAAAATGGAGGAGAAAGGAGGAGCGAAGATAAAGAAGTTTTCGGATAATTCACGCGCGAGCGTCGGAGGAGCGTTGTAAGTCACTCGGACAACACCCTCCGGAGTAGTGAAAGGCGCGCACCCGTGAGAACGAACCAACCATTTTTCGAGGGTTTTGCGAGAGGAGAAGAAAGGAAGGAGGAGGGTAGAAGTGGCGGAACTCGCACCTCGCAAGGATAGGTATCTTAACGATCGTGTCTGAGGCGGGAACATATACATTGGGCGTGAAATAAGGCGCCTTTGTTAGGGCAGCTTTTCTTTACAGCCGGCTCTCGTCCCCCTCCCCAAGCGTGCGCCTTTAGTTTCCTCCGTTCCCACCCTCGCGAACCGCAACCTACGTCAGGATCAACAGGGAACAGAGGGTCCGCGCTCTCCGATTCCGTAGTATTTTCCCTACTTTTCGTCTCGCGCGAAAACAAAAAGATGAGGAACGAGTGAAACGGCGACACGCCATCTTTCTTCTCTCCTCCGGCCGTTTTCGTTGTTTCGGAAAAAAAAAAGAAAAAAAGAAAGGAAAAAATATCGTTTGATCGAACATTCCTTATTTCTTCTAGAATATTCTCAATGGATGAAGATCTGTTACTCGACCTTCAAACGAAATCCGATCGACGAGATATCGTATGCATTTCGCACGAGACCGTCAACTGTATCTCGAAACCCGTCACGTCTCGCGCTCCCCGCCATACGCCATGGAAATTTACGATAGCCCGCCATCCTTCCTCTAATCCCTTTTACGGTTACAACACGCTCTTACTTTCTTTATTTCTACGGGATCCGGGGAATTTGGAGCCGCGACATTATCGTCGATCACGCGTCGAATAAAGAACGCGATCTGGAGCGGAGAGGACGTTTCACGAAAACTGGAGCGTCCCTCCTCCAAGATTTCCAATTGATATCCGCGCATAATCTTGCTATATATATATATATATACCTATATCCGTTCCCTCTTCGAAGGTCACGCGCATTATTCTATCTTTGATCCTGATTCCGTATGTTTGCTCTAACCCTCCCCTCCTCTTCCATCGATATAAAGAAAAAAAAGAATCACAATCGTCCTTACATAGCAGATAAGCAAGGTTTCTGAAAACGGGGAAATAATGAATTTGCTTCGAAATTTACTTCTAACGTATCGGGGTGAAAGGGGATAGAGCTTGGAAGACGGTTTAATCAGGTAGTTTGCTAATGAACTCGTAGGGGCGCGCAAGTAGTAGCGGTCAGTACATAGCGAGACGGCGCGGAACTTGAGAAACTTGGTTAATGAGAGAGCAGGGCAGGGGTAGGAGGGGGGATTGTGAAACGTAAACATCGTGGACGGCGGCTAACGAAGAAACGTCCACGGCGAAGCGTGATAGAGCAAAAGGTAAACGACGCATTGTTTCGCGATGCTGGATGGGAATATCGAGTACGAGGTGATATACTCGGTCGGTAGAAACCTAGTGGGCAACTATATAATGCCAAACGTTTAAATAATGCAACGAATGCATCCATAGACCGCGCATACGCGGCTCTGCATTTCCACGACGCGGTTTCACGTTGGCCGAGTTTTCTCCCCCCTCCCCTCCCCCAGTTAAAACTTTCACGACTATCCGCGGATCGAACTTTTATTGCGGCTTATCGATTATCTGCCATCGACCGTAATTGGATGATTTCTCTGCTCGGGACGTTGATGCTTTCCTCCATCCGGCCCGTTTGACTACGATGAAATTGAACTCTCTCTCTCTCTCTCTCTTTCTTTCTTCCTTCTCTTTTTTAATCTTGCCGCGTTCAAATCGATCCCCGATCGTTTTGACGCTCTTAAATCAAATCGAGCGACACTTTTGTCGAGCCGTTCGATAAGGACGCTTCTAAAATTTATCCCGTGCCGTGGCCGTCCTCGAACGCGATTTTAAAAATTAACAACGCATCGAAGTGGAAAAATTCCAGCCTGCTTGTTGCTCGAAAACAAATTTTCACCGGATCGACGCGTTCCATGATCGGAGACGTTACCAAAATTTACCGTCGACCGTGTGTGTGATATACTCGAGGATAAAGAGAGAGAGAGAGAGAGAGGATGGAATTTGCGGAAATAGCATTTAACATCGAGATCGAGGTCGTGCAAAAGGTTTCTCTGGAAACGTTGAATACGCTCGATTCATATTATAATAGCGCGAAACGAGAAATTGCTCTCCTCCTCCTCTCTCTCTCTCTCTCTTTCTCTCTTTCGTCTAGGAACGCTGCATTGCGGAACACCGTATTGCGACGCGTTCTCCATGCGGTTCGTTGGAGTTCGTAGATGGATCCTCTCTCTCTCCTACACCTACTCCTTTTGTTACACCCGCTTTATACGCGTCATACCTGGCCATCTTACAATAGCCCGACGTCCAACTATAAACGCGTATCGATTCCACGCCCACCGAGATAAATACGGCGTCGCACGGGGGGACGGAATGTCGCGCTCACTCCCCCCGTCCCCGATACAAATACGATCTTCGAAGCAGCCGTGGCGAGAATGTGTGGTGAATGCATGACATGTATTTTTTTTTTTTTTTTTTTTTTTTTTCCCAATCAGATTTAATCTCGACGAGGCGCGTTCGACGACGATTCGACGGTATCGAGAGGATAGGAAGGAAGGTAGAGGAAAGAGGAGGGAGGAGGGGAAGAAAACGAAAGCGTATCGCGTAACGGGATCTCTCTCTGGAGGCGATACCTCCACCGTGAAAAGCTTCGATTCCCACCTACGTGAAATATACCTATATTACGCCTCTCAATCTCGAAATTTCCATCGGGAGGATCGATAATTATTTTAAATCCGCGAACGCGAATCGAATTTCATTCGATTCGAGAAATTTTTAACGACGAAAGTAGACAAGCGAGAATGAATTCGAATTATTTGTTTAAATATGAATAATATCGGTGGTATACATATTTGAATATATGTTTATACAAGAAGATGAAACAAAATTGAAACAATGGGAAAAAGAGAAATCCGGGATTGCATCGAGAGGATAAGGATTCGAATCGTAGCGGATTTGCCGAATCACCGATATTTCTTCAACGGTGGTGGGTGGTCGAGCGGAAGAAGAATACTCCCGACCCATCGATCTGGGTGGCCGGAAAAATGTAGCCGGTCGCGGCTTATTCACGCACGAGGAGACGCGGTCGGTCTCTGAAAATTTCAATCCGCGATTTCCATTCTAACGAGAGGCGAGCGTCGATCGCGGCGCACCGCCAAGAGGCTTTCAATTTCATGCAAATCGACGACGGGCATCGCTGCAAGAGGCGCGCCAACACATCCCGAGGCCGGTGCGCGCGTCGCTTGCTTGTTATTAAAATGCTTACACCGGCCGTTGGCTCGCCGAAATGCACCGGATATTGCGGATTTTTCGAGCGCCGCAACACGAAACGCTCGGCCGTTCGCGAAAATTTTCTGTCTCCGAATGTCTTTTTTCTTTTTCTTCTTTTCGACGTACAATATCGCTCCTCGAGCTTATGAAAACCGTCCTACCTTTCTTCTCTTTTTTTTTTTTCTTTCTGTCGGCCATCTCGATAAAGGAGAACGATTTCGAGCTCGAACGTTTCTTCCCTGCTCTGCGATTTATTCTTTGTTACTCGAGAATCTCGAGCTGATTCAGGGATCGAGACGAGTATTTACGTTACGTAAATATTCGGGATGTTGAAAAAAATCATTCGAGATTCATAGGGCATGTCGTACTGAATAAATATAAAGATGGCGTTTACGATCGTTCTTATGTTGGCATCAGTGATTGATTTGGTTCCTCGATATTTACGGAACAAGATGTTCCGCGTGTTTCTTCTTCTTACGTTTCCGCACATCTTTTCTTCGAAAATTCCAGATCTCCGGCTGAAATTTGATATTCGACAAACATGGAATAGATTTGATTTGATTTGAAATCGTTTGTATCGATAAAGTATCGACAGTTCGCAAAGTATGAATTGAATAAGAACGAGTGGAGAAACAGTTAATATTAAGGAAAATAATTCGTGTATAAAAAGCAATAGTAAATCGATTATAACAAATTAATAGTTTTTTTGAATGTTCCATGTATTGGATTTCACGAACACGAGAAAAAGATTGCTCGAGAAAATTTCGTTATATACACGGCAATAAATACCGACTTTTTATTTTATGCAAATTACTAGTTACAGGCGCGAAACTGACTGGCTTCCCTTCAACCCCGTATAAACGCGCTTCCGACGCCTGTTATTAAAGCGCTTATGGCGGACCCGTAGTTCCGCCAAAAAGAAGCATGTTTGAAAAGATGATGAGGGAGGAAGGGGGAAAGAGGAAAAGTGAAAGAGGATGGGGAATCATAACGGGCAGAAATAGGGGTGGGGAGTAGAAATTTTAAACGGACCTCTTCGCGAACGTTTCTCCATTTACATTCCATACATTTATAATCGCGCTTAGTTATTAAATTATAGTAGAAAATATCGTAAGATGGCCTCTGCGACGAGTCAGCTTTAAATACTTAAAATAGAACGATAGGTCTTTTCGCGGATAGGAAGGACGGACTAAACGACTTTTCTTCTCGTACAGATAGAATATAGAACGCTTCTTCAAGTAGTTGGAACGAATATTAATATTTGATCCCGCTTGAACGCGTTAAGCTTTTCAACGATCTTTTCACCTTTTCACTAAAAAATAAAATCTTGCGTAAACTTAATTCACGTACAAATGATTTTGGTTCTTACTTCTTACTGAAGCTTCGTAGCCTATCGCCATCCATTTTTTCACGTCGATTCTTAGTTATTAAAAAATTTAAATCCATGATTTTGGTCCTTATCTCTTTGCATCTAATCATTTCTCGATATTGATTCTGAGTTGCTAAAAAATTTAAATCCATCGCCATCGATTTTTAATTACCGAAGAATAAAATCTCGCACGTATCTAATCTGAATCCATAACTTTGCTCGTTATTTTCACGAGTAGATGTCGCCAACGATTTCTTGGCATCGGTTCTCAGTTACTAAAAAATAAACTCTCACTTTGTATGTCTAATCTAAATTCATGAGTTCGATTCCTATCTCTTTATACTCGATCTATTATTATGTAACATACAAACGCGAACATAAATAAAAGAACTGGACGCAAATTGGATTCACAACCTGGCGAAACGAAGCGGAAGAAAAAAAGAAAACGAAGGATCCAGCTTGATAATACTCTTTCTTTCTTCTATTCCAACTTGTTCCGTATTCGTCGACAATTTTCGCCGCACTGCGCAAAATGTCGATAAATCGCATTATCCCGGGCCGCCACATTTCTCTGCCAGATTTCGATTTATTCGGCCACGCGTTAAACTCTCTCTCTCTCTCTCACTCTTTCTCTCTCGTCTACCCGATTTTTCCATCGTGGCACGATTTCCCCACTTTACGTCCAAAAAAAAAAAAAAAAAATATTTACGCAGCGGCGCGTTTATTCGAGCTTATTAAATTTGAACGCCTCCTCCGCCTGTCGGAGGCGTCAATAAGTCGGTGCTCGTCGGATCGTAAAAGAAAAATTGCGTACGGCGCGGTAAACATGCCTGTAAAATTTTCCGTGATAACAAGAAATTGGCCGCGTAATAGACACGCTAGTGCGGTCCAAAGAACCTGTTTCCTGAATAATTAAATCGCTACCACTCGGTCGAAATTCGTGCCTCCTTTTTTCGGGACTCGGTCGATGTACGAATGTCCGCCACTGTGCTAATTTGGCACGCGAAATAGCCGAGTTGTCGAGAAATTAGTTTGCCGTCGGAGGGGGTCGTAAAACGGGAAAAATTCTTGAATGGGCTCGTGTGTTTAATAAAAAAGGACGAAGGCCTTGATAGAACGTTTCGAAAGGGAAATTTTAAAATACAAGCCTCGTCTCCTTTATGGGAAAATTTTGTCGAAGAAAATAACTTATCTTTTCAAATATTCACCACTCGTCGCGATAAACATTGGATAAAACTAATTGACGGGAGAAAAACGAAATTGGAAATCCTCCCTGTTCAACGTCTACGAATGGCGAGAGAGAGAGAGAGAGAGAGAGAGAGAAAGAATAAAAAGTTTAAGAAGGTCGGCACAGTGGAATACGCTCCGAGTCAGGCGTAAAGTTAGAGCGTAACGTTTGCTGCGAATCTCTTTCCATCGATGCGCCTTAATTGCGATTGCGCTCGTCGAGAGAGCTCTCCTCGAATTTATGCGGCGGATAACAGGAGCATCGCGAATGTTCCACCAACCATCGTAAATCGAAGTTCATAGTTCGACCGACATCTCGAAGAGTTCTTCGAAATTCACCAGGAAGACGAATAACCTCGAGAGCACCCTCCTTTCAAAATTGAATTTCCTTCCTTCCTTCTTTCTTTCCATTATTCCTCCTCCCTTACAAATTACCGAGTACCATTGCCTTGGCGAAACTAAGTACATGCAAACATCCGGTTTCCCCCCTCCGGTTGTTGGAAGAGAAGAATCAAGATGCAGGACGGATAGAGAAAGGGGTGAAAACGCGACGGAGGATGCACTTGGCACGAATCGGTTTCTCTCCTCTCCTCGCCGGCCTTAATTGTAGTTACTGCTCCGTCCAGGCTATCGTCGAATTTGCCCGTTAATGCCGATAATGGGAGCACCGACTCGGGTAGAAGTTGCGGCAAGTGAATGTGCGGCCGGCGCGCATCTTATCGCCGTTCCTGGCACCGTGTAAACGCCTCGAGATAACGGCCGATCCCGATAATTATTTTCCGGGGATGGCGTTTAATGTTCCGCCGCGGCGGCAACTTTCACCTTCCTCCTCCCTCGCCTCCGACCTTGCCATCAACTTCGATAAGTCGTCCTCAAAGGTCCTCTCTCGTTAATTTCTCTCGTCTTACGACCAATTTCAATTTTTCGCGCTTTATTACGCGCTTCTCACGTTCTCTTATTCCTATTATTTCTTTTCCATTCTTTGCCCGCTCTTCGCCAACCAAGAAAAAAATCCGTTAATCGTTGGCACCGATAAACGCAAACGTTTTTTTTCTTCTTTTCTCTCTCTCTCTCTCTTTCTGCATCGATCGATAAAAAACCACCATTCAACTGCCAGTCACTCGATTGGAGAAAACCGAAGCGAGTTCATCGGGAATTTCGTACCTCCACCCCCTTTCCCTCCCTGGAAAGAAACACGGGAGGGCGGATCGAAATCGGCTTTGGTAACACGTTGGCATCGTTTTCCGGGCACAATGCAGAGCGACGCCGGGGCAATCCTTGGGAACGGCGAGCGCATTTCCCCGGGACACGTTATTTCGTCGATAAAACGGGCTCGGGCTCATTGACATTCTGGCAACGGTGCCGGATTGTACCATTGCTCCCGCTACTTCCTCTCGGCGGGGTCCCGTATCGGCCATCGCATTGTACCGACTCAATTAACGACGCCATAAATGATTCATACCGATATATTACACGGAACGGAAATTACGAGAGTGGAATTGCCCGGTGTACGTCTGTCCCTTTTACCCCTCCTCCGCCCCCGCTCGTGAAATAAATTGGCCGGGAAAGTTGCAACTAATGACGCACGGCCGCGATGAAATCGCGCCAACGCTTCGATCTCGCGCCGATCCATGTTTTCCGGATTACCACGCAGCAGCCACGCGATCCCCTATAAAACAGAAATAACAGAGGAGGTATTGCTGCGTGTCGCCGGATAAAATCTGTTCGAATATTTTTTTTTTTTTTCAATCTCGATAATTTTTGGGGAAAGAAAAGAAGGGAACAGAAACTACGTGTAATAAATAAGTTTTCACGTACGTTCAGAGGGAAGAAAATATCGAACGTTGGAATTTTAAAAACACGAACGCTTACGCGAAGAAATCGTATCTATCTATACGTGGTCTGGTATCCTCTGGTATCATATCTACGGGAGCAGGGAAAATTTGACTTGGAGAAGAAGGGGAGGGGAGGAGGGCGCTGTTCGAATCGATACAAGGAAGAATCGTTTCCGCGAACGAAGAGTATTCTCTCCTTCCCCAAGTAAGATGTAATCGTTGGGAGGAGGAGGAAAGGTAGCGTGCACGTGCTATACTCCCGTAAGGGAAGAGGATTCCGCGTGTTGCACGTGCATGCAACACGGCCGAAAACCCTCGATTGGCATTCACCGGACCGCCGGTGAATTTCATTTATATGCTAACTCAAAGCCACGTTGCGATCCCTGTTTTCCACCTTGAGATCCCTGCGAGACGTGTCGACCCTATCTCCCACGTTTCCACGGGACCACTTACCCGCCACCGCCCGTCGATGTCGTGAACGCGCCCCCACGAATAATTGATCCATCCTCGTTTTCTTATCTGCCGGGGACAGCGCGAACGATTGATCAACGCTGAATTCGGACGAATAAGATCGAACGTATTCGTTTCGTGTTCGAATACGAAAATCTTCCCCGATAGATAATTTTAGATAGAACAGATGTTCAACAATCGTTGGACAATCTACGTTGTCCAATATACAATTGTATCATCTTTCGAATTATTTTTAATCATTTTAATCGTTGAGCGAGGAAGCGGAAAGGTTGTTGCAAGATGGCGCGGCGCGGGATAATTTGAATCGATCGGCTTAATCGCTGCCGTAATTAACACCGCGCGATAATTAAACGGCCACGAGAGAAGGACATCGTTATAGCGTAGAGACGCGCCTCTCTCTCTCTCTCTCTCTCTCTCTCTCTCTCTGTCTGTGCGTCTCTGTTTCTCTCCGAGAGCCCCCTTAAGCGCGATAATTCGTCCTGACGCGGCCGTCGTCCTCAGAACAGGCGTCGCCGCCGAAGAGGGACGACGACGACGACGACGCCCTCGTATAACGAACGTTGGCCGGGCACGGCTCGTTAGTGGACGACCGGCCGTTAATTGAGAGTTAAATTTCTGTTCTTCGCGGCCTTTGTTTATCGCGACGGAAGGTGGAGGAACGCGCAATACGCTCGCGCGAGGAGGAGAGCCGGTGAAACGCGTGAAACGAGTCGTTGCTTTAATTAAAATGATTACGCGAGTTTGCTTTCATGCAAAAAGTCGAATGTATTTTCGCCAACAAAAATTGTCATATCTGTTTTTCGTTAATTATTCGGAATTATTCGGAAAATCTTAACCGGGGAGATTAATCGGGGAGAAACGAACGATTTTGGTGGATCGATCCTGTTGGCCGAGATTTAATCGATTAAATTTTCAAATTACAATTTTATCTATTCGCTTATTATTTAATCATCCTTCTTATTTAACTGATCATCTATCAATTTTGGAGCGTATCCAAAGATACCTCCAAAGATGAATATATTTTAACGCGAAGATATATTATTAGAAAGGAAATGCATGGATAAAGATAATATGGATAGATATTTTTATTCCTTTAATCCTTTTTAATATTCGTTAATTCGTTTGGATCGGATAGTTAATGCGTGACGCGTGTCGCGCATATTGAAACGGAATAAGAAACGAGACGGTTTATCACGCGAGACACGCGCCCGGTCGTAAACTTTTCTTCTCCGTCGTTCCACATTTCCTCGGTACACACTCGAGAAAGATAGGTGAGGAGAAAAGAAAGTTCTCGGTCCCGTGTCGGCGCGTGTTATGAGAACGAATCCCACAAGGGCTGCTTTTCCGCCTCCTCCAACTACGGTTGGTCCAGGAGGAGAGGTGGTGAAATCGGCCAAGTTTTCAACGAAATTTTCTCACTCTTGAAAATATGGAATTACAATCTCCTCGGGGAGGGGGATCATTTTTGCGTAACGCGCAATAGAAACTCGGGATAATCCTCGATATTTCGATGGTAATTTTCCCGTTAGGCGACATCGAAACTTTTCTCTTCGGTTTCCACCGTTATTCGAAATGAGAAGAGACAAAGCCAGATATTTTTTTTTTTTTTTTTTTATTGAAAAGCGTCTACGCGAGATTAAAAGAAGAAAATCGGTAGAGATAGAAAAAAATGTTGCCAGTTTCCAGAGATGAAAGTCGATGATGCGTGAGTAGCTTGATGTGTAGTGTCCACTGGCATGGAAGGGCAGCGTTTTTTCTACGAAAAATCTACTACTATCTATTTTGCAAAATTCTAGCGGAACAGGAAACTGTTTTCCGAAATGTATGCAGTAAAAACGCATATCCCTCCCGTAAGAAGGGTAAACGAGATGCGCGCGTAAAGACGGAACGGAAAAAATATGAAAAGCGAGAGAGTTTTCATCGGAGGATCCGCAATCTACTATACGTAAACTTGCTACACGCATGGACAAGAAGGCCGTAAAGGGTACGAGGGAATTTTGCAATTTCGGGTTCGTTCAAGCCTTTGGCTTTGAAATTCTGAGAGGGGGGGAAAAATTTGGACGGGACTCGGCGTTCCTTCGAAATTCGTGTGCGAAAGAACAACGATATATATTTCAATAAACTCGGCGAGGTAAAAAAATTTCGATACAAAAATTTTAAACGAAAATAAGGGAATCCATCCCTTCAAGGTTTTTTTTCGCTCGAAACAATACGACACGTACTAATATTCGCTCCGTGCAACGAGATTGAAAACGAAAAGGGACAGAAGGTGACGACTTCCGTAAGGCGTAATCGTGGATCGTCTGGCGAGAAGGAGGGGCGCGAATGGAAAATAAAGTGGCGACTGAAAGCTGGCTGGTAGTAGGGGGACGAGTTTCAACCGCAAGTAAACGCATACGGACAACGCAGGTTGATAGTAGGTGGCTGCACGAGGGGTAGGGGAGTTGATCGAGGGCCAACGAACCCTTCTTACCCTTTGACCCTTTCGTACACCCTTCTCCCCCCCTCCCCTCCCCCTGACTGGTAGGGAGTCGCAACCGGGAGGATCCTCTCGGCCGGAAGTGCTTTGCAATGCAAGTCGCCGCCACGAGTGCGCGAAGGTCTTTGTAGCGCGGTGCATCACGATGCTTGTAACCAAGCGTAGCGGGGAATCGATCGACGAGGCGAAAATCCAAGGAAAGAGCGAGCGAGAGGAGAAGGAAGAGAGAGAGAGAGAGGAGACACGACACTCACGCGAACAGCTTTTCATCCTTTTCCACGTTTAAATAGCGTAGACTTTAAACCACCCACCTTCGGGGTTAGTCGATACCTTTCACTTCGCATCGAATACGCAATCGTGTTCTTCTTCTTCTTACACGCTTTTCATTCTTATCGATTTTCCCTCCAACCCTTTTCGATTTTCGTTTCATCAAGAATCTTCCCTTTGTCGCCCGTACGATTCGTTCGTTGGGGCAGAAAACGTTGGTTGGGAGGAACAGGTTCATCGACCGTTGTTTTCATCCGCTTTCGCGTCGAGACACGAAACGGCGACAATCTTCCGGTTAATAAATCGCCTCGCTTACATCGCTTCTCGAATGGAATCACGAGCGATCGCGTCGACGAAGAACGCGTCGCGTCTGATTGTGTTTACGTGCGCGCGCGCGGGCGCGTGAATTATTCGAGCGAACGAACGTTGTGTAGAAGCCGGCTGCCGATAGTTCACGAGCACCCCGGTATTCGGGATGAAGTGGCCTCTCCTCTCCTCCGGTCCGACGATTCGCGCAAGTCTGAGTGGAGGAATCGAGTGGACGCGGGCCGTGGCTGAAAAAACTATGAATAAATATTCGAGCCTCGTCTACCCTCCCCCCTCCTCGTTTCTCCTTTCTTCGAAAAAGAGAGAAAGGAAGCGGAGTGGATCCTCGAACGCGGCACGAACTTTCTTTTCTCTTTTTCCCCGCTTGACGAACTTGCCTCTCTCTCTCTCTCTCTCATCCCGAGAATCTCTCTCGCTTACACCGTTACCTTCGCTTCTCTTTTCGTAATATTCGATCCGCGAAACAGAATCGCTAAAAGACATCACGTTCTGAAAAAAAAAGGGGGTTGGATAATCGTAAATGTTATTTTCGTTGAGAAAGGATGGGTATAAATACACCATCGCGTTCCATATATCTATGTATAGGACAGGACGTTTTCGTGTCTCTCGTTTTATCGTTCTATCTTATTCAAAGAGTTAAACCAGCGAACGAATTAGCCGATTAATCGTGACGCATGGCTCGAGCTCGATGAACGGAGCCAAGGGGTGAAAATTTCGCGGCGAGAGAAATATTAATCGAGCGATCGATACCGGGCGATGGAAATGTAGGTCGGCTGTCGCGTCCCCAAGTATATTTTTACACGTCGAACACGGGTAACGAACTTACGAGGGACAAACGATTCGGAAACATTCCGCTCCTTGACACGACGACGATAAACCATGTTAAACGATTTACGCGTCATCCCTTGTTCCGTCCATCCTTCTCCCTTCGTTTCTCTCTCCTTTCGTTCTCTCTTTCTCTCTCTCTCTCTTTCTCTTTCTCTCTCTCCGTTGGCCAGCGCGATAACGAAATTTCACGAGATCCAGCGGCAGCCGCGCCGCTTTGAACCGTGATAACTTCCGGTTCAGCAATTTCATTGCTCACGCGAGTCTGCGCTTAGCCCCCGGATTTAATTTATCGTCTTCGTTGGAGCACCACTCGGGGGATCCTGTTCCGTTCACCCTTCCCGTAATTTCTCTATCCATCGTTATGGACGTGCGCCACACTCGTTCCCTGCCTGCGAACTAATTCTCCCGACCGATTCGTCCGACACCTATGCATCGCGTCCGACGTATAAAATTATCCTTCCTTCTCTCCTCCGTGAAACATTATTCTGGAAAGGAGAATTTCCATCCGCTCGGCCATCGTCGATCGACTCGCATCCCTCCTTGTGTCTCGTTTCCGAACGATCGCGAGGAAAGAATATAACGAATATATTTCGTGCAAAGATCGAAATCGTTATTCCGACACGATGAGTACAAAGTTATTACCGCGTGTAAATGAAAGGGGTGTCGTTTAATCGACCTTGAACCGACCTTAACCGACCTCCATAAAGTCGATCGTAAAACGGTATCGTCTAGATGGTCGAGGGTCGTTCAACGTTCGACGAAGTGATTTCACGCGGTGACCACGGGGAGAGAGAGAGAGAGAGAGAGAGAGAGAGAAATTTTGGTGGCTAGTTTGGAGAGCGACGCGCCGCCACGGGCTTGCGGCGATCCAAGAACCGCGAAACTTGGGGCCGGGGGGAGAACTTGTCTCGAAAGCGTCGATAAACCTGGCAGGTGATTAGAAATTCGATCTCGGGACTCGAGGCCGTCGTTGGACGCCCTTATCGAGTTTGCAAGGGTTCTCCAGGTCGCGTGAAATGATTAACTCGCGCAGTTATACGAAAATGATACGCTCGATGATTCGCGAGGCGTGCAATCGCGATAATGGACGTTATCGAGGAATCATCCGCGACGTTTCCATTCCAATCGAATCGAATCGAAATTTTGAACGTCGAGATTGTGGAGCAATTTACATACGAGCTCCCGAACACCGATTATCGGCCATTCGTGCAAACCTACTTTCCAAAAATAGCGGGGCAACGCTGAATAAACGTGGTGGAATTAAAGGGAGTGGCTATCAATTACAGAGGCGGCGGAAGCCAAGGTGAATATCACGGTGAAACGTTGCTATCTACGAGCGAACCGGGGGGGTTGGTGACGAATGAATCCATAAAATTCCACCCCCGGCGCAATAGCTCCGACGGGATAGCGATAGTATCTGCAATTATGCTTACGAAACGTTCGAGCTATTTTACTCGTACGTACACACCATCATCTTGGCCACACTCTCTCTCTCTCTCTTTCTCTCTTTCTCTCTCTCTCTCTCTCCACCATTGGTTAGTTTCTTTTTCTCGTGTGTCTCGGTTCACGCACCAGAGAAGAATGTCGCCAATAAAAATGCTCGTCTCGACCATTTCGCATGCAATAACGTTTCTCCCTGTATCGCTGTTCAATTTCATTCCGCCTCTGTAATCGACTCAATAACGAAGCGACTCCATCGAGCAACAATTGCAGTTACGTTGAACTCCAGCGGGGTGGCGTTTCCTAAAAAAAAAAAAGAAGAAAGAAAGAAAGAAAGAAAGGAAGAGAAAACCGCGCGCGGCCTGTCGATATTTCTCCCTCGAACGCATTGTCTCGATAACAATATCGTTATCGCGGAGCGAGGGTCGAGGGGAGGAGTCGATACGCGGTGAGATTGCTGGTCGATGGTTGGTCGCTGCTTTATCGGTGCGGTAATTTTACAACGGGGCGGACAATAACAATTCTCTCCCTCTCCGGGAAGGGAAGAATATCGGAAGGAGAGAAGAGCGGAAGAAGGAGCGAAGAAGTCGCGCGCCCCCTCCCCCTCTTTTGGCCCCGACGAGTCTAGCCAGCTCTCTCCCACGGGAGAGAAACGGGTTGGCCCCGTTCGCGTTATTATCGGTTCGTCATCTTTGTCTCGATCGTCGTTGCCAACGACCGCCACCAGCCACCCTCTTCCTCCTCCTTCTTTCCAACCGTTCCGTCGGCTAGACGAGGGTGGAACAACCTCCCTCGCCGTCGTTTCGGGGCGAAAGCAAGGACGACGGAGGAAGGATGACGAAGCGGCCGGCACTTTGGTCACGTGGACGAGAATGCAGCTCGTTTCGGAGGAGCGGCGGGAATATAATCTGGCATCGGGAGAATGCACTCGATAAGGCCGGGGCCAGTGTACTCTATTGATTGGGCTGCGGCATTCTGTGTCGAATTCTGTGTCCCGTAATCTCCGCCCGCGTTGCACGCACACGTGCGTTCCCCCTCCCTCCCTCCCTCCTTTTGTTCCAAACGAATCTGTTAATTCAATAAATCGGGACGGGACAAAGGAGAATAACCAAGTATATATCCCCGACTATATGATTCGTTTTTGCCTCTGCTACGCCTTTCCTTTCGATCGACTCGCAGCACCCACTTACGGATACACAGAGTGAATCACCGAACGAGAGGATAGAAGGGGAGGGGGGAAATTTTATTTTTTTCTCCTCTCCTCTTTCCCCTTCGCGTTCATGGCTTCGTTCGTATGCGAGGGAGGTAATGGAACAGGATGTAAATAACATTTTCGAAGGACGCTGTTGTTCTACAGGTTTTTTCCACGGCAAAATCGCCCTCGAATTCTCGCACGCACGCGATATTTTCTCCCTGTTTTTTTTTATTGTTTCGCCGTGGAAAATATTTAATCCCCACTTTGGTAATGGATTCGATGCGATGAACGAATAACTTGTTCGCGTGTATTTTTATATCCGCGTTTTTCCTCTCGCTGTTTTCCCGAAAATATTTATTTTTCCGCGTTCGCGGTGCGCGATTGGGAAAAATTTCGCGTCCGAAAAAAAAAAAAATCATCCCTTTTAAATTCAATGGATTTCGATCGACATCGATATAATCCCGATAAAAGGTTCATCCTATCTGAAGATTTCCGGGCGTTGCACCGCCAATCACAGTAGTGGCTGTACAGTCTCGTTTCTTGCGTAAACAAGTCGTTTCTACTGTCGGCAACTTCCATCTTATCTCACTCAATTAGACAAACTACTACTTGCTCGTCGGCAAACAGAGTCGCATTTGTTCGCGTTTCTCCGTTTCGTTCGTCCATTCCGTTCGTTCGGCCGGAACTCGGATTCGTGGCACGTTTTCGTGTGCGTGCGTGCCACGCCAAACTTTCGAGCTTAAACTTTGCCGACTTTTATACCCTTCCCGAAGGTAGCTCGCGTTTATTAAGAGCAGGGTGAAAAGTCCCGTGAAAGTGGGAAAAATTGGAAACCGATGCTTCGATGCTCGTTTCTTTCTTTTTCTTTTCTCTCTCTCTCTCTCTTTCTCTCTCTCTCTTTCTTTCGAGATTTCTTCTTTTTATCTTGCTTTCAAATTTTTTTCTGGAAAATCGTATCTTTGTCGTAATTGAAAATCAAACTTTTGAAAAAGTTGATTGAAAAAGTGAATGATGCAAGTGTTGAACGAGCATGCGATACGTAAGGATTACGCGTACTCGTTGTTCCACGATTCCCTCCCGGTCATAGATCACGCTATCGTGATTGAACTGATTTAAAATTCGCGTGATCCTGACTAATGTCACCAGCTCTTGTGCACGTATCGACCGCTTCCGCCATAGACAAAAGGTTCATACGAAAAAAGAAAAGGAAGATTGCGCTTTACGCTTCGCCCCTGTATACTTTGCTATACTTTTTTTATATATCGCGTGTTGACTGGGATTTAATACATCGGTGATTTTCGGTACTTTATTTGAATATTTTAAAATCACCATGATTTTAACTCGAACAATCCCTTAAGCACGGGAGGGAGTAATTTGTAGTGTGTTTGGAAAGGAAGTAGTAAGGGTCAGCCGAGTAGCCGACACGTCAAACGTGGCTTGATCGTAGGCGTTTCGAAAGTATTCCAACAACGGCGGAAGCGTCTAATTCGAATGCAAAGTTTTTACGGTGTTTTACATTCCAACTCGGGCGGGGAAAATTCCAAGAAAAGTGGTAAGAAAAAGCACAGAACATTTGCAACTGAAAAATATATCCACCTGCGGCGACCGCAAGGCGCCAGTAGTATGGGCACGCGATGGTACGGCAGAATGACGTCATGGCCCATGCCGAATATCGCCGAAGAGACACGAAGTTGCGCGAAATGTACCGCCTCGTTCTCGAGCGCCGCTCAGTCTATCGTCGACCGTCGCGAGGTTGTGACGTTTTCGTCGCCGTGTTTTCTTTTCGTATATCGCATCGGGCTAATTTTCTCTAACTCTCTCTGTCTATCTTTCTCTCTTTGTGTCTCGTTTCTCACCCTTCCTTCCCTCCCCCTCCCTTTCTTTGCGCTCTATACATATGAAATATCCCCTCGATGAATCGTTCGCGTGAAAATCGAACGGTAGTTTGTCGACTGGTTGCTCCGGCGTTCCGGTGCCGGTGAAGCGGAACGTTTCCCCCTAAATCGTAACGAACTGGTACTGATAACGACGCGTCGAAAATTCGAAATCGAAATCCGACTGCGGTGCAACGACGGAATCTCCCTGGCCGAATTAGAAGGAGGAGAGTATTGATTGCACGCTTCTAAATGAATAACAATCCCAGCGCGGTGGAGGTCGAGCTCGTGCCGCGACTACCGTTGCACGCTGATCTTCGTGGCAGCTGACTGTAAGTGGTTCCGATGCCCGTTTTAAAGTTCGTTGCCCTCTGTATTCATAGTGACGAACTCGCTCCCCCTCCTCCCTTTCTCTATCCCCCTTCTCTCACTCTCTTTCTCTCTCTCTCTCTCTCTCTCACTCCTCGCTCCTCTTCGCCGTTGCTCGTCGCACCCGTTCGCCACCCTGCTCGCTAGACAACCCTGCCTATTTATTCGCGAACGGGCATAAGTAGACGACGTGGAAGCGTCTGGAAGCGAGTGGCGGCCGGTAATCGAAGTTTAAAGTCGGTGGAAGAAATATTGATTCGCTCCACTGCCGTGCGAATCACGACGCTCCGCTGGATCCCCCGTCCGACCGGCCCCGTCCGAAGTTGCATCGACTCGTTTCTCAACCGAGGACCGTGTCGTTAGGAAAAGGAAAAGCGTCTCGGTTCCTCTTTCTTTCGCGATCACTCTACGTACGTATTCAACTCGTATGCTTTCTCTGTCGTTTCTGTGTTCCGTGAATGCACCGTAGAGTTGTCACAAGCGTCACAAGAACGAGCAACAGAGCGATGATGAAAATGGATGCACGATGGAATTTTTGACACGGATCGGATCGCGATCGAACGACGCGGACGATTGGAGGATATTCGATTCCTGTCGATCGATCGAAGCGCGCCGTTCGGTCAGACGCGATCGATCAGAGCTCGGTCGAGCAATCGTCGACGACGATGCGTCCTCCGCACACGCACACGCTTCGCTTGGCGGAGTGCGTGTCTCCGTTGCACGGCGCAAATTCTCGTCGGAGGTTCGCATTTTGTTCACCATTGCGTGAAATGGATCGGTTGGCGGAAAAAAAGTTATCGAACATACCCGCTGACCCGCTACCGTTTTCACGTTCAACTGTCTCTTTATTTTTATTTATTTACTTATTTATTTATCCATTTATTTTGTTTTTTTTTTACGTTCCCTCTCACGCGAGCGAGTTTCCATCATTTTTTGGCCACTTCTTTCAACGAACGTGCGAATCGTTGGAAATTCGTGCGCGATAATTTTCGAAAATTCACGGATTCTCGCGAAACGGGAGAGCGAGAACGGGAGATTCGAGTCTCCTTGAAGAAGACGACCTCGGTCTCGAGAGAGTTCTTCAATTCGAACGAAGAATCTCTCTTTCTCTCTCTCTCTCATCCTCGCCGCGCGGCGACACTTTCGGCAGAAAGAGAGCCACAGAATTTTCCATCCACTTTTTCTTATCACTCACTTAACGCTTTGCCGCCTTTCAAATCTCGCACGGTCAAATTTTCACCGCGTCACTAGCCTGTTCTTTTTTCTCTTCTTCTTCATATTTTTTCATTATTTTCTTTTCATTGTTTCGACGAAGCGACTGAGGGGGAAAATAAAGAAAAATACGCGATGCGATATCGTTAGATCGATCTAACGCGATGGTTGAATACATTATAAAATTTAAAGGGGCAGCGGTCCGTTCGCGCGAGTTGAGCCGATCCGCGCCGTTCCTCCGCTCGAACGTGTTAGGGGAGGTCGTCAAAGTGTGTTCGCCCGGAAGCCTAGCCGCATGAAAAAGAGGCTGTCGGAGGATTCTAGGGACGGATAGAGCGTGCAGGGGGCAGGCTAGGAGTTGTTGAGTAGACGCGAAGGGGTGGTCGATAAAAGCTACCCTCGCGTGGCTGCGTTATTACGTATAAAGCGGGGGATCGCGCTCGATGACTGCACTTCGCTTCTCGCGTGCACGCGCTTCGCTTCTCGTTTCGAGCGTCGCCCGCTCGATAATCACGATCGAACGAACGATTAAAACCGCCGTAATCTCGCCCCCGCATCGCGAATTTTCGCGCTGCGCCGTTGTTATGCGAATATCGATCGCGCCGCTACCGAGAACCGCGATCCCCCAACCCCCTTTTCTTTTGGCGCAGCCTTCAACGCGCGCGCTCTCTCCCCGACCCGAACTACTACTACTTGATCTTTAAACTTGCCTCGACGAGTCTCTCGCCAGGCGTATCCGTCATTTTTACGGATCGTTTGCTCAGCGATGGGTCCACGTCCGCGATGGACTATTTGTACGTATGTATGTGTACGTACGTACAAATAATATTTTTCTCGAGGAGGATTTCGTTCGGGTTTAGTGGAAATATAAATCGTTCGTGGATAATGCCTCGCGGACGGACGTGATCCGGCCTCGAAATGCAAACAGAGGAGAATTTATATAACCCAATTTACGAATATAACTCTCTGTACGAAAGATATATCTAACCGATAACGACTGTTTTAAACCGATTCCACTTATAAACACACGAGGGTAATAAAGTTACCGTGAATTATGCCGAACGAACGAAAATTCGAGGATGGAACAAGAAAGAACGGGGAATGCGAATTATTCACGCTCCTCGATACGAATCGATTGGCCGTGTTTAGAGGTCGATTCGATACCATTAACAAACGTTACCTTTCTCATCTTTTCCAAGGTAGATACGTGGTCAACTGAGGGTTGGGTTGGAATTTAGAGAGAAAGGAAAGGGATCGAAGGGACAAAGAGTTTTTTTTTCAGGCGGAAAGCGATTCTGCTGGCACAGTTGAAAGGGCCTTTTCCGCCACTCCTCCGCGACAATCGTTAATCAAAGCCGAATATCCAGCGGAGCACTTGCACTTGCACTTGGGATCAGCTGGCTCCGATCCGCCGCCCTTTTCCTCCCTTTTCGCAGCTGGAACGTTCAATGCCTCGTTAATCGCGGCTCGCCGCCGGTGAAATGGATTTTATACCGGGGAGAGGCCGCGATTCGAGTATAATCGCTTTCAAGGGGGATCTATAAATAGAGGCCGCGTGGCATTCCGAAGCGGAACGCGTGAAAATAAATTTTCACGCGGCGTTCTCGGATACGAGCCGACGCCACGTGACGCGTATTCCAAATCTGTGGATACTTTTTATCTCCTGCCGAGTTTATTCTCGGATTAATTAGTCGTCGACCATTTCGATTCCCATTCGGTATGAATAAATTGGACACGTAATGATATTCACACCGAACATCGTCTACGGTTCGGCTGCAATTTCGATCGAAAAAAAGAATTCTGTCCACGAATTATCAATGGAAAAACGTAAAAAAAAAAAAAGGGACGATTTCCAGAACGAGAAGTCGAGAAGAATTCCGGTGTTGTTTGCACGGTACTCGTGAAAGTGGCGAGCATGTCGTAATCGTATTTCATTGCAAAGCTGTACTTGAACGCGCTTTCGTATCATCAACGGGCTGGCTCTGTGATCATCGAGACACACGGTGTCTCTCTAAAATTAGAATCCACTTCGCCCGTCCTGCTCTCTCCCTGCCACCTAATCATCTCGCTCTTCGCTCCTCTTTGATCCTACCTTCTCTCCCTCTCTCTCTCTCTCTTTCTCCTTGTCTATATCTTTCACCACCATCAAGAGGATACATCGGGTGGTGGAAAATTCATGCGCAGGTAAACATTGCCTCGTTGTGTCCGTGAGAATTTCAAAGAATCGAGCCGGGAGATGTTTCGTCGAAACTGTTTCCCTCTTCTCCGCGAACTCGTCTACTTCTCTACCAGATGATTCCTCCTCTTCCCCTTTCTTTTCCCGTGGTTGTTTGCGATCGCTGTTCGCGCCAACGTCTCTTCTTCATTCTCAGGGATCAATTCTGGACGAGCCACTCCTCTTTCCAAACTTATATTCCCCTGTCAAGTGCTTTAGGAAACAATTTTCAAACTTCTCTCGCGTTTTATAACCACTCCTTGTTTTACCAGTTTCCACTTATTCTTCGAAAAAAAAAAAAAAGAAAGAAAGGAAGGAAGGAAGGAAGGAAGAACTCGCCAACCTTCTTCTCCGACTTGCGCTTTTGTAGCACTCTTGGAAAATTACGAAACGATGATATTTCTCGAGGGGTTCTGTAACGCGTTAAACAGTTTGCAGCGACAACGGAGTTTAATTGTACGATCTTTCGTAGATAGGTAGGATAGGGTAGGTAGGTGGGTAGATTCGACAAAATTTAACGGTCGATCGATCCGAAGCAAAGAAGAGCCGGCGATTACGGAATAATTTTATTCTCCCCTTCCGTTACGATGTTGGAATTCACTTTGCCCGTCTAATTCCGCTGCATCTGTTCCACCCCCTCCCCCAGCCACGCTTTCGTTACACCCATCCCATTTCCATTTGCTCGTGAACACGATTCCAGCTTTAATATTATCCGGAAAATAGTTCTAAGGAGTAAGGTTGCGTAACATGCTCGATACGAGGAGAATTTCACCACGCATTTTCGCCACAGCGAATTTCTCGCCCCGATGGCGTTCGAAAGAGAGGAGGCCTCGATAAACAAATCGCGATTCGAAATCAATTTGGACGATGTAGTCCCGGAAATATCGTTAAACAGGAGAACAATTCCTGCGGAGTGTGTGGACAATTCGCTAATTGAACAATTCGTGCAAAATGCCGTTAATCCCCAGGACCAATTATAAGTTATTTCAACGCAATTGTTGCAACGAACGAACGAACGTTGGAACGCATAAGTTTTTCGTCCTCGTTCGATCGTCGATAAATAAAAAGTGGACGACGTAGAGTTCAAAGTGTTTAGAAAATGGTAGACGATTCTTCACCTTACCTTGATCTTCGTAACGTTGCAAGTTGACGATTTTCCTCGACCCATTTGTACCAGCTTCTAACGCGTCCATTTTCCATTACCATCCACCAGCGCCGCCCGTTTTAATGGTAATAGTAATGGAGCTCGTTCCGCGCTTAGATAACACAACGTGCTCCTCCCTGTGTACCTGTCCTCGGTTAACCAATCGTTTTGCAGGACATTCGTTGAATCGCTGGCTTCGAATATACCGCAAGTTTTCGCGATTAAAGATGATGAGCGATTAATTGCGCTCAATTGCGTGACGATGACGAAGTAATATTGATTTATTCGTAAAATTATTTTTTCGTAAAGAAAGATCATTTCTCTTCTGTCTAATTAATTCGTGAAATCGCGCGCAGTAACGTCCAAAGAACTTGCTCTCTCGTGAACCTCTCAACGCTATGACAGATTTTAATTTTTCAAATTCGTGGATGAAAAATATCCGTTTCTTTTTTTTTTTTTTCTTTTTTTCTTTTTCATTGTCTTGACGATAGTTGGTCGCAAGTAGAGCATCCCAGTCGAGGACAGACACTAGGATTCTAAAGGCCTCGCCGGCAGCATGAACTCGTTTCTTTCAACTAGCTCGGGGCGGGGAGGAAGCTGGCTCGTTACACCATCGAAAACGTTTCGCCTAAAAATATATCCTTTTAAGACCCGCGATAGAGAGCCACCACTCGAGCGCACCAAGTATTTTCGTCTGTCTCTGTATTTTCGCCACAGACGTGCTTTTAATGATTCGCGGGAGGCCTTCCAGCCATTCGAAAAACGAGCAAAAAAATTCGCACGATATCCAGACGCGTTTCGTAGAAGAACGATCCTCCTTCAAGAAGGAGGAAACAAAAGTGTACAGAATGGGAGGATCGGAGTTATGTCGTCGTGTCATCGAAATATACGCAACGTACGACGATCATGTGCCCGATCGTTTCTTGGAAATGTTACATCCACGATAAAATTTTATCCGCGTTGAAATTCTCGAGATCATCCGCATCGTGAATGATATTCGCCATTTCTCGCACTTCTCGTCCCCAAGAGACAATGCCAAGAAATAATCTCGAGAAACAGTCGACGACTGATCGTTCCACAGACGATCCTCCGCGTATTCTCGTCGCGGATCGTGAAACGGATGGACAGTCGTCGTTTATCACGAAGAAATATATTTACGGATGTAGATTGTTGCACCGGAAATTACGTATTCGTGCGTCGTTCGATCCGAAAAGAAATCCGAAACTCTCGCACCTGCGTCGACAATGGCAGCTGCGAGCTGCATTCCTCGAAAAAAGAACACGCGAGAGAAGAAGTTGTTCGCGCAAGAAGCATCGATCCACCATCGTATCCACCGCGAGGTAAAAATTTATATCTCGACCGACGAAATGAATTCTCGACCAACACGTAGATAAAAATTCTTCGTATTTATAGTATCCACGCTTGAACGACAACCCGAAATCTCTTTATTCCCCTTGGAAAAGTATCCTTGTTCCAAACACCCACCCTGTGTTCCAAGTGAGACACGGTCCTGGAAACGCAGAGATAGGCTCTTTCATAAGGATTCGTGGGGCTGGCCTCCGACAAACAAGGGACGAAGGGAAGGGGGAAGAAGAAAGCGGGAACGGGGCCAGCCGGCGCGGGACAGCTGGCTCGCAAACGTCCCCGTTTCTGGATTTCAGTTTAGCCCGATAATCTCGTCTCGGTTGGAATCCCAAGCAAAGGCTCTTTCCATTCTATTATATACTCTTTCTCCTGTCCTGCGAGAGCCTCCATCCCAGTGTCCTCCTCCGCTTCCTCCTCTCTCCTCCCCGCGCCACGCGAGAAGACTTATCAAACACTCCGGCCAAACGGATCACCGATTACTACGTCCACCGAGAGGAAGAGGATTCGCGCGAATAGGGGGAGGGGAAGGGAGGAGAGAAGGGAAGAGAAGGCAAATGGAATCCCATCCCGAGGATTTATAAGGGATGCCACGCGTGTATTCGCGCCGTAGTAATTTCTCAACGTTCCGCTCCCATTTTTCGAATCTTCGAGTAATGGGTGTTGATCGAATCCGTACATCCATTGTAAAAGATGAAAAAGACTTTTTTCTCTTTTTTCGTTAGCTAGAGACGTGTTACGCGTTTTTTTATCATGATGGGTGTATGGATAAGGGAAATAGATTTGTTTGTTTTTTTTTTTTTTTTTTTGCCTCTATTAACGACAAAGATAAGTTTTAATCTGATATTTCCATCTACGGAAATCAGTCGCAGGTTGAATTTTAAGCATTGGAACGTTGGTCGAATATTGATTGTTGGGAGGGGAGGCATAGATTACATCTGAAATATTCGATACAGCGAACACGCTGTCGATATTCCTTCCGCTCTTTTACCTTCCACTTTTTCTCATCTCCGAATAAAAAGCGCGCACGATAAACGCGTGCGATCGACGTGTAAAAGCTTTAAATATTCCCCTTTATATATATAAAAGTAACTCGGAATTTTCATCGAATATGTTTTTTTTTGCGGATGATCGTAAAATCGACGAGGTCAAAAGAACACGATCGTCGTACACCATATAGCCGCGTCGTTGGCCGATTTCTCCCCATTTCTCGAGCCCGTACGGTTGGATTAAAATCTCGTTTCAGAAAGGATGCGAGGAGAGGATGCGAGAAAATTGTCGGGGAGTGTTTGGGGAAGACGGCGAGGGTGGAACGCCAAGCCTCGTAAAAAAATGAGCTCGTAAACCGGAGGAGCGGAGGGGCAGTGAAGCTATCCGAGGTTTCACGAAGCTGCAAGTTTATTAACCGCGGTGCGCCCGCGTCAATCTCGCGATGGAAGAGAATGCCGGATTCGGTGCCGCTGAAATCATAAAGCTTTACGATCGATGGCGGAAAACTTCTCGCGCTTTTAACCGTGACTTTGCCGTTTTTTTTTTTTTTTTTTTTTTTTTCTTTAGAAACAGAATACTTCGTCTCGACTTCAGCTTCGACAACTTGGCGGAGAATTATACAAATTTTAAACGAATCAATATTGGTTTTAAATATATTATTTGTCATCGATATCGCATTCAAAATTTATAAATTCGGTTTCACCGAATTATTTTCTTACCTCTTTTCTTCGTAATAAATAAATATAACGAATGTGATGTGACAATGGGGAAGGATATAGGAAGGGAGGGGAAAGTTGCATAGCTCGTAACGACGTCCGGCCACGCTGCTTCGTCTTTCTCACGGATATGAGTCACCTCGACCAACTTATCGAGCTGTTTCGATCGTTTATCGAAACTTTTTTGATTACGAAACTGTCGTAACTTCGCGATCGTTTCGACCCGTAATGACCCTCTCTTCCGCTCGCGTGGTCCCTGCAAATCCGCTTATTAATATCTCGCAACGCGTGTTCGACCTGACCGGCTGCATTGTTCTCGATTTAACCCGATCTCGTCGGACGGAGATCCCGTTTCGCGACTCGAATATCGTAGTTGAAAAGTAATCACGGTTGCCGATTTACGCGGAGATGAGAAATACTCTCTTGCAGAGTTTAAATTCGAGCCACGACTTCCGTCCCTCCCCCCATACAATATTTATAGAATTTAATCTGAAAACGGGAAGGAAGAGGGGAAGGTCTTGCCTCCTCGGCAAGGGGCAAGCAACCGTGTTTCCGAACTTCACAGCGGTTTCCTTCCACGGCTCTAAACTTAATTACCTCGGCTCGCTTGCGTACAGAACCCTCTGGAAGGGTACCCCGCAAAATCCGCGGGGGAATACGTTAATCGGCTACCCTTCTTGCATCATCTATTCGCCTGTATTGTAATTGTAATTGGCAGGACGGTCGCGTCTTTCTTTCTATATCAACTCCTTTCTTCGAGGAAAAATTTAAAATTTAATCAAAGACATCGACGAACGAACAAAGAGTTAAACGAAAATGTTCGAGCGCGCGACATCCCATGATGCAGCGATCCCAACGCTTTACTGTCCGTCGATATAATCGATACCTAACTCTCTCGTTTACCCTCGTCCAATGTTCCGACACTCTTTCAACGCGAACTGGTGAAACGCAACCATCTACACAATCTCGAGAACCGAAGCGAGCGTTTCATCCGAACAAACCGATCCCGAAATCCAACCCTCGTCTGTTCGAGTAGAATAAATGAAAGCGAAACTCTCCCTCTCTCTCTCTCTCTCTCTCGTAACAAAGAATAGAGCCCTCGACGAAGAATGGAGAGTTGGCCTCGAATACGGTGAAACTCGCGCGCGTGGGCTGATCGGTATTTTTGGTGGCGCGAGGCGATAAGACGCGTACAGCTAAACGACACCGGTCTCTCGAGCATCTGAACCGACGATAGCGGTAGGGGTGGTTCGAAATGGAATGGGGGGAGGGATATGGTGTCAGGGGTGAACGAAATGGACGAGGGACGGCGTGGGACGCGGAGGGGTTGCCGGTAGTGTGTATTGATCGAGCTAGAAGAGCACCCTTCCCCCCCCGACTCCGCTGTACTTCGTACGAACGCCCACGTACGCGGTGTTTCGCTCGTGCACCATTCTTTCTTCTTACACGTCGTCCGTTTCCATTTCGCCCACCTTCGTTCCTCGCCTCTTCCTCCTCCTCCTCCCTCCCCCTTTCCAAAGCTTCTTCCCTATCTGCGAATCTCGACCCCTGGCGGAACGTGTAACGGATTACGCGACCGCGCGCTCGATTAATGGTCCACCTGTGTAATTCTATTTGGCATTCTCTTGCTCGAGAAAATTGATGGCTCCGTTGGCTCGCCCATTCGTGGAAACGACGGACTCGGATTTCCAGATCGATGCGCGTATTTTGAATCGAGTCGTGATTGGCCGAGAATGGTGATTAAATCTTGTGGAGAGGGGGCACGAGGGGGAGGAAGAAATCGTGGGGTTGAAATCGACCGATTCCAAGTTTTGAATATTTTTCGTCGCAAGTCTCGAGTAGGTCGAGGCTCGTGACGATCTTTTTCACTTCAACCGTTTACCGTAGCAAAAAATTCGTGACGAGATCTGCCGCCCCATTGCAAGTTCGCTCACGATCGATTTAAACCGATTTTCCTTCCCTGAACCGCGCGAGTTTCGATCCTTTTTCCCCCCCATCGCGCTGTTTAAATAACAGAGACGAATTCTTCCACCGCTCGAAAAGCTGTTACACCAGCTTTTGTGTCTATTGGCTACGAGATTTATCGAACGATTTCACGTTCAGGAGGGAATCGCGCGATTACCAATCGAGTCACGATTCTTTCCGGTGGAAAGAAAGAGAGAGAGGTTTCTTTTTTTATTTAGCTAATCCCTCGTTGCGCGAGATCACCGCCTAATCACCCTCTCTCCTATATCGGGTGCCCGTTGTTCAGCAGCCAGAAATTGCGAGGTTCCGTATACCGTGATCGCGGTTGCGGTACAGAGACCTGGTGTAATTTACGGTTCAGCCAGGTGCGTCACAAGTTGCTCACCTTACGACCTAATTGGGTTTAATTACAGCTCGCTGAAAGTTACGGCGGCGTCCTTATACACAGGGTGGGTTACAATTACGGAGCCGCCGACAGCTGATTTCAGTTACCGCGATCGGCCTTATTACGCCCTGTCCGCCTATGATTCCCTCTCCCCTCTTCCCACTCTCAGCCCGCCCTCGACCGGCTTCTAGTCTCTGCTACAATTTTCTCACCGTCCCCTCCCCGCCTCCTTGTCTCCTCGACACCCCCCTTTCGATAACGAGGCGGTTAACAGTCGCTTCTCTGATCGTCCGCTTGTCTGAACGCAATCACAAGCGGGGCAAACAGAGCGGTTAATCGATCATCAAACCCGGCCTAACGTGACTCGATCCGCGCTTTGATTAGAAGGATACCGTTACGAGTCTCTGCAAACGAGTCCGCAAACGAGATGGTGGAAATCTCGCGATATGTATCCCTATCGATTCGATTAACATCTCGCCTCCTCTCTCTTCGCCAAGATATCGTCCCGCGACGTGTCTAATATCGGGGGTAGCAGGCGTAATGTTTTGGAGGGAGGAGGGCAAAAGGCGCCGCGAGAATTTCCCTCGAACAAAAGAAACTAAATATTGACCGTGGCGGTGGCGGAAACGTTCTCGTCGGCCCTCTTCACCACGAGCTGCATTTCCGCCTGGACTTAGGTTCTTAGAGCCGCACGCCTCGATTAAGAGAAAGAGGGAACGTAACAAGAGAGCTCTGAGCGCGCAACTCGTTGCGCTCGGAAGTCGCGACTCGCGGAAGAAGAGTTGTTTCCCCTCTGGTGCGAAGTGGTGAGTGGAAAGTGGAGAACGAAGGTGGATTGAACGAAGAATCGGCCGCGTCGCGGAACACGTCGTCGCATCGACGACGATCGATAGAGAATTCCCGCAAAGGTATTCGGCTTAATCGATCGCCATCCGCGGTCCGACCGCATTTATGCACGTTGCCTTTCTCTCTTTCTCTCTCTCTCTTTGTAATTTTTGGCGAATTTCCAACCCTTTGCTAACCCACATACTTGTTTTAAACGGTGTTATTAACTTTCTGGACAATGGATCGCGCGAAACTTTCCAGAAACTCTCCCCTATCTCGCTAATTTTCATTGTTTTCCTCTAAGACTAACCGTTAGTTCTTTTTCCTCTGTCTGTTATTCGTAGCTCGACAGAAAAAAGTCTCTCTTCGAAACGTACGATAAAAGGGAATATCCACGATGAATCGATGCTCTTTAAAAAAAAGTCCTTTCCTCCATATGTATATAAAATTATGATTCTATATATATATATATATATATCCCTGCGAAACGAAATACGTCAAGATTCTTTCTCTGTTTTTGGCGGTGAAATGGCTTCGTTTCCATATTTTCGATTGAAACGAGCCGACGTTCAAAGAGCCAATTAACGACGCGCACGAGAGAAATTGCTATGCTCGTTGGAGGCTGTAATTAACGGTTACCGGTTGCGTCCAATGAAACCGGGAATTAGCATTGCGCAATCCGCGCGATGACGTTTCATACGTACGTTCCGAGGCACGCCGTTTATTAGAGTTCGATGGCTGGTCGCGGATAAATGGGAGTGGCGATCGGAGTAACGTTGGGAAATTTAATATTCCGAGCCGGGCGAGAAGACCGTGACAGGCCGTGTCGTCTTAAAATATGGTCGAACTGGAGGGAGGGGGAGGGGGAGGAGAGAGGGATAAGTGTCATTCAGGGTCAGCCACCCGGTCCCCGGATAAAGGATCGAGTTTCTGGCTGTCAAAAGGGATCGCGAAACCCTCGAATAATCTATCCGTCCCTTTGCTCCCGCATCTTGATACGCGGTGAATTAATAACCTATTGCCACTCGATAAGAGATCATCCCTCGACGTGAAAAATTCAACGTCGAACGGTACCTTTCCAATATTTTCCCACCGAACGGTTTGTTACCACGGCGAGACGCGTGGTAATGGATCATGAAGGGGGAGGAGAGGGGGAGGGAGAGAGTAGAAGAAAATGTTAAATTGGTATTTCAGCAAGAAGTGCATCAACGTCGCGTTTTAAAGATCGAAGACCACTTTTCTCGAGCTGTATGATGGATAACCCATGATCCATACGAAATCGTATCGAAGCGGTATCGAAGGCCGCCGCGCAGTTGCAAGAAAATATAGTGATACGTCATCGTTCGCGGGAAGAAAATTCATCGATTCGAAATAAATCATTGGAAGAGATGGTTACAACGAGTTTTCTACGTTCGCGATAGATCATCAGAAAATCTTTTCGCGAAAATGAATATGAATATTTTTCAGAGACTACTAATAATATTAATACATTCGAAGGGAAGAATTTAAGAAAACGAATTATAAATTATAAATCTAATGTAAAAATATTAACGTTTCTTCGAGAGATCTCCCTGAAATGGAATCGGCAAGTAACTGGTCGATACATTTGATCTGAAAATGTACATTTGATCATGCCCTCCGTTTCGAAGAAAATTGGAATCCGTGTGGCGAGCCGGGATTAAAAGTTGACCGATTCGAGCTCGAAGGAGACGACGAAGACTGGGCCGAACGATGGTGAGGAGAGGCGAGCGGCGTTAGTCGGCAAACCGCTCGGCTAATCCCCTAATTACTTCGACATGGTTAGCGACCCTGTACTAACCACGTCGGTGCCTGGCTCCGTTCCCCGATCGTTAATTAAAATGGCATTTCCTTGCAGCCGCGGCAATTTCCAGCCAACGCGCCGCGCATAAGTCACGACGGTCAATCGAGCTCGTCTCCGAACCGTTCTCGATCCTTGGAAAATTTATCACCCGCTCCCCCCCGCCGAGAATAATTTCGTTTCCGACGTTTAGAGAGAGAAGGAAGAGCATTTGTCAAATATCAGCTTGTGTCGATTCTTCCAAATGGACGGTGAATTTAATTATTTAAACTGCGATAATCGTTTCTGCCGGTAAGTTATGGACCAATATATTTTCGCCAAAGTGTGACAATTTTGGAAAACATGGTTTCCAATTTCTTTCGATTCTCAATCTCTAAGCTAGAAGCTAGAAAATCGCTAAGTAGAATCAAATGTTCTCGGGGCGAGAGTAAGAGTCAGTTTTAGGGAAACGAGGTCGATTTCCAAGAATTTCGTTACGCTTTTTCGCAATTTTGCAGAGAAATTGAATTCCCTGGCGACTAGCTACGTGGTAAACTGTGTTTTCCGAAACATTTATACGTGAAACGAGAAATACACTCGATTCAATTTATTCCGCAACACCGTATTAACGGTCGATTCGGGGCAAAAATATCGAGAAAATATCGCGAAAAACTTATATATAAATACTGGCTCGCTTATATATAAATGCCACTAAATTGAAGTTTAATTATGCAAAATGCCGCCGGCCCAACAGTTATCCGCTCTGATCATAATTATCCCCAGATTCATGACTTCGTAATGATCGCATCAATATGATAATGCGAACACCGCCATTCGTCGACAACGAATGCGCTCGTTAAAAACCATGTTCACGTTCGATTTCGTGCCATTTTCGTGCCTCGAAAATTCTCTTTTTTTTTTTTTTCAAACGTCTTAACGAAAAATCCATCCCTCCCCTTCCGATATTCGAGATAAAAAGAAATTTACGCGATAATAGCGGTAACCAAGGAGCGATTACGGACCCATGACTCGAGCCACTCGAATTCGCGATTTTTATCACGTGGAACACGAGAAGTATGAGAGAGAACGAAACGAGCGTGGTCATCGACTCGATCGATTCTCCCCCTTAAGTAATGCGCTCGGCGACGTGCTGATTCAGGTACAGCAGCGAGGGTGTTGCGGAGTCTGCTCTGGTCGACGACACCCTCAACGGAAATCCTCGATCTTCGTCGTCATCCTCCTCGATTCTGGCTCCCGTACAGTCAGCATCCGCGGACACGGTCGACGCTGCGAATCTATCCGATTCGAGAAAGTACGTACGATAGAATTACTCTCGTCGTACCATCCTTCCCCCACCCTTAAATCCCCCTTTAGATCGCTGCACAGTTCTTTATTATCGAACAAATTATTCTCTTGCTTCACATCTTGTTTGTTTCATGTTTCTCTATATTTATATACATATATATATATATACGTATTATATATGCTGTTGTTGATTGTTGTTGTTGTTATTATTGTTGTTGTTGTTACTGTTGCGTTACCGCTGCTCAGCTGCTACACCATTTCGTTCACCATTTCGTCCAGCAAGTAACCGCTAGCCTCCGGTCACTTGTTTATATCCCGAGTAATTAAATGGATGCGATTTCTAATAATAACAATTGTAATCGCGACGCTTTTACTTAGTAGGCGTTTTACGATGCTCCTCGCTCCTCGCTGCTCCGTAGGAAACTCGGTAAACCCGAGTTGTTGTTGCTTATCTTTCTTACCTTTCTCTCTCTCTCACTCTCTCCCTCCCTTCCCTCATGTATATTCCGCTGTACTGTAAAGTTGTTGGCTGTTGGACGCGTTCGCATGCTAGATGCAACCAGCGTAGGTTTTTGAAAAACGTGGAACGAAACGTGATCGATGGATCGTGATTCGAGACGACTCGCTCGATCTCTCAATCTTCCAAAGGTATACAAAGTTGGTTCGAGCAAGAAGGAATTAAAGTTATGTAGTGAATTGGGATCAAAGTTTTTATCTATCGATCGAAGGTTGATTAACCAAACACGGAGGGATTTCCTCGACGAGGAAAGAAAGAAAAAAGAAAAGAGAAAAGAAAAAAGGGAGGAAAAACACGCGGGGAACGAGTAAAAATTCCGCAGAGGCAGACTCGTATCCACGTTCTTCTCTCTCTCCACGGTTCTTGCATTAGAAAGTAAAACTAACTTTTCCTCGGGTGCGCGTCGATCTTTCGGCCTCGCCTTTGGACGCGGTAGAAAGTGGCCGCGTCTCGACTGCCGCGTCACCACGGCTCAGAAAAAAAAGAACAGATTTTATTCGTTCACGGAACGAGAACTTCTTTTCGATGAAGATTCACCGCCGTTCCACCGTAATTTTAACGCAGCACTCTTCGAGCATCCGTTTGTGCGTCTCTCGTACATTATTATATCGCCATTGAATTGAAACCAATGAATCGTCGTAAATACAGGGGAAAGAAAAAAAAGGAAAAGAAAAACATCAGCCTGCGCGAGAACGAATAATTCGTTGGATCGATTTGATTCGTGGTTATTCCTCGTGGCAGTTTCTATCCTCTCTCTAGCAGTAACATTGATCGCGAATCACGGGCCGCAGTCAGTAAGTTCTCTCGATGACGCTGGCAATCAAGGAGAGCGCGATTCGTCATTGTCGAGTCGGGCGATCGATAAAACTTTACGAGCCACTCGATGGCCAATTACGCGATCCGATTCATCATAACGCGTACGCGCGAAAAGCATAAGTAAATGTTAACGATGCCCATCCATCCATAGCTGGATGGATACACGAGGCTGCCACGCTTAACGTCCAATCATTCCACGATAAATCGTTGCGGAATAACGTGGAGTCGCGCGACGTTATCAATCGTTTTCGCTCGCGTTTTGACGCAGGCGTCGAGTAGACAATGTCGAAATTATTAGCATCGTTGCTCACCTCTCTGCTTACCTAATCGTCTAACGTATCGTTGGCGCGATGCGAAGAGGGTGATCAGAGGATCGCAGGGGGGAGGATAACAACGAGGATAACCTTGGACGATGGGATATTACAGTTATTGCGAGAAAGCGGATAACGAAACGACAGAGATGGGAGGCGTTCCGCACGTGGAGGGTGGATTGAACAGCGAGCTGTACGCGGTCCCTGTGAAGCGGAGGCAGCCCAAGGATCAAAAGAACAATGCCGCTGTGCAGAACAATAGCCAGGAGAAGCCCGCTGAGGTAGATACCACCGATTCCGAGGACAAAGATGAGAATCTGCCACCGGGATGGCAGAAACACGAGGGTGAGTATCCGAGGGAATCGATATCGTAATCTATAGACGGCTCGCGGTGTCACTGTAATCCGTGGCGGCAATAATTGAAATGAACGAAATGACTTTCCTACAGACGAGAACGGACCTTATTACTGGCACGTAAAAAGCGGGAATATACAGAGAGAGCCACCGGAAGCGCCACCGCATTCCAAGAGGGAGTCGCGTAGAAGCCTGATCAAAGACAACGATAGCGTAAGTGAAAATTTCGAAAAAATCGAAACGCGACGGATGGATTTTGACGCATTGAGACACTTTCACGATTCGATGATGCAGATAAACAACTTCCACACGTTGAGCGGCATGGTCAATACCGTCACCCGCAGTAACACGAGCTCGGCCTTGGATCAAGAGTTGGAAAACAAGAGAAAAGTGGAGCTAGCTCTCAAGTGAGACATATTTATCGATATATATATATATATATTATCGTATCCAATTTTTCTTCGATGCAACGCTTCACCCTCTTTTTTTTTTTTTTTTTTTTTTTTTCGCGTTTCAGGCGAAGAAGCTATCCCGCACGAGCGGACTCCGAGGGCAGGGACAAACCTATCAGATTCGCCGTACGTTCCCTCGGGTGGACCGAAATCGCGGAGGAAGATTTGACGCCTGAAAGAAGCAGCAAGGCCGTCAACAAATGTATCGTAGACTTGTCCTTAGGAAGAAACGATCTTCTGGACGTGGTTGGGCGATGGGGCGATGTTGGTATCGATCGAGTGAATCACTCGATTCCGATGCGGGATGGGAAGGATTATTAATCGGAACGATTGTTTGAAATTTTTCCAGGGGAAGGACTTGTTCATGGATCTGGACGAAGGCGCGTTGAAGCTAATAGACCCGGAGAATCTTACCGTGCTCAACACACAACCGATTCACACGGTGAGGGTGTGGGGCGTTGGCAGAGACCACTGCCGGTGAGTGAATCTTAACCAACATTTTGAAAAATCAATCGTTTAACTCGATTCGATTAAAATCAACTCGTTTATGATTTCATGCCCCTTCTTCGATCCCTCGATCTACTGAAACAGCGAAAGGTAAGGTACTCGTTCCTCAACAATGGCGTTCATCTGTCTTTCGCGATCTGTGTTACGTACACGCGTGCGTCAATTCGTGTTCTTTCAGGGACTTTGCGTACGTGGCAAGAGACCGATCCACTCGAAAACACATGTGCCACGTGTTCCGTTGCGACATTCCGGCGCGCACCATCGCGAACACGCTTCGCGACATTTGCAAGAAGATCATGATCGAGCGATCGCAACACCAGAATCTGGCGAAACCGGTGGACATCAATGGGCGAACGAGCCTTGCCACCAGACCGACCAATCTGCCCACGGAGCATCGACGTTTCCATAGAAACGGACAAGCGCTAGTCAGTAAGTAATCGAGAGTAAGATTTCCAGAGATGGAAGAGAGGAACGAGTGAAACCGTTGACCCGTTTTCAGCGCAATCATTCCCAACACCGATGGAAGAACCGAAGAAGGTGTTGCGAGCACAATATCTCGGATCCATGCAGGTTTCTCAAGCGACTGGAATGGAGGTTCTCAACGACGCGATAGATCACATCGTTGCCAACACGCCTATCAATCAATGGCGAAACGTGAACGTGGCCGTCGCGCCCAGTATGATCTCCATCCTTACACCGAACGTAAGTGGGTCGATTAAGTAAATATCCTTTATTCGTCGGCAAATAGAAATGACAACGTGTCCGTTTTAGGAAGAGAAACTTATCACCGAGTGTCGAGTGCGTTATCTGTCGTTCCTCGGAATTGGTCGTAACGTGAAACAATGCGCCTTCATAATGCACACAGCGCAAGATCTTTTCATCGCACACGTTTTCAACTGTGAGCCTAGCAGCGGAGCTCTTTGCAAAACTATTGAAGCTGCTTGCAAGGTGGTCAATCGTTAGATTTTTCAATTTTCTCCATTCTTTGGTAGTTTACTTCTAGATTAAGTTTTTATATAAGTAATTATGCGCGCAGCTGAGGTACCAGAAATGCTTAGACGCACATCCTCAAGGCTTTAGAAACGCTAGCAGCCTGAACACCCCGAGCGGAAAAGGACTTGGCGCCACCTTGAAATCTTTGGTTGGCTCTCTGACTGGGCGTAGAAATAAGCAGGGTGAGTCCTGAGACGAGGCTCTCTCGCTGCAGGTAAATGAACATTCATAATCGTTGAAATGTTATCCGTAAAATAAAATAAAAAAAAAAAAAAAAAAGCAAAACGATCAAATAATACATTCTTTCACGTTCGATGAACGATACGATCGCCAATCATAGAACACTGTGTTGTAGTTGATTCCTTCGCTCGTTCCTTCACAGGAACTGTGGCCGCTGCCTGCTGAGCGAGAAGTGATCAGACACAAGCATCTACAGTCACCTCTGACCTTGAAATACTTCAGCGGATCGCCACCCAGTGCATCTCTCAGGTCACTCCTTTCGCCCTCTCTGGACAACAGGCGCATTCAACTGGCCCGTTGGGAGAGCAATCCTTAAGTGGAACACAGCCGCCACAGGTCAAGCCAACTAAAGAAGAAGAAAGAAAGATGAAAAGAAGAAGAAGAAGAAGAAAAAAAAAGAAACAAAGAATCGTATTCTTACGTTAATCGACTGAATCGTGAATTCTGCAGAGTGCTATACTAATTACCACAGCTATAGTGGACTACGCTTACGTGTGTCGATATGATGTTATGTATGTTACACGCAGTGTCAGACAAAAAGAAAAAATAAAAAAAGATAAAAATATATCGCCGGAGAAAAAAAGGCGTGAAAGTTCGTGGATTGGGGCCACGAAACTGGAGGCAGGATTCGCGTCCCTTAGGCGAATCCCTTAGGCGAACGGGATAATCCTTAGAGAGGAACAAAGATCAGCGTAGATCAGCGTCTAGATCGTGTTGCGAAAGTACGTTTCAGAGAACAGAGGGAATCCTGCAACGATTTGGGATAGAGATAGAGCGAATATCTGTATATATACGGAATGGTAATTTATCGCGCTAAATTTAATAAATTCGCTGGATTTAAAGGAAGTCCAGAGGAGGAGTGAAAGGGGAACGACGTGCGTGAGTGACGGAATGACTGAAGTAACGTTCTAGCGTATCCACGAGGCATTCGAAGATTGAAAAAGAGAGACAAACAAGCTATAGAGAGCTTAAATGTATAACTTAAATGTGTATTCTCGGATGTACAGATTAGAGAAACGAGACGAGGATGACCAGACCACACGAAATAAACACGTAATACACGCATTATATAGAAGAGACACGTATAGGAATTCACGCGATGGAACACACGAGTACTTACACGTGTGCATTATGTATATGCATACATTAACACAGACGCGCGTACAGATACACGGACACTTACTTACACGAGCAGGTAATAGGAAGTTTATTTTTTATGGTGAATTATAGAAGAGTTTGCACCTTTTTGAAACGAAGGCGATTAAATGTATTAGCGCGACCGTCCTTTAAATCCACGGGAAAAAAAAGATCGAGACGAATCTACCAAGCTATCGATTTTGAGATCGCAATAAGAAAACAGTATATATAATATATACATATATTTATATACATACATATATATATATACATATATATCTGTGTGTATATAAGTATATATTATTGTACGCACAATCGTTGTGCAATAACGCTAATGCCTACACAAAACGATTAACAATTTCATTCTGTTGAAACGGTGTAACGACTCGTTATCGTCATCGTTGCATCGTTGTCGTCGTCGTTGTAACGCGCCTCGCTGAACAAATTAATTATCGCTGAACTCCATCATACGCCCAGATACTGCAATGGCGTGAAAATTTTTAACGATAATAATAAAATTCCGTGTTTGAGAAAAAAGAATGAAAGAAAGAAAGGAAGGAAGAAAGGAAGGAAGAAGAAGAAATAAATACAACTTGCCAGCAGGGAGCTTATTCACCGCCACGACGATATCCCGTTCTCCGGAACGGTTCGAACGTTGACGCTTTGACTCTTGCACGCGTGTGTCACGCGATCACAGAGAGAAATAAATATATTGCGTACACGTATTTATTATCCGCAAACTCATTATTCGCACGTGCACAGCGTCGAATGCATATTTTTCACACGCGACGAACGTTTTCAAAGATACCTGAAAACTTGGAACCGACAGAGTTTTCACTTCCTCTGCACGTTCTTGTCAACGGAAATCGTATCACGTTTTCATAAAAGTTACGCATCAACGTATCCTGCGAATCATTGTGACAATTCTCGGAATCATTGTTCGCGAGATATACAAGACCACACACACACACACACACACACACACGAGCACGACATTCGAAAGGATACTCCAAGTTTGTACTCGCCACTGGGTCGAACGTCGAATCGTCGTCGACGAAGTGCTCGCGATGCCTAATGTCAATCAGTAGCTTAGAGAAACCCGTGAATAATAATTAATTACCCGTATGTACGTGTATCATCGTGCGCCGTTCGGTTCGTTTTCTATCGTATTAGCTTTAGGCAATTTTCCATACCAGCGCCGAATTTTTGCAGCAAATCGCGGCGAATTGTACAGAAGAAGAGAACGAAGAATAATGTCTACTTCGTCCGATCCTTGATTATTTTCGTACGATTACCTCGCGATTAGACACGTGACGATGTCGCGAACCGACGTCTCATCCACGAACGATTATATACGCTAATTGAGAAACAATGACCATCGTCTAGCTTTCATTCGCTCGTTCAATCGCGCTTCTCGCGTTTCACCGAAAACGTTCCTAAGAAAATAGCGCTACTCTGGTTTGGCTCTACGTTTGGTGCAAAAGAAATATCGCGACGAATAGAATAGGAGAAAATATGAAGGTGTTCGACAAATTGCTGTGCAACGATCCGGAACGAACCAGAGAGAAACAAGACGAAACGGGACAAGAAGCGGCAAAAACCCGTCGGCCGTTTACGTAACGATATATGTACTGTCAGTAAGAAAGTTAGCAACAGTAGGTCAGTGTTAATGTCCCGGAACGAGAGATTATTTTATTCGAAGGGAAAACGTTTCCGTCAGGCAGAATAAAAATCTCTCTCGTTGTCTCTCTTCTCGAAAGAGAGAGAGAAAGAGAGAGAAAGAGAGAGAGAGAGAAAGGAAGAAAAGAGAAAAGTTCTGATGACTCTCTTGCTCGCAGTGCATCTTGATCGTCCATCGATGACGGCCACACGTCGTGGGAGCCATCGTCATTGCAAAAGATACAAAGTTGTGCGGGACCCAGAACGAAGAGATATTTCTATGTAGCGTTTAAATAAGAAGGATATAGGGAAGAAGGTTGAGTGAATAGAGCATGAATGTGTAGAGAGAGGATGTAAGAAAGAGGAACGCGTGCGTGATGTAGAGTTGCTTGATGAGGGATTTTCATGTGACAATTATATCTAGATGAGGATGTAAGAGATAAGGGACAGAATCGCGAAGATGATTTTCATTCTTTGTATATAAGAAAAAAAAAAAAAAAAATACACGTTACGAGGATCACCTGCCTTTTACTGTAAAGAAGATGAGGAAGGAAGAAAAAAAGAAAAAAAAAAAAGAATGTGGAACGTTAACGAATGTTATTAAACGAGAGATGATAATTACTGCGTTCACTGAAACGCCTCCGTCTCTTGGCTGAATGTTATAAATCGGAAGAGAAAGTCTCCAAAAAGGGGGACAAGTATTATTGCACCGTGGCTCTTTTCGGAAAATTCCCTTTCGATCTATCCGCAGCTTCGAAATTTCCTTTCACCCCTTATATCTTTTTTGCATTCCTTCCGTTATCTGGTCACTCTCAATCTCTACGCGGATAGACTTGAGAACCATGTCACGAACAATAATTGAACACGGAATATCGCGCGACGAGGCCTCCCGTGCGACCCTAATTCCGGAAACACGGATCCCCTATTTTACAAAAAGAAAGAACCAGCAACGTTTCTTCTGCTATTGATATATCGTTGATACGATTTCTTGCTTTGATATACATATAAATATATATATATAAATATATATATAGTTGTTGAATTTATATTATCGTAACGTTAGATCGAGCGAGCGATCGAGGGTGGCACGAGACAGCCTCGAGGGCGCGGCGTGTGAAGATATAATGTGGTATGGATGTAAATATTATTATACATTCTCGTATAAAAATGTAATAAACCAAAGAGGCGAAAAGAAAGATCGAGAAGAAAGTTAAGGTTAGCATCGTTGCACCTATAAAAAAAAAAAAATTGAAACAACTGCATATTATTCAGGAGTATACTTACATACATACATACATACATACATACATACATTCATGCATACATACATATACACGCAACACACAAGCACATGCATTACACATAAAAGAAAAAACACATATTCACAAACTACACGTAGCTTAACTGTCTCCTTAATATAGGTGTTGACATGTCGCCAGGAAGGATACGAGAGTATCGTTGAAAATACCACTCGAGGATTGAAAGAAATGAAAAAAAAGGAGGTGGAGGAGGGTAAAGGAGAAGGGAAGCCACTTATAACTGACATAGAATAGTGCAAACCTAACTATATTTACTGTGACATGTAATATCCTTAATGACAAAAAAAAAATGCGATCTACTTGATAGGAGAGTTGTTCTGCACAAACACGATGCTTCATTGATAATTATAGTGTCTCTCTCTCTCTCTCTCTCTCTCTCTCTTTCTCTATCTCTCTATCTTCAAAAAATACGTACCTCTCTATACCTTATGGCAATTAAATGTATCCAACACGATATTTTCGATCGACAATTCGTTTCGGGAAATCGAGAACGAACGCTATCCGCGTTCGAACGCGAACGACTATCGTTTTACTCGATTCGAGCTCATCAAAGGAATCACGCATAGACACGCATCATCGAAGGATCATTCTAATTGTAATCACGATCATTATCATCGCCTCGATACAAGTATAGGGAATTCACAGTCATCGTCATGTCGCGTTAATTAATAAAAAAATAAATTCTAAAATGGAAAAAGAAGATATCACTATCACTGACTATCAAAAAAATGGAAAAACGAAGAAAAAAATATGAGAATAAGAGGAGAAGGAGAGGAAAATAATATATTCGTATAATAATGCTCGCGTGACGATCGGCTTTTGGAACCGTCGCGCGATCGATTAATTATTGTAACGTGGACGATAAAAAACGATCGATTTTTCCGTCGACGTTACGAAAAAATCCCAAGCGAGCGTCGTTATTAAGAGCAAGCCAACGAGATTCTATTTGGAACATTTTAGCCAACTATTTTACGTTCTTTCGTTTTTCCTTGGAATAGAATCTTGGTGTGCGCGCGTATCTTGAAACGAGAACAAGTTCTAAAAGGAGTGAGGAGAGAAAGAAAAAAAAACTGAACGACGCGTTTCGTTATATTCGACGAGTCCACGTGTCATTTTTAGAGCGTACGAAAGAACAAAACACTTTGTATGCACCTCCCGCCCCCCTCCCTCCCCCATTGTTCATGCCCATTTGTATTGCGTAGATGGACCGATCGATAATTATAAACGAACGTGAAAATACTATTATATATATAAATATATATTATATATATATATATATAAATATATATAAATATAAATATATAAATATATATATATATATAAAATATATATAAAAAAGCGACAGAATGAAACACTACTGTAACTACACCTGCCTCTTGTGAATAAATGCCTATTTGTTTCTTTTCAATCTCGTTGTTACTTACGCATCGATCGAACTTTTAAAAATTCGAAAAAAAAAAAAAAAGGATAATTACCTAATGGATCTAACTTAGCGGATATCATTTATTAGGAGACAATATAGATCCGTAAAACAGATTTTTATTAAATAAATATGTTGTCATAATCGTTCAAATGGAATCATACAACTATCGTACAATCTCGACGAATACAAATCGTCGATTACTAATTTACAAAGAAGGCTACTTGCGCGCGCGCGAATTGCGAGCACATATGCTGCGCAAGCGCGTTAAGTGATCCGCGAGCAACCGCTTCGTTGTTACTTAACACCGATCGTTAATTAAAGCTAAGCGTTCAGACTGGTTATGAAGAGAAAGAATGTCGAGGAACATCGTTGCGGTTGACCGACGTAAACGCGGGTGAAAAAATTTTTCTAGCATGTTATTGCACTGTCGTTGTGTAAAAGAATGTTAGAACTCACAGATTTATGATCGATTTCCATCGCTAACTGAACAACATCTTATCTTCTTACAATTTTCGAATCGTGTTAATTGGAATTTTCTGGTCCATTTGGACGGACGGACGGACGGTTGATGAATGAACGGTAAAAAGGGTTTAAAGCGAATTAAATAAGAAAAAATAAAACTCGAAAATATAAGCTTAAAATTCCCTTTCAAATTTCCAAAGTTCAATTTCATTTTCTTTTTAGTCGATTATATTATCGCCAATAACGATAGTGCCATCTTATATAAAAATTTATCGTAACAATGATAAAATGTACATATATATACTATATATATATATATATCCATATCACAATCAACGATAAAAGAAATTTCATTCTCGTAAAATCTAACGTAAGACACACGATTCTATCACAAACGTTTTAATATATTTACAACCACGAATTAAAAAGGATAGACTCCCTTTAGGCCGTGCCATTGCATCTCGCCCGATAAAAAAGAAACGGGAACGAGAATGCCGACTATAGTTTCGCTTAAACGTATCGCTCGGAATAATGATAAGTTTGTACCCGCGAATCCGGAGATCTTTACGAGAAGACGCCACTAGAGATCGTTCTTACCGTGGTAACAAGTCGTTCCACGATTACGGGAATGACGAGACGTTCACCCAAAGGGAAAAGAAACGTTCGCTAAGATATACTAAGTAATTTAAGTTTAAGTTTGCCGACTGGCGCTATTCTTCTTTTCTCGATCGTATGAACAATCCAAGAAGAAGAAACTTTCTTTCGTTGTTTCGAACACATACCGTGATATTTTATTTTTCGAGATTTAAATAAAACAAAAAAAAAAAAAAAAAGTAAAGCGATATATCTATCAAATATATATCTGTCAAATACATTTAGGAAAGGAAACATAATGCGAGAAAATCTACGCTAAGGAAGATAAAAGTCTCGAGATCGAAACACGATCTCGCGATCTTGCCAAGTAAGAGACGAGTTTTCTCATAAACTTGTCAGTTGATACAAATCGTCGTGAAAAACGATGCACGCAAAGCGCCTTTTATGGCGTGTTGCCGCTCGACTACGGATCCGATCTATCCGTTTCCAAACACGACGAAGAAATGAGCGGACGAATGGTCCCTGATACGCTAGCGCTACGATGAAAAGTATTGGAAAAGATCCCTTTTCGAGCGCAGTCTTCTTCTCTCACCGTGCAACGGCCTTTCTTTATTTCCATTTCGCGCGACAAATTTTTACGCGAATAGTCATTTTCGTCAAAAGAGACCGAACATCTTTTTCGACGAGCCGGTACTCCGTTTTTTCCTAGCTGGTGCCACAATTTCTGAATTTTCAGAGTTCGTAGCAGTGATAGAGCTCGTGACAGGCATCAATTTGCTTCGAACGTGTTCGTCGAGAAGAGATTGCATGTCCATCTGCCATTGTTCCAACTGTTGACTCAGTTCGATCTTCTGTTGGATAGCTTCCATCAGTTGGCTGTTAGCCTGCAGGACATCTATCCTCGTCTTCGCCAACTCCACCTCGGCCCTGTTCTTCCTGGCCACAGCTTGATCCCTGACCTTGTAAGCCTGCGTCAAAATTTCGTCCTTCGTCAACTGCGAGTGCTCCATATCGTCACGAGCTCTATCGCGTTCCTCCTTAACACCGCGCAATTCGGCCTCGCTCACGCTCAACTTGCTCGTCACATCGAGCAAAGCCTCTCCACGCCTTTTAAGTTCCTCTTGCGTCTGCTTCTGTTGATCCTTCGCGTTCTCCAATTCTTCCCGCACCCTGTGAAGTTCCACGGCCAAACCTAGCTCGCCGGGTGCCCCTCTGCCGGATAGAGCCAAGTTGTATACCTCCTCGACTATGTCCAACAAAGCACCGGGACAATTGGTCTGCTAGAAAAAGAAAAAGAAATGAATAAATAAATAAAAGAACCACTTGTGAGCATAATGCGCATTGAAACTCGGATCGATCGTGGAGAGATATCTCTGTCTCCCGGCAAATTGCAACGAATCTTATCGGAGCAGTGCAAATGAAAGCGACCGTGTAAACGAAATAAAAATACAAAAGCAAATATAAAGCGTTTTATAACGCTCGGAGGCTTGACTATCCGAGAAACACGCTCGATTCGTTATCTACGATCAGAGCGGGTGTTCCGATCGGTGAACCGAGCACGTCTCATCGAGTTTTCGTGGGCGTTCGACAGAGGTTCCCTGTAATGCGTTGCCGGAAACCGGAAGTCGGAACAAAAGGAGCGTGTTACGCGAGTCCCTTACCGAGCTGGGGAGAGTCTCTTGCCCGTTGGTGTTCGCCTCCTCCGCTTCCGCAGTGTTGTTGTTCACGATCACGAGCATGGACTCGTCGCAATCGCTCTGCAAACCCGAGTCGTCCTCTCCCCGCCTCAGATGGACGCACAACTCCTTCAACCGCTTCACCGCCCTCGCCACCTCTGCACGCAAATCCTCCTGTTCCCCCAACGAACTTCCGCTCTCCTCGCACTCCATCTCGGCCTGCAGGGACCTCGGTGGTTTCCGTATCGAGCCGGATCTGCCTCTCCTTTCCGCCTCGATGACCGCCAATGTCGCCGCCAGTTCGTCCCTGTGGATACGATCCATTAATGATCGAAACGTCGATCGTCCGCGTGATAAATCCGTTTTCTAAAAACCGAGCCAACTGATTCGATCGATCCGCCCTTACGTTTACACACCGATGTTTACCGCATACGGCGAACGATAAGCTCTCGTAAGCCGACGAAAGAGACAAACAAACGCGATTAGCTTAGAGAAAAATCGATCGCCCGCCACGACGAAGGTATAATATACCTTCCTCTGTTTCCTGGGAATATATTTCCTAGTACACGAATATTTTTATCCTCGAAAATGAGAAAAATTGTCGCTTGGAAATAAAAAGAAAAAATGCTCGCTGGATCATTATGAAACGAGATACGTATCCGAACGGATATCCAACTACTGTATACAAATATCGTGCATAAATTACATGATAAATACTTCTAGAAGATATTAAGTGAGAAAAATATTAAACCTCACCTTTCCCTTTCGGCTAGCTTCGCCCGGTGTTCCGCTTCGTGACCGAGCCGCTCCAAGGCCGTGGCTCTATCCTCGGCTTCTTCGAGGGCCGCCATCGCTCTCGCCCTCTCCTCCCGCAGCTCCAAGGACCTCCTCTCTAATTCTGCTCTTTGCGCGGACACTAGCTGTACCTGGAACACGCCAAAAACCCGTTGCGTTTATCCGACTCACCTCTTGTTCGATTTCCCTATTACGTATATCGTATATCGAGCTCTGCCAATCACCTTACCCGTTCCGTTCATAATTCCGCATATCTCTACTGTACACGTATCGCCGCATTCGCTGACGCTGCGCCACAGCGTCGTACACGTGACACGGCCTTAGAGCGCGTGCTTCCGGTTCTTTCGTAAGAAGAAACTGAACTGCGTGGCGCACGTACGTAATCGACGACGGTGTGGGATTCAATAGTATGTTAATTAACGGAATAGAGGTTTTGGGAACGGCTGGTGGCTCGATATCGGTAGCGTCACGTGTGCCTCTCCTTTCTGTATATACTTTCGACCTTGTAATAGATACGTGAAAGGGAATAACGAATCCTTCCTTCCTTTGGAGGAAAAGACTTTTTAACTTCCTGCGAGATTGAACAATTCCAAGGTCATCTCTCTTCTCGACGCGATCCAATTTTCCTCACGAGAATCGATATCAATCGACACGAATCGACAATAACGCGGGTAACGAGTAGACGGTTTTACACCGTCCAATGAGAATTGGCGAGCGAAGGGCATTTCCTGAAATTCGAGTTCGCGCCGTAAGTAAGAAGAGACGAAAGGGCGCAGGAGCGAAGGACGAGGGAAGTTAAGTCGATCGCCCAGGGTCACGGCTCGTTGTTATACGTTACTGCTCCCGTGACGCGGTGCATCGCGATCAACTTCTCACGATCGAATCGAATTAAGCGTACACGGTTCATTGATAATCGCGAGAATCATACATATTCATATACACGTTCCTTTATAACCGCCGGCGAACAATATCCATTAACCATAATTGGAACGGTAGAACGAGCAACACGGTTCCCAGAATAATTATTTATCCAACGACGATTCGTTAACGATCTTGGGGAAAAAGAAAAAAGAAAAAAATAAACAAACGAGGTTCGGATAATCAATCGTTGGACACGGATACACGTCAAAGTTAAGGGGAGGGTGGTTGCGTAATGAATGGCGGAGAACGGAAGGGAAACGGAACGATTGCGAGAGAGTGGATCCGCCGCTTAACCACGCTGCCAAGGAAACTATTAATTTACCTCGTCCCTGAGAACCTCCAAGCTACTGACGTGATCCTGGAGCGTGGTACTTCGGAGGGCACACTTTTCCCTCAGCACCTTGACCTCGATGAGCAGCTGCTCTTCCTGCTTCGCGGCTTCTCTCAGCTGATCGGCAAGCCTCGTGTTTTGCGCTGTGAGCTCGGCGACCAGGCTCGCCTGATCTCGTTCCGCCCGTCTCGCGCGCTCATTCTGCTCCTCCAATTGACTCCTCAGCGTCTCCACATCCGCCTGCAGCTCTAAATTTCTCGCCTCGTTTTCGCTTATCACCTCCTCGAGCCTTCGACGGAGTAGATGCCTCTCTTGTTCCAGACTCTGCGACACAACAAACAGCGGGAACGTTAAGACTATTATACGGGATCGATGAAAGCCAATTAGCAGGATATCCCGGTGTTTCGTCGTCGAAACTTTTTTTTTTTTTTTCTTTCTTTCTTTTTTTGTGTCACGTGTCGAAACACTGGAGCAAGTTTACGCTATACGTATCCACTAATTATCTCGGATACCTCGATACATCATTTCGTATACATCGACAAAAAATACTGCTGTACTTTCTCGATATCCTCGAAAGCTGCCGTTTATTCACGCAGGTTGATTCACGTAATAACGGAGAGAATATACGGAGGTTTTTTTGTGCAACTTATGGTTTCTTGCATATTTTCTTCATTATTCACTCTTCGTCTTTTTATCTAAGTCAGTGTTTTTTCCTCATCTTTTTCCTACATTTTCTCAAAATCTCTTTTTCCTCGTTATAAAATCGATCAATCGAATTTTAATTATATCGATGATCAGATGACGAATACAACAAGGTTATTTTCTTAAATAAAAAATTGCCTGTCGAAATATTCAAATTATTCCTCCCTCCGTGAAACGTTCACCGCAAGTTGGGAGACACTGAGTTAAACTCTCACGGACGTGGAGCTTCCAACTCCAGGAGACCAAGGGAAGAAAAAGGCATAAAAGCCTCGACGATATTGAAATGATAAAAAGGAAAGAAAGAAGGAAACAAACTGCGACGGCGGTCTACCTCAACGCCTGTTTGTAAAATCGACGACTGGAATCGCTTGGTTACCTTCGACCTCGAAACATCTCGATCGACCTACGAAGGCTATCCGCAAACGTCCCTGAGTAGAATATCGAGAAAGAGAGAGAAAAAGAAAAAAAAACAGGATTCTGTGGCGGCGTCTCCTTTCTCGAAATTCTCGTCTCGTTTCACCGGGTCCGCGTCATTCGTCGAATTTTAAAAAGATTGGCGATGATTCACCGTCTCGAACGAAACTCTCTCGCCTACTTCTCTCAGGTTCACTACTGCATGACTGCGGTGTGACTCGAGACCTACGAGGAGATCCGTAGGTGAAAGGACGATGTTTGGCTGTTTCGTAACGGAGCAAAATCTTCAACACTTTCATCATCGCGGACGTCGAAATCGTTGTCACGAATCTTTTCTTTCCTCCAATTACTTGATAATTCGATAATTTTCTCCGTCCGAGAGATTAAATTAATAACCACGAAATCGTATTATAATCGAAATCATTCTACTTTAACGATAAAGTAATCTGATTTATCGATTGGCTTCCACCTAAAATCGATAACGAATTAATTAAACGCCACGCATTTTGATTGATTTCCCAGCAATTACGAGCCATAATTCGAATTCTAATTACATTATAATTATCGTTAATAGATGTTTGATGCGCTTGCGTTTTTACGAAAAAAAATTTTAATTTGACTGGATCCGCGCAACGGTGGTGTATAGTTTTGCGGTACAAAACGCTATTGAGAAGGTAGCCGTAATGCAGGCCTGTACGTAACAATCGCACGGTTCGATGTCAGTGGGGTTTATCGAGCTAGAAGGTACGGCCTTGGTCTCCCGTGGTTATTCATCGACCTATCGTCCGTACAGCCACGTTGCTGCTCGATCGTTCAAAAATTGTCAGAGACTGGGGAATTATTATCGCCAGAATCAAGTCGTTAAATCTATCTTCGTAATCATCAATTCGCACGTGTTAAATTTATAAAAAACGACGTCGATCGTTTCGCGAACATTAATTGAGACTTTAATCTCAATTGTATCCATATCGAATATCTCAAAGTATTTTTTTTCTTTTTTTTTAACACACGTTGATACGTATATATATATATTATATATAATGGATTAACGATCAATACAACTCGACACAATTCAATTCGTACCTGGAAATTTGACAAGCATTCCATGGAATGTTTGATACAGTAATGTCGCTGTGAATGCCATTTTAACAATGCCCATTAGAGGCTATGTAACATACACAACAATTTTATTGTCCTCTCTTGTGAAATAACCTTTATCTTTTCCGGTTTTAACTTAAACGGTCGAAGCCCCACCGATTATATCCGCCTCGAGGTGGCTAAACTCTCTTCTCGAATGCGCAAAGAAAAAGAGAGAGAAAAAAAGGAAAGAAGTGGAAAGACGAGATAAGTGCATGCGCGGAGAGGATACGGCAAAAGGGACAAAGCACGGACGGGACTGAAAGGCAAACACGTGTGTGATGCATATAGGAGACGCGTGTGCACGTTTTTTTTTCATAAGGTATGTAACAACGGCCGGAGGCAACTAGCGGAGATCCATGACTCACGGATCTCCATCCCGTTCCCTGCGAGTGTTGCTCCGATTGCGCTTTTTTTTTGTCGATCACGCTATTAATAAACGTTTTATTTGCTTTCGCGCAATTTCATTTTCTAAAATATTTTTATTTTAGCCGAAAATATTCTTCGCTTTTTTCACTAGTCTTCAAGAATTTTTCCCGCTCCAGATACGCTATATTATGTACATTTAATATTGTATCTTATCGTAATTCTTTTTTGTATATGATATTAAGAGATCGATAACATCGATATCCAACGAGTACGCAATTTATTAATATCGCGTGGGATGAATCATAGATAAACGGGAATTACAAGTTTTATTAGTTATCCATCTTGCAAATTTAAACATCTATTACTTTCGATTAATTCTATCTGTTTGATTGCAAACTACACGTGTACTATTATCCTCGAGCATACCGGCATGGATAATTGCAAACACCTTGTCTATCATTGTGAAAACGTACACGTGACACGTGTGTACGTTGAATCACGAACCACGTTCGACGTTTCAATCCTTCTCGTTATAGACGTTTCTAATGTTAACTAATGTCGTTATCGATGAGATACCATCCTTGCGAAATATTTTTATTAAAACATAAAATTAATTGACAGGAGACGCAAGAATGATTGCTTCGTCTCTTAAACGCGTTGCATCTTGTGTGAAACATTTTTAATCGAGTAGAAAATTCTGATTAAAACGATCGAAAACGCTTGCGTGTAAAACTTGCAAGAGTGTACGACAGAGTCTTATCAATAACCTATCTCGATCGATTAAAACGATCCAAGATTTCGTTTCAAAACGAAAAATTCGATTTCGAACTTCTAGATAAGAAATTTTGTCGAACAAATTTTGTCTCTCCGAGGTATAAATAACTCGGAGTTACAAGTAATATCATCCACGAAAAGATGTTCTAATTATATACTCCATGGCCGAGCAATACATCTTCCGGCACACTTTATCGGACTTCTAATTTAATGGCTGAGCTCCTGTCGCTTTCTGCTCGAAGAAACAGACATCCGCTCCGATGGAAAAGGAAATAACCGAAACGAGGAAGCAGAGCGAACAGCGACTGGTACGAATGGACGCGAATCTTCGATTTATCGTACCTCCACCCGAGGTATCACGTGCTCATCGTTTCCTCCCTTATAATATGGAACGACAACCGTCCATCACGTGGCGGAAACAATTTCGTCGATCCTTTGAGAAGAAAAAAAAAAAAAAAAAAAAAAACGTGTAAAAAACACGACTCGGGCAAAAATTTTGAAATGCTGAAACGCGCACTTGCACCTTCTCGCCAACGAGAACATTAACGATCCGCCAATTGCGAAAACGAAATGACGAGCCGTGTTTTTCAGCGTGTGGCAATCCCGCGTATTTCCTTCCTCATTGCACAGGTAATCCTCGCACTGCGTCTAATTTAATTACACGGGTAAGGCCTTCCCCACGACGGGACATCCTTCGTCCCGCGTTTCTCGGTTCCGTTGTACCGTTGTAGGAAATAAAAAAATTAAAGAAAGAGAAGGAGGCAGGCAAACCTCGCGACATAATTGCGACGTGATCGTCGAAAGAAACGAATCGTGGTGACACTAATCGTGACTTAATTACAGGAAGGAGACAAAAGGTTTAACAATTAACAACTGTAATGTGTTTTTTTCCTTTTTTTTGTCAGCTATGATATCGATACGTGTTTTATCAAGAAAATTTTATTAGTTTTATCGTTAATTTCGCGATGGAAAAAATAGTTTGAACGGAGTTGAAAAAAAAAAAAACTTTTTTTTGCATTTGGATTTTCTTTCCTTTGGATGGAAAAAAAAGGAAATCATTTTCTTTTGTCATCTAACGCTTTACGAGCTATTGCACTTCCATAGATAAACAATTCTAGATAAATATCGATGGACTTGGTTCACGATTAATCGAATATTATCGATATTTTCTCGCTCGCATGCCACGGATATAAGTCACGTTTTATCGGGAAAAAAATAGCTAGATTATTTCATAATCGCGATTTTCATTGGTGGAATATAAAGCAGTGAGAAATATCGCGATAATCGCGATTTAATTGGCATTGCACTTCGCGGTGACGCATTGTCGGCTGGCTTTTGGCGTTCACTTTCCCTCGGAGAAGAAAACGATTATGCGAGTTGAACCTTCTCGGAAAGGAGGAGGAGAGGTAGGAAAAGGCTTGTAATAAAGAGGCAATGGCCCGTGACGAGCCCGGCAATGATCGTACGTAGTTAGTCGCGCAACAAAGTCCATCCACGTGTTGCGCGATCTGCTCTGGGCCGGTGAATTGAAAATACGTAAAAATGGAATTGGATAAGTATTACGCTATTTAAAAAATCGCCGCCTTCCTTTCACCGTTGCCCTTTGATAGACTGCATTGACCTTTTACGCTTCGAGCGGAATGTATGACTAATGTTTCTATTAAAATTATTTATGAGATCTCGTAAGTAAAGCGTCCCGTTTAAATCGATCCAAACGCACTATATTAGCTTGGAATCTAAATAAAACGAAATTAAACGACGTGAAATTCAATACGATAATCCGAACGATTATTTTTTCGATATCGTCGAGTAGATTCGAATGGAACACCCTGTACATGTGCAACAACTTGCTCGATGGCATAACCGGTTTTCCGTGCCTAAAGAATTTTTTTCAAATTTTGTCAACCGAACTATCGTTTCAATTTGGCGCGCAAGAAGGCGCAGTCTCAATTTCGAAGAAATTAAAAAAGAAAATAAAAAAAAGAATGGAGGATGAAATTAATAAACGGTCGCGATTCTCGCGTGACAATGGCGGCCGGATAATACCATAGCCGGATATGTCCATAAGCATTAACACGGACGAGAGGAAAGGAAACCCGTGGCGATCGGTGTAAAGCGTTGTGTAATTTCTCCCGGGTCTATTGCGGTCGGAATATCGGTTCATCAGAGAAAGAGCGGCTAATTGGATCGAAGCGTGACTCTTGTTCGATTGCATTCGACCGCTCTCTCAAGAATGTTTCCACAGTTGTTGCTTCAATTCCTTGGTCGCGATTCCTCGCTCGAAACCTCGACGGCAAGGGGCACGCGATATATTTTCGTTCAAGACGTACGCGGACGCATACGTTCTCGACGTGTAAGGCGTCGTGTAATTAGAGCCACGTGAAAAACAGAAGCAGGTGCGATGCGTCGTTCGAACGTAACGATTGCTTCATCGACACTCGATAATCTAGGTGGAAACATGGCTCGACCCGTTGCGTTGTTTAATTGCGCGCACAATGTACCTAACCAACTTTGATATCGCGTTATCGTTTTACGTAAGCGACCGCCTCTCACCGATCTGCTCCAAGGTACCACGAAACTCGCCTCCAATATTCACGATCGAATATTCAATCCGGTGTGACGAATCGCGGTAAAATTTTACTATCTCTTAAAACATTGCGCAATTTTACTAGAAATCGTAGGTAAGTAGAAACGATGAAAGTGGATATATTTGGCGAGTTTGAAATATAAGTTGGAGGGAAAAATAAATTTCCAATGTTCCGTTTTCTGCTTTGCCTCTCAACGAGCTCGTATCTATGTATCTCGAAACTAGATACACAGTCGAAATTCTCGATATCTGTACGTCTATTCGGTGGCGAGGAAAATTAAATTTCGCGTGGAAGGAAAGTGGATCACGAGATCATTGCGGGAATGCGAGCACAATGCTTTATTAACGACTATATTCAACACAACAGTGGCGAACTCGTAGCAATCTGCGCTCGGAATCGAGGCTGTTATTAAGTCATTACTGGAAGAAGGCTCCCGTGGAAATTGCGCAAACCGCTTGATAAAGGACACGTACGAATAGCAGCGCGTATTACGCGAGCTAAATTGCGATCGATGATCGAAACTCGTTGGAAATGATCGAACAACAATGTTTGAAATTTTCTTTCTTTCTTTCTTTCTTTCTTTCTTTCGAAAAATTTCACTCCGTTAAATTCCGATTAATCGAAGATATTTCGTCCAGCCAGATTGGGATCGTGATCGAGGCTGGATTCGAGGTTAAGAAACACGATGTCGGTGGTTTAAAACCGCTTTGGAGTTGGAAAAGTAAGAGTGGCGATTATCTGCTATGGAATTCGTGAAAGTAGAAGGTAAGTATGCGATTAATAAGATTAGAGGTAGATTACAAGAAACTAAAAGAGGCCGGTGTGTCGTAATCGCGTCACCGACGGTAACTCGCCGCAGCGTCCTTTCGCGGCTATTATTATTGTTTACAAAACTTATGTGACTCACCGGCAATTAAAACGATATTGAGTAACAAAGAGTTTGCGGTTCGTGCACCTTTCGAAATGTATCAAGGCTGCCGCGATACTGGAGTACGTCCGAAGCTTTTATCTTGATTCTCTCGGATCGATTCCCTCAGGTTTCATCAACGTTTGAAATTTTCCGAGAATTTTCTGCGTTTTTTTTTTTTCTTTCTTTCTTTCGAAAAATTTCACTCCGTTAAATTTCGATTAATCGAAGGTATTTCGTCTGAGCCGATTTGGATCGCGATCGAGGCTGGATTCGAGGTTCAGAACTAAGTCAACGATGGTGTGAAATATCATCTAGAAGAAGAAGCAAGACGACACCTGACGCTTCTTAGGTTCTTTAATGCCACTCGCAAACTATGTGATCGTAGATAAATCAACCGCTCGAGTAAAACGAAATAATCGATACGATGGTACGGAAACAAAAAACAAAAAACGACGACGAGAAGAATAATTCTCCATTGAAATTGTCAATGATCCGTTATTCTTTCACGCGTGATCTACACGCTTCTGTATGCTCATCTGACGTGGTGGCGCCATCGATTGAAATCGTGGGAAATGAGGAAACAGTCACAGAACCGAAGCGACACTTCCACCGAGAAAAATCGGTCTTATCTTATTTTACAATGGTCCCTTAAGCGGTAAACCGCGTCTCGAGAAACGAGCGTACCGATCTCCCGTTTCAAATCGTTATTCGACACCGACAGGTGAGAGTGCACGCACTTTATAATACACGCATCGTACCCGTGCTACTATATTATGAGAACGAAGGAAAAACCGACGCGATCCGAGCATGTAACCGCTAAATTTTCCCTGTCGTCAAGTTGGAGCGCGCGCGCACAATTGAATTAACCTAGAATACGAAGAAAAAGGAAAAGAAAAGGCGATAATTAAGTACCACTTCTTCCAGTCCAAGCTTTCAGAAAATTTCTACCGTGACTGTTCGTTTTTGGAGAGCATCTGAAACATCAATATGATTTCTTATTCAATGATCGATTTTCCTTGTAATAATTTGCTTTCTCCAAACTTAAATATACATAATCTACCTACTTATTATCCACGTTGATCCTGAACCAGGCGTGAAATTCATAAACCAAAATAACGAGAAACTTATGAAAGTTCGTCTAAGTTAAAATCTTAGAGGAGACATCGACCTACCATCGCTCCCGTCATTTTCACGTAGCCTCCAAACCCGTGTGCCTTGTTAGAACGTCACGGTACATTTGTGGTTTGGCGCAAATTCACCGTCAAATCAATTTCACTGCATCTCGACTCGTTTGCAAGGAAATAGCTCGTGGAATGGGCGCGCAACCACGCACATTCGCTCACAGTTCGCTCGTTCCCCGATCTCTACGAGCACCCACTCCCGAGGAACAATGGGGAAAGATAACGAACGAGGTGTAACAAGATTAAAAACAGACAATTGGAGTTTCCGACTAACGGTAGAAGAAGCTCTTAACTAGCCTATTTCGTGACAAACAGCGGTGAACTTCTTCTTCTTCTTCTTCGCTGTTTTAATCTTGCCTCTATCCGTGTCTCTATCCTCGCCTCGAGTTTGCCTTCTCGTGCCAACCAATTGTGTTCGATTTGTACTCCTGCTAAATTCTAAAGAACAATATCGTTATTTTATGATCCGATATATAAACGCAATTGATTATGCCAGCTTGCAACGAGGAATCATCATGGACGAACGAGAAAAAGGACGAACACGAATCCACCTAGATATCAAACTAACGGTATTTAATGTTTCTCCAACGATTGCGTGATATTTCTTTGAACGATATTTCGACGAAATCCTTTCGATCCCGTGGAGATACAACGTTAGAACGTTAACCTGATTCGAACGAAACGCCTACGATACGATCGTTTCTCGAAAAAAAATTTCTTGATCGTTTAGTTGAGTGTTTTCTTCGGACAGAGAGCACGCGACCGAGAAGCTCATTTAAAACGAGCTGTTGAGAACACGAGTGCCCTTTCGACTCGAGTTTCAATGGTGTCGTTAAAAAAAACTTTCACTATACAATCGCGCCGTTACTCTAAATGCTCGAAAACTCTAAGACAATGTTCGTCTCGCTGGAATTCATGGGAAAAATATGTAATATTTATCGATGTTTCGAATGAACATTAATAACATGAATAATAACAACGATTATGGATCGCCCCGAACGAAAATGAATTATCGTTTTTCGCGTGCATTTGCACAACGAGAGATAACAAGAGAGAATTAATAATACTAACAACAATTTATTTACGTTCCTTTTCATGCGCCCGTAGGTAAACAAGCCGAGGAAAGAGGGTAGAACGTTCCTCCAAGTCACCAAGAAGTAACGGTTCGTTTTTTCGAGGACTTCCGGTTCTTCGCGTCCTCCTAGGTTTCGAATCGCACAGCTGCAAACGATTTCTTCTATTCTATGGCAATTTCTGCCTGTGATCTGGGAACCATCATTGTAACGCAATGGATATTTATTTTTCCCTTCGTGAAAATTATACGTATCTGTCTTTGAAAATCACTCCGCTACGAGTTGGTTCAATGCTATCTCTCGGCTGCTAATCTCCTCATTTGAAACTAACTTCTTCGCCAATCCCTGCTGGGTCAACCGTTCGGAACAAAGCTGGAAATACCCTTACTTAAGAAGGCTGGCTCACGACTTCGTATGAAAAATGAGTCCTTTGTCGAAAGCGAGTTTTCCTCGAGTCATTTAGGCAAAGAAATGGTCCCGGATCTTAAACAGATATATAAGCAGTCGTAGCAATCTACCTGAGAACGCAATTGTTGAAAAGTTGGCCGACGCCAGCCGTACTCGGCAAAGGGAAACTCATCGAACTTTCAAAGGGAATAAATGGGATAAATGTTTAAAGGGAAAGGCAATGTATTCGCGTATAATCGTCAAACAACGACGATCTCACGACGCATTTTCCTGCCAATATTAACCTTATAGTGCTAAATTCTAAAATACTCGACGCCTCTACTAGGAGCGGAGCCGTGGCTACCTTCGTTTCGCACTTTCTCACACGATTCTTGAGGAATTGTATAATGGACCGTTGAAATTTCCCATCGAATCGGGGAACAATGAGGCTAATTATGTTACGTTGTTGGAACGAATTATTTTTAATGTTTACCATTTAAAGAGTTTCGTTAAGATTAAATTAATTTACTATCTGTCGATAATTACGTGTCTAGACAAATTGTGTAATATATATATATATATATATATATACATATATACACAGTTGTTACAGACGATGTACGTAGTATATTTTATTGTCATGACTTCTATACATACCATTAAGCGTGCAAATTAATTCGATATTGTTTAAGAAAATATTAATATTTTATGTATGGATCACGGTAATATTATTAGTCGTTGCAAAATATTCTCCATTATTCAATTCTAATCGCGTGAAATTGCGTAAAGGCAAATGACTTTCCTTCAAAATTATCATCGCTTAAAAATATCTCGGTTTAAGATGAAAACGAAATGAATCTAAAAATCTTTCTCGTTTATTCTTCCATCATGAATGCATAAAGGATAAAAAAATGTCTGGTATCGAAAAATCACGAAGGCTGGAGAAACAATTTATTCATCTCGCGGGATGAATAAATCTTTAACAGATAGAACAACGCCACGAGTAAACAGTCGGATCGCTTAATTCGCGCGAGCACTAAATTCTCGGATCACCGGCTGCGAGGAGCTCGTGGAATCTTAGCTTTCTAGATCTTGGCTGTGCCAACCGTGTAAGTGGCGTTTTTTATTGTCGACACGGTGCCGCGATTATTCTGCCACCGCTTTCAGACCACCAATTATACAATAACGAGAGGTAAACTTAATGGCTCGATTTCATTGCTACTGTAACCCACTTTTTTTTCTTTCGACAGTATCCGTTGACAATGGATCAAAAATTCTGTCCTTGAATTATCACACCATTCGTTTTTTTCTTTTTTTTTTTTTACATATATTTTTAAATTAAGTTCAAATTCTTTAAATTTCTACTCATATATATTTGTGATTATTTATTACTATAAGAGTGAATTGTTATATAATTCTACTATATATAACACAATATAATATAATTCTTGAATCAAATTTACGATGTATCGTCTGACCAATTAAAGTGCATATTAAATTCGTTAAGCGAGCTCATTTTAATCATTCGTTAATAAATCAATTTTTTTACCATTGTCTTTTAAAGCGTAATCGTGGGTAAATTAACGAGACTAATTGGTATTTGAATTTCAAAATTTCAAAAACTCTTCCGTGACTAAGTGGCGGCGTTTCAACGCTTCTTCAACCACACGCATTCATTACCTCTCTTTTTCGCTATTAAAATTCTTTTCCCTCGATTATTATACTATTTTTCGTTGTTCAGACACGGAAAGATTGCCATAGAGTTTCGAAAGCATTGTTATTGAATAATCGCATACCTCAACGCATCGACTGCCAATTGGTCGTCGAATTGTGGATAATTATCAATCGTATATAATTATATACATATATATATATATATATAAAACTTCATATATATATATATGAAACTAATTGATAAGATTTCGAAAAACCAATAAACGGGGATTAAAGTTGAGAAAGTGAATTGATCAAAGAAATCGTCATCCGATTATTAATTACTAGTTAAAATGCTTTCTAGAGGCTTTACATAATCGAACTTTAACGATACGTGCGATAATACCGGATACAATTGTACTCTACACCTGTAAAAGTAACATGAACGAGTCTAATTAAAGTATCCGGAAACGCAACATCATGCCCGTTCGATCAAACGCATGCCATATAGGGGCGTCATGCGAATCTTTTTTTTTTTTACAATTCTTAAGCACACTTGTATACCTACGCCTGAACGTATTCGCACGAGTTTGTGTACGATCGTTTACAAACGAGAAGAGAATCGTGAAAGTGAAACTATTAAGGTGGCGGAGAGTTAATGAAAGAAAAAAATTGGAGAAAAAGAAGAGAAAAAGGATTGATGCATGCACGATTTTATTTTCTCGACTGAGTATTCCTGAGAATGTACTTTAACATTGTTAATTTGTGGAATATTCGTTGACGTGTATACGTTAGCATAATGAAGAGAGAATAGGCGGACAGCCATTTAACGATACGATACGATTGTTTTTTTACAATGATGACGATGTTTCTTTGTCGCGAGGCCTTGTTACGTTTGCATAATTATCGGCACATGAAATATCTTTTGAATATTTTTTTCTTATTTTGGGGAATGCAAATGCATCTTCGCGGAACTTTCTGGCGCGAATAATAATTATATCCGGAAGGAAGGCGGAAAACACGTAGATCCGTTCGAAAGGAAGCACACTCGTTTCTGGAATGCATCACGTAAAAAAGAATCGCGAAGAATCTGTACTGTTCGCATGTTTTGTCTTTCTCCAAGCCCCCAAAATAACTGTGATTTCCTCGAAATAAAATTGGAACAAAAAAAAAAAAAAAAAAGAAATCGCATTCCGATATCGAAATTTTCCTAAAAATATTTCAATAAACGAAATTCTAAATCCCTTGTTTTAAATCATTCGACGTTATAGTCGTTTACTTTTTAATCTTTTAAAAACGTTCCTTCATTCTCAATCAAGCGATCAAAAAAATTTCAAAATTCCAAAACGACGAAGTTTTGTAGTAACCCAGTGAACTGGATCCCGGTTTACAAGCGTGAACAAGGCGCCATGTATAACCGAAGCATTGTAACCAAAGACAAAAGAAAAACAGAGGAGTGCGCTCATGGCGTGTTCTCCGGAGGTCAAAAATACGGTGACAGGTAAAACGCGGAAAGATAGGCGAAGAAGCGGGTACGCGGGCAGGCAGAGCGTGATGCCGGGCATTGTCTTTGACGTTACGTTGCCTAAGTGACTTGTTTCCACGCTTTCGTGGCTTTCTGTCCACGTACGACTACCTACCTACTTATTCCAACTCGGCACGTTACATGTCGTCACAACACGCGGAGAACTTATTTCGAAGAAGAAGAGGATTAATAAACTTCTTAAAGATAATTGGAAGAATTGATTAAATGAAATATTATGTGTTCTCGAGTAATTCAATTTTATATTTTTTCGATCTCAAAACGATTGCGTATAAATGCAACGATCACGCGTTGAATATTTTATGCAAAAAGATTGAAAATGATATTATAAAATCAAATAAGATGCTCTAGAAAGTAATAAATATAATATAGAAATATTCGTGATTATAATATATTTTCAACTACTTCGCGAATATTCAAGTTTCTTTCCTCAACTTTTGATTGCTCGAGCATTATTTAACAGAGTGATGTTAATGAAGTTTTCACAAGTAATGCATACGAGAGGGTGATTCAACGATGAATAAAACTATAAATAATGAAGAACTTTTAAATTCTATTCTGGAATTTCCAACGATGTTATGACAATTCGTTGTAACATACTGCGAATATTTTTTTTTTTTTTTTCATTTTTTCCTCTATATCATATCGATCACAGTTATCGAAAGTGAAAAGTAACGGCATTAATTTCAAAATAAAAGCATCGTTTCGAACGTGAAAGCGACGAGATGAAAAATGAAATCGGGGAACGATGTAATTTTACCAACGATGATACGATTCTCAGTGTCAGCGTTCCTATTATTTTTCGCGGATAAATTTATCGTTGCCGCGATCTGGACCCCATCATGACGCTTGTAAAAAGTCCATTTGTAATTCAGAACCGTGCCCCGTGACCCGATTCCAGCGAAATCCGTGGAGAAACGTCTGTTCGCGAGCGAATGTACATTTCGACTTTCATTTTTCTTCGTTTTTCTTTTTTTTTTTTTTTTTCCTTTTATTTCGTTTTATTTTTCAGAGGACAAAGCATGAAAACTTCCTAGCAAAGTGAGGAAGTGAGGAAAACTTTCAAGATGTATACACGCAATACGAATCAGTGATTATAAATAGGTTAATAAATAAGTTATCGCTTGAGTCGGCTACTTCAGGAACTCTAAACGTTTCACTTGGTTGTTTCAGATTAAAAATATACTTCGAAACAAAATAAATGATTATCAACACAGCCATTTTTTACTATCAATTGTTGTTATTGTTACACATTTGGAAATAATTTTCATCCAAAATCTATTTTAAAGGTTTACTTATATTATATTATTATATTATATTATATTATATTATATTATTTTATGTTATTATGAAAATTTGTTCTAAAAAGTTTTTATTTTATTTTCAATAATCAGGTTAATATTACACGTTTATCGTAAAAATACGCGCCTTTTCAAAATCATACGCAATGAACACAAGAGTGTTAAGGTCGTTTTTATGATAAGAATTAGTAGTAAAAGATTACTACTTTTTTAGAATGATCTGGACTTAGTATAACTGAGATCTTTTTTTAACGTTCTACGCGTTTACTCGCATCGTCATATAATCTATTTATAGATTAATTAAAAATCTTTTTTTATTCTATTAATACGAGATGATACGGTGACTCCCTTAATGCGAGTTTTCAACGTAATGAAACGGTGTGTAACCAGTCCGTGTGAGAACTATAGAAGCAAACCACGCCTCCATGATTAATCTAATAAAATCTTTCTTTACGCAATGCGAATCTGCCGTTAATCTTTCGACGAACTGTTATTAGTATTACTTTCAATTACCGTCGATTTCATTGAAAATTAATTTATCAAAAGAAAATAAATTTTTCATCCTATATAAATTCATTTTCATCAAGTAAATTATCGTATATTCATCAAGTATCTTAATCGTATCTAATCGATTATCAAATATTTTATTTATCTTTCACGACGCAAATTGATATAATAGATAACAAATTATGTTGCGTGTATTGCTCAAAATTCTGTCTAGCAAATATAATGGAAATAAAATAATAGATTAATATCAAAATGAAGAATCGTAAAAACTTACCTCTAATTTTGTCGAGTACTCTTCAGTGAGGACTTCGCTCTGTCTAGTTAATTCTTGATTTCTTTCCAAAAGTGCTTTACCCAATTCCGCAGCTAAAACAAGATCTCTGTCGCGTTTTTTTAGAAGTTCCGCTGGATCTTCGAGATCTTCTTGATCTAGGGAATTTCGTCGCGCCTGGAGATCGGATATCATATCCTCTAAAGCATACGACTCGGGATGACCGTCCTTTTTTGGTAACATCGTGCTCGCGAATTGTTTCACGTTTGTCAATTATCGTTCTAATGTCACGTGTCACGCTGACGCGTGACTTTTATTATTGTTCGTAATAATGACCCATGTGAAACCAGGTGACTAAATGTCTACACGTCAGAATCATTTATAACGTTCGAATGTGAATACGTAACGTTCGAATTAACATGGATAACTCGAAAAAACTCGTAATATGAATTGAAGACCGCGATATTCGACTTGAGATTGATTGATATTAATAAATAAATACATATCTAAGATTTCATTTGAAGCTTGGCGTCATCAAAATATGTTCTTTCTATCGAAATAAATCGAGAATAGAAACATATGGTATTCAAGGTTGAACGTGTATCAAGTTCTCAACAAATGATATAAATTGTTTAAGCAAGATTTTTAATTCTTTTTTTTTATATGATTAAAGATAACGCTTATCGATTGAATCAAAAATATTCGGTTATACATCGCTTGATTATTACGCACATTGATTTAAAATTTGTTTCGAAAATGCAATTAAAAGAATAAAAGAATTGATCACTCATTCGTAATTCATAACGTTCACTTTTAAATGAATTGCACATCATGTGTGATAATAAGAGCTATGTAAAAAATCACTTTTTCTCTCGTCCCAACTCGTACGCATTATCCAAACAGGTTTTCTTGTCAATCGGTGAAATCTCATAACCGGAAACGATCAGCTGTGATCACACTCAGCAATATAATCGTTTATTGAATATGTTACTTTCATAAATTGTATCCGATACACGATTCAACGCATGCACGCACATAAAATCAATTCACTTGAAAATATTCAAAGACAGCGTGAAATATGTTGCGACAAAATTGCAGGTTAATATCGATCGATTTAATAATTGTTATCAATCGATTGTCAAATTAATATCTTCTAACATGAAAAACTAGGAGAATTGTTACGGGACTAACTAATTCCGTTGTTCTGCTCCGTTTCCTTGTTACACGCAAACATAAAGACAGCAACGATTCCTTCTTCTCCGATAGAAAGTCAACAATGTAACCATGCTTCAAAATTAACAACATGGATATAATGTTCAGATGTAGCTTCTCTATTATTTTGTTTACGATTATTTCCAAGTATAACATACATATAGAAATTATCGCACTATTCACTACAAACACGTAAATAAGTGATCGCTATCGATGCACGAATCGCACTTGACTGCTAATAAAATTTTCGATTTAACTTGCATTATAGAATCCAATGCTACACTGATATATCAAAGTCAATAGTGGCGTCTGTTGATTGCACATATATATGGATATCCATGAAATCTTCACAACGTAACAAATGCTGATACTTGTTTTGAGTTGTCCTTATATAAATGTGACGTCAATGATTGTGTTTGAAATTCGAGATACATTAAATTTGATGAAATTTTCTTGTATTTCGTGCTCAAATATAAATCGATCGAACGAAAATGATTTTCTTTTCAGCAATAATTATCCTTGAATTTCCTTTCTGTTCGGCAATCTTGACTGGTTCAAAGCGTCACTGTAAACTCACTTTTGCAAGAAACACATGTAAAAGGACACAGACACGCGAGGCGACCAGCTCGCCGCACCGTGGTCGGCCAGGTAGTGACTCACTAGCCGCCAGTAGAAAATAAATATTACGGAATCGTGCGCCGTGCTTCTCAGCCAGGTAGATCCTCCCACCTCCGAGGCTTCGGTTGAAAGTTCTACTCGTTCCGCTATGAAAACGTTCGCTCACACTGTTAAATTCGATCCACGATGCAATTATCTCAATTTTGGTCGTTCATATTGCCACCGATGCGATTAATTATCGTATTTGATTTATCTTTTGATTAATTTACGTATATCTCGCATAACATACAAACGATATTCACTTTTTTGAAAAATAATAAGTACATAAGCAAAATAAAACGCGGGAAAATAAAAAAAAAGTACAACGATTTACGAACACGAAACAATCAACCTATCGACCTTTCCTTCTGAAAGCATACTAACCTCTCCTTTGACTGTACCCACCACTAACGTTATCCCCACTACTTGACCCACCTGGTCGAACCGCCACCTGACTCGATCTCATGAAATCTATGGATCGTGTTTAACATATGATCCTCCTACATTTTCTATTGTTATCGATGTATTATATTAAAATAAATATTTTTTAAAATTCTTTTAAATTTTGTCCATTATATTATTTATAATATATATATAATAAAATGTCATATAACAAAAATACAATCAAATTGTACTATATACAATTTTAATACCACAATATAAATTGTCTATATCTTTTCGAGAGTTAGAAAATATTCATTTCGTGCAAAATCATTCAAATTTCACTATAATTATATAAAAAAAAAAAGGTATTTTTACGAAAAAAGAAGACAATATTATTATAAAGCATTTTACAAACTGCATAGTAATCAAACGATTAAAGAAGAAGTGTACATATAATAAAAAATAAGTAATATTAGAAGATGTGCGATATTAAATATTCTAAGTAAATATTTATCAATTTAAATGTATATACAATATAATAAAATCACTTATCATCAAACGACATACATATTGACTAATATCAATGATTTTCCAAATAATTAATTTTATGAGGAAAAGTAAATAATTACATTAACAGTTAACATTAATTTTTCCATAAATCATATTTTTCTCTCTTGGACATTTAACAATTTTTTGCAATCATTTTTATACAAGTTATATTATATAAAAAAATCATTTAAAACATTTCATTAAACATGTAAAAAACCAAAATCCTTGTTATTATACATTGAGAGAGTGCTTGGCAACCGAAAGAATCAACAAGAACGCACAGATGGTAGAATTATACAGGGTGGCAGATGTCTTTCTCAAATGTACTCGTTGAACGTCATCAATAGTTACATTGGGAAAGTGTTTTCCACTCCTCCATCGATCCTTAAGATTATTTATGTGAACAGTGAGGAAGATATGAACGAAGACGTTGGCATCTTCCGGAAAAATCTCTAATCCATTGATCGTAACTTTTCATAAATGTTTAACAAATAGTGAGTCACATTAACCTTTATACTTAGACCTCAATCGATAAAAACAATCTTATACAACAAGTAGTGTATATATATCTAATTTGTAAGAATTTATAAATTAATTGTTCAATAAATAAAATTTGAAAATATAGAGGATTAAATATAACATGTCTTTATTGCATTTTGAAAAAAAATAAAATTTAAAATTTAAATAAGAATGATATTTGAACAAAATTATAAATTATAATTTAAAAATTATAACAAAATTATATTTATATATTTTAAAAGGTTATAATTAAAAAAAGTAAAGCTTAAAAATGGCTCGTAAAATGCAACACATGTTAGACGAGACTGAGCTTGAGACGATAGCTCAAAATGAACTTTCAAGATTAAAAAGACAATTTAGGATAATGGAAAATGATCGAAGTGTTTGTGCAGAAGATGCAAAATTACAACTTCGTAAACAAATAAATATGATTAATCGTTTGGAATATGAAAAGGCAGAACTTGTTCTTCGTATTAAAACTGCCAGCGCAAAAACGTTCACTCGTAAAGAAGAAAAAATGGAAGAAAAGCTAAAGTGTGTTTTAATATCGCAAACACAATATGATGAAATGATAAAGAATGAAAAACAGGAAATAGGAGAAATCGATGTTGAAATTCGCAAGGTTTATTAATTTATATTAATTTCAAGCATTAATATTTCAAGATAAAAATTATTATTAATACTAATATTGTTTTCAGTTATCAAAAGAAATAGAATTCATAAGGAGAAAAATTAAAACAGACGTTCAATTAAAAGAAATGTACATACGAGATGAAAATATAGTTTATATGTTGGAAAATCGGCTTGAAGTAGCAACAAAAAGATTTAACATTGCTGTTGCTCTTAATACAAAACTTCGAGATGAAATTGAAGATAGACTCAAAGAAAGATTGCAGTTTACAACACTTTGGAATAAATTAATTCACCAATTAAATACTGGAAAGCAAATTATAAATGATTTAGTAGAACAAGCTACTATCGCATTCAATCAAAGGGATGAAGAATTAAATAAAATTCAAGCTCTTCGTGAAAGGTAAATTTGAAATTTTTAAATTAATTTAGATAATAAATCTATAATTTATACTTCCAATTATTATAAAATAATAAATTTAAAACTAATACTATTATCAAAAGTTTTATGACATTTTTGTGCTAATCAACAAATAATTGGAAAAATTAGAAAGATTGAATCGTTATTCCTATAATTCTGAGAATTACATTAATAATTTGAAAATTAATCATATTTTATGCAAAATAAGATATTACATTAAAATCAATCGAAATCGAGGATATGATTAGAAATCAATAGTATATTCGACAATCTTGCTTTCAATGATTATTTAATATTTTATTTGTTAGATCATTAATCGATTTACATTTTTGTTAGTGATTAACAATATGTAATTTTGTGAATACAAATGAATGTTTATTTTTTTTAAGGGGATTAAGAGACTTAAGAAATCATATCTCAGAAATGTGTGAATTACAAAGAACAATGGATAATGAAATGAAATTACAAGAATTTCTTGGTGTAAAAGGACAACATCGTGAAATGAGTGATTTAAATGAAAAACGTGCAGCTGAAAGAAAAGCTTCAATGGAATATAAACAATCCAAGATTGAAACTTATAAGAATATTTTACATACGATTAAAGAATTTATTGGTACTTATAGTTTCTTTATCTTTTGTACATACTACATGTACCGATACATTTCTCATTTATATAAGATAATTAATATTATAATTATTATGTTTTATTTTTCTTTTTAATTTTATGATTCGTTTCTTTGTTTTTTTTTTTAATTTGATCCTTTAAATTTTTTTAAGATAAATAAAAATATGTAAAATAGTAATTTAATCTGAAATCTAAAACTTCATAATAAATTATAGGTGAACAAAATAATGATAAACTTATAGCAAAATTTATCAAACAAGAGGAAGAAAATTTTGCCTTGTTCAGTTACGTAAATGAATTAAACGATGAATTGGAGAGTCTTAATTCGAGAATTGATCAATTAACAATAGCTATACAAGAGGCACAAACTTTAAATGATCGTATTAGTTACGAACAAACTCAGACATTAGAGCAGCTCAAAACAGAACTTGAACAGCAAACCGCACTTGCTGATGCGGCTGAAGAAAATCTGGCACAGGTTATATTTTATTAATTTTCGAATACTTAAAATTTACAGTATCAAATTATGAAATGAATTATGAATGAGCTATTTTTATTTAAATAACTAATTTTTTTATTTTTATATATTTCAGTGTGATGATGTACTAGAAAAACTATTAAAAGGAATAGATTCTCTGTTTAAAGCAATTCGTTGTGATAATTCTCCAATTTTACGATTATTGGGCGATAATGAACAGATAACGATGAGTAATGTAATGCTATATTTAGGAATTATTGAAAAACAAATTACACAAATGTTCCACAAAGTATATTGGCTGGATAGAGCTACGAAAACGCAACAATTGCGAATTGACGAAGAAAGAAGACCTAGATTGAAAGTGCCTCCTATTGAATATATTGCTCCCACTCAACCTTGTGCCTTGTAAGTCCTTTCATTCCATCTATTTTTCTCTATTTCCTTTTCTTATTATCCTTCTTTTTCCTAAAAATATTTTTAAGTTTCTTTTTAATATTTTTTTTTTCAATACAATGAATACCTGTTAAAAAAAATCATCAAATCGTATAGATGCGTCGAAAAAGAAGAATTACAAATTGTATCCGAAGGTTTGGAACAGCCATTGACGCGCGAAGCAGCTGCTATAAAGTTAAAGCAAAGACTCGATGAAGATTACTCAGAACTTTTGCATAATATATCTGGTTGTCATTTACCGGCAGCTAGAAAAATCATACAAAAACGATATCAATAAAATAGTAACACAGAGTCTGTAATACACAATCATTAATATTTATGAACTACATACAAGATAATCGGCTGAATCTTCAACATAGTCATGCAATTCATAAAACTGGTAAAAATACTATAAAATAAGTAATAAGATATTTATCAATATATTTTATTTCTTTAGAATATTATTTACACATAGTTGAACAAATAATTTCAAATAAACTGTGTTTCTTATTTTGTTACACGTTTTTTTGCAATTTTCATGATCGATTTTAATTCAATAATTGTTCGTTTAATTTGATCTAATTGTTGTTCGATATCGTCTTTGCTCACAGTTACGGGAATATCCTTTTTCTTGCAGATTTGTTGATATAGATTCCAGCAACATGTTTTCACTTGTGTATGCTCCAAATTTTTTTCCATCGCAGTTACTTTTATTTCAGCAACAATTGATTCCCATTTACGAGCTTGTACTTCTGCTTTATCGCGTCTTGCTTGTAATTGTGCCAACGTGTTATTCAATCCTAGAATTTGTTGTGCTTTTGATTCTGTCATATGATGCTATAAAAAAAATGATATTCATTTTTTTCGTTGTATTATTATAAGTGAAAGATTAATAATATATATATATAATAATATATATATATTAAAAGAATACCATTTCTGTTCCTCTTTCTTCTAATAATTGAAGATTCTTATTTTGATGTTCGGTTAAAATTGATCGTGCTTCTATTAATGTTTCGTATCGATTAAAAATCTCAGAAATTGATTGAAATTCTCCTGTTTCGATAATAACTCTGTCTAAATAATGTGAATATTTTTGATATTCTTGTACATGTTTCTTCATTCTGTCTCGAACATCATACATGTGTTTTAAATTTTCATTTATCTGTTTTATCTGAAAAATATGTTCTCTGCTAAATAAATAGAATTATATTTATATATTATATATTATATATTATAAATAATAATTTTTTATAAATTTTTTTATGATATATTACTTCTTCTTGTCTAATCGTTTGACGTTCACGTTCTTCTTTAATTTTAATATCAGCACGATCACGTTTCTCTTGATTTTCCTTCACGAATCTATTGAATTTTATAAATGATTCCCGGAAGATCAATTCCTGATTTCTCATCTGCTGCCATTGCTCGTCCATAAGCTTTCGTTTTTTTTGTTGTTCCAACCATTTCGCATGTAATCTAGCTTCGGTTTTTTCTAATTCACAACGCGCTCTTACTACTTCGAATGCTGGGTAAACTCTTGGCTTATCCCATTCAGGATACTTTCTAATACATAAAACACACAATTCACATATCTTTGGAGATATTAGCTTTTTTTTTTTTTTAAATTATATAAAATAAAATCATAAAAGAAAAATACTTTCACAACCTTTTTCATAGAATTTTACATCAGTTTCCTAATTGTTATCGAACTGAAAATAAAAGAATAGACAGAATATACTTGTAATGTATCAAAAAACAATTATATGAAATAATTTTTTCGTTACTTAATATCACGGTCTTCTTGCTTCGACAAGAAATATTCCTTAACAGCTTCTTGCGGATCTGTTGCAATAACAGCACGTCGAACAAAATCTTTTATTTCTTCTTGTATGGTAGTCATTTTGATTCTTCAAAATGGATTTTAATAAAAATAAGTATTTTAATATTTAATGAATTTTTAATCTTTAAAAAGACGAAACGATAGTAGATGCATGTATAATGCATTGATCAAACAATTTGAAATACAAGTTTGTCTCTTTAATATAAAAAAATCCCTAGATTTTTGTAATATATATTTTAATTTAATATTCGAATTTCAATCATATAATAAATTTAATGATAGGTTATATATAATTAGAAAAATTATATCTAAAATTAATTAACCGTATTTTATTTATTTTACATTTTTACAAGGAGCCAATAACAGTAATGTAAAAAATTACTATATACTATAAGAAAGTAGAAGATTAATATTTTTTCCAATATTCATCGAATAATTTATAAATTTTACGAATGTACTTCTTGCCCCAAAAGAGAAAGTTGTTTAAGTAATTGTTTCGCATTTATAAATGTTGTTGAACCATATGTGATTCGTTTATTAATTCCAGTTCCACTTTTCTGTTTTACATAGTCCACTAAATTTTGGTATTCTATGTAATTTCCACCACCAACAATAAAAACAATTACATCTTGGAATATTGGCCTGTTCTTTGGCATTTGTTCTGTATGTTTTAATTGTTTAGGATCTAAATAGCAGTAATCATCTGTTTGAGATGATTGCTTTGATTCCATTAATTCATCAACTATTTTTGTAACTGGTAAATTATGTTTTTTGACAACTAAATTTTTTACTCCTTCCATTACAAAAGATGATCCTTGATTCATTAGTTTTGAAAACATGCTAACTGTTTTTGTTCCACCACCTTCATAGTTGTTCTGAATTTCTGCTATTCTAGTATAACTTCTTAATCTTTTTATATATATCAATGGATTTAAATCACATCCAGCAGTAGATAATGCTGACTCAAGTTTACTATAATCATTATCTGACATATTTGTACAAATATAATATATAATAGCAAGACGTAATTTATCTTCTGGAGTACCACAATCTGGATCACTTATTGTTTCTATTACACTCCTATCTAATGTTTGCTTGCTCATTATCTTTTCTTCTAATTCAAAAAATGTATCAAGTCTTCTGGATTTTATAAAATTTAAAATACCTGTTGCAATTGATGTATGCATATCTATCAATCGTTTCATTTCTAATAATTGTGGTAAATTATTAACAGCATTTGTTAAACGTGCTGTATTATTAGAAACCATAGATAATGCTACTTCACTATCATTGTCAATACCCATAGATGATTTGAGTTTTTTAACATCATCTTCAAAAGTACGATACTGTTCTAATTCTTCTTGAATAGCTTCGGCTACTCTAGGAAATGGACTACCTTTATGTTGACACCAAAATCTATCTTTATTATCTAATTCATAAGCTCTAGTCTTTGATCGTGTTCCTCCTGCAGGAGATCTTCCTACATTTTCTTCAACAACAAGTCTGTTTAGTGCCATTTCTAACACATCATGTGCTAATGCTTGATAAGTCCAAGTATGATGTAATGGTGTGGCCATATCTATGTTACGATCCAATATAATTAAAAGTGGTCTTTGAAAACTATAATGCCCAGTTGTTTCACTTTCAAATAAATTATTTCTTGTATCCCAAACATTTTCTCTTAGTTTTTTATCAATCATTTTGGCAACCATTTCTGCAGCATTTCCTCTTGGACATCTTATAACTGGAACAGTACCCAAAGTAACAAATACAGAAAAAAGACAATCAACTATAATTTCCATTACTGATTCCATTTCAGTATCTTTTACTTCACCCCGATTAATTGCATGATATGATATAACATCACTATTCTGATGTCTAAGAATAAATAGATCATCTTCTAATGATATAAAATTTAAATATTGATCAAATACTTTATGAATATTTGACACAACACCTCCGAGTAATGCTGCAGCTGCTAAATCTTCCATTTTTTGCCTAGTTATTGGTGATATAAAGTTTAAATGATAAATATCATATAATCCATTTTGTAAATCTTGACCAATTCTAACAAGATTTTCATCTGTTGGTGCACAAAAATAAATAGCTGGTACCTCAGGAATAGAATCTCTATCAGAATGTAATTGCATATGAAGTGTAATACCAAGTTCTCTGAGTTCTTTTACAGATATTAATGGTGAAATAATATCTTGTCCAAGTCTATCATAAATTAATACTTTCCACACTGGTATTGCTTCTTCCAATTTTTGTTCTGATTGATTCAAATTTAACATTAACTTTAAAGCATTTATTTGCCTATCACGAAGACTCGTCATGGTTAACTTGATTGTTGAAATCCTTACTTTTTAAAACTTTCCTCACTTTAATAAATATTTAAAATTTCATAAATATAAGAAAAAATTTTTTAAACAATAATGATTAATATTTTGAGACTACATAAGAAAATAAAAGATTTAAAATACTGTGTTACATATAAATATGTCAACATTCGATATTTAATTCTAAATTGTCAAAAAATACCTATACACTATATATAATACTACTAGAACTTATAATATAGGACACATCAATAATTCTTTGAAATGACGTAAAATCTCTAGATAATTGTTAATAACTTGTTTGACAAATATTTAAAAATTATAAAGTTATAATAATTTAATTATAAACTTACAAAGTATATCAATACATAATATATCATAAAAAAATTGTAATTATAAATTTTTTTAATTTATATGTAACACATTATTATATAAAATAATTTTAAGTTTCTCATGGCCTTTTATTGGTAGCATTGGCCGGCAACAAAATGGCGACCTCATTTTACTGGGAAAGTAAAATCAGAGAAAAGTTCGATGTTAATATCAGGCTATTGTGAGTGACATGTAAATAATAAACGAGATTTTGTTTATATAATACTGAAAAAACTAATTTAACCTTTAAAAGACAATATACATTGAATATTCGATGAGTTTTCGGTGATACGTTTCTGACAGCATGTCGACAATGGCCGATGACTCTACTTCTCTGCCAAAAAGGCGTCAATTGGTAAACAAACCAAACATAACTTTTTAATTTAATTTTTAAATTCAATAGTTTAATATGAAATTTATATATAATTTTGCCAAAAATTTCATATTTATCGTAAATTTTATTATAGCGGGAGAGAACTCGAAAATTATATACAGATGATTGGACTATAGGCGATGAAGAAATCGAGGGTCGTAGGACTTTTCAACTCGATGAAAAAATCGAGTGTGATAGGTATAATCTTAGCAATTTCACTGGATTATTTCGTGAAATGGCTGGTTCTGAACTAAATTTAGCATATTTGCAAAAACATGGTCTTAGCATACCATTACTCTTCAGAGATAAATCTGGATTGGGATTACGAGTTCCCAGTTCAAATTTTTCTGTCAATGATGTCAGGACTTGTGTTGGTATGTTTAATTTGTAATTGTGTATTATAATTATTATAACAACATATTTGTTTTCTTCAATATATGGGATATTGAAAAATATTCATTATCTATGATTTATTAGGTTCAAAAAGAATATTGGATGTAATGGATGTCAATACACAAAAAAATGAAGATATGACAATGAAAGAATGGCAAAAATATTATGAAGATTCTAATAAAGAACGATTGTTAAATGTAATTTCATTGGAATTTAGCCATACCAAATTAGAAAATTATGTACAATCACCTGAATTAGTACGACAAGTTGATTGGGTAGATGTTGTATGGCCAAGACATTTGAAAGAAGCACAAGTAGAATCTACAAATCTATTGGAAGATATGATGTATCCAAAAGTGCAAAAATATTGTCTCATGTCTGTAAAAGGTTGTTATACAGACTTTCATGTTGATTTTGGTGGAACTAGTGTTTGGTATCATATTTTAAGAGGTGGCAAAATATTTTGGCTTATCCCTCCTACTGAAAAGAATTTGAGCCTCTATCAAGAATGGGTATTGAGTGGTAAACAATCTGATGTATTCTTTGGAGATATGGTAGACAGATGTGGTAGAATAAGTTTAACAGCTGGTATGACTTTATTTATTCCAACTGGTTGGATTCATGCTGTGTACACTCCTCAAGATTCTTTAGTATTTGGTGGAAATTTTTTACACAGTTTTGGTATTGAAAAACAATTGAAAGTTGCACAAGTAGAAGAACATACAAAAGTTCCACAAAAATTCAGATATCCATTTTTCACAGAAATGTTATGGTATGATAAACTTTTTAATAATTCTAAAGAAATTTTTTTTATATCATATATATAGAGATTTCTTTATTACAGGTATGTTTTGGAGAGGTATGTTCATGTTCTTCTAGGCAGAAGTCACTTGGATATTTCTGAATCACAACGTCAACATTCAGTGCCACAGCATCATCAACATATACATCTAACACCATTTGAGTTGCATGGTTTAAAAGCAATAGTTATGTATTTACATTCATTACCTTCTACTAAGAAGAATGTGCCTGAGCTAATTCGTGATCCTGTTGCCTTAATTCATGATGTTCGATGTCTAGTAGAACAACATAGACATGATAATCCAGAAGCAGCTGTGACTGGGAATCCTGTTTTACCTCCTCCACCTGCTTTAACAATTGCTGAAAGGGTATATAAAATATTAAATTTTATCATATTAATTATCTATTTTTTGTTTAATATTTATACATATTTTATTTTATTGTTATATAACAGGAACGAATGAGGATAACTAAGAAGAGTTTTACAAAAATACAAAGACATCACTCCCAAGAAAAGTCTGAAAGAGCTTTCCCGCGACGGAGGCGTACTAGGTGTAAGAAATGTGAAGCATGTACAAGAACTGATTGTGGAGAATGCATATATTGTCAAGATATGGTAAAATTTGGTGGAAGTGGTCGTGCCAAACAAACATGTTTAATGAGACAGTGCTTGAGGCCTATGCTTCCAGTTACTGCAGCTTGTAAAGTCTGTCGATTAGATGGCTGGGGCCAACCACCTGCACCATTAATGGGTATTAGTTTATTTCAATGGATTTATTCATTATTAGTGAATAACTAGAAATATGTCATTTTTCTATTTTTGATATAGGAAAACCAACACCTACAGCTCCATCGAGTTTAGTTGAGTGCTCAATTTGTTTCGACATTGTACATCCTGAATGTATAGGATTGGACCCCCAAACTATAACCGTTAGCGATGATTTACCGAATAGTTGGGAGTGTCCCCAATGTTGTGAAAGCGGTCGGAATCTAGATTGTAGGCCACGTCAACCTAAGGCTCGTGCTCGAAAACTTTCAGTATCTAGTGCAGCTTCGTCAGCACCTACAACAGATTCTGAAAGGGCAACTACACCAAGTAAACGTTCAAGACCCGATCCCAGCGATGTAAGTCCCCAAATGGAATCTGAAACGGTCTAAGAATACGAATCATTCATGGTTTATATACAAAAAATTCCAGGCATGGAATGACAGAGAACCGGCTGAGGGTGAACAGCGAACAGCTTTGCGTACACAATTAGCTGTACAATTAACTGGTTCAAGTAGTAAGTCATTGAAGAGGCCCCACGTGGTGGTTAGGCCTGTTTCACTTCCGCCTGTTCAAAGACCAGGGCCCGATTTTAATGGACAATCTTTAGCATATGACAAGACAGCATTACTTGCTATTTTTAGATTTTTAAATGCAAAGGACCTGGCGAATTGTGCCTTGGTTTGCCGTACATGGGCCAGATATAGTATAGATCCTAGTTTGTGGAGAAAATTGGATATGTCTCATTCTCATCTAACAGCTTTACATTTAACTGGTATAATACGCCGCCAACCGGAAAATCTGTCTCTTGACTGGACAAATGTTACTAAAAGACAATTAGCTTGGCTATTAAGTAGATTACCACAACTCAGAACATTATCTCTACAAGGTTGTACGTGGACTGGAGTCTGTGCTTTAAGAACTTGCACTTGTCCACCACTTGTTACCTTAGATTTAAGTCATGTATCTGGACTAAATGATTCAAGTTTAAGAGAAGTTCTCAGTCCACCTACAGATTCGAGGCCTGGTCTAATTGATAAAACTTCAAGACTAAAACATCTTAAAAATTTGTCTTTGGCTGGATGTGATATAACTGATATAGCTTTGAGATATATAGTTCAACACTTACCCTATCTTGAGACATTAGATCTTTCTTCTTGCGGTAGAGTTACTGATGCTGGTGTAGCTCAATTAGCAACTCCACCAGCACAGGCAGTAACAAACTTGGCATCATTGAATTTGGCAAACTGTAGATTACTTACAGAAACAACATTAGATCATTTGGCAAGATGTAAAGTGCTTAAACGTTTAGATCTCAGACATACAACTCAAGTTTCAACTCAATCTGTAATTAAGTTTGCTGCAAAAAGTATCCATAATTTGCATGTAACTGATGTTAAGTTAGTAGAAGAAAAAAAGTTTAAAGTAGAAGTTAAAGTTACGTGAAAAAATATTTTTTTGTTTCATTTTGTTTTTGTATTTGTTACGAAGATTTTCGGCAAGTGCAATTCGGTTACCATATAAAATATGATAGACAATGCATATAATATCGGATTTCAATTAATAATTATATTATCATAAAGATCCATTAGCACTGTATCGCTTCTTCATAATATAAGAAAATGGACCTGACTAGTATAGGATTTCTATTTGATAACATTCAGTTTTACCAATGTCACTGTGCGGTCTGGGCAGAAAAAAACTGCTTGTATATGATTTGAAATGACCAAGAAATGTTTTACTTTTTGCTTTTTGTTATGGTAGACGCTGTCTTCCTTTATGCCTGGATAGCTCTGTGCATATTTCAGAAATATTTTAACGAATACAGGATATTAAATAAGTAATGCAGATTCTAAAATAAGAATATCTAAAACAAAGCTGCACTAGGTGAATCTAAGATATATCGAAGTATAGCAATGGTTAGCATCCCTAATATTAAAATTGTATAAAAACGAGATGTTAGGTTTCACTAACCTTGCAACCAAAAAAATCATTACTCGCTTAATATTCAGTATTCCATTAATTTGAAATGTAATACTTACATCGATATGGAAATTTTTACTGTTGCATTGCTAAAAAAAAGCAAACGTACAGTATTTATTTTGTAATTCTATATGGATGTAAAAATATAAATGCGGGTAAAAGAAATGAGTATTGACGTGTTTCGCGAAAGTCTCAGCAGATTATTATATCGACGATATTATTTGCCGATATATCAATACAAAAAAGAGTATATTTATTTGTATGTGTGTTTGGATAAATTTCCAACATAAAGATTATTAATTGACTTGAAAGTCGCAAAACTAAAACAGCCTATTGACCTTGTAAACTCATACCCTAATTATAAAATCAGAAACGCGCAATGAAATATATTCGATTATACTATTTCATAATATTAGATAGATAATTAACGTTATACTGAAAACATGTATATCATACAAATGTTTTAATTTTCGACCTAAAGTATGTTAAACGTAACGTCGAATGTTTTTATGTAAACGAATGTACATATGACTTTTTTTTTTATACAATTACTTTTCAGTTTTATTTTGTTATTGTACGTAATTTGATAATAATACCAAGCAATAAGAATTTATTATCTGCACCTTGAAACTAACGTTAGTATAATTCAAATATCTCACATTATTTGTATTATCTCTGTGAAAATGTATCTTAGAGAACATGATCTGCTCGTATTAAAATTCAGCATATTTTTCCAACTGTCAGTGTAATCAGTTTCGTTACACTCGCTATTAAATTGTTTATGGCGAAAACATTTTTATAATTAATACAAGGTATTAAAAACATTTAAGATACAATTAATGTTCAAAAACTATGACGCTACTGTATAGAATATGTAATTCACAGGAAACGATAGTGATATTCTGATTTTCAAATATAATTTTAAATTTTAAAAATACCGCTATTATATTCGCTCATTTATTTTCGAAATATTTTCGAAATATTTCGGTTCCTTTTTTCATTGTATTATCAATAATATCGATACAGCAAAAAAAAAGAAAATTATTCAATAAACATGTAATTACAAAACAAAGATTTTATTATTTGTTAACAACGATAAAAATATACTCATAATATAATATACTATATGCAAATAAAATGTTTGCGACGCCAATGTAAGAAGCATTACTAGGGACTTTATGATACGTCATATGTGCGTTTCTTTTCAAACTACTTTAACGGGTAGTTGTAGTATTTTTAAAAACGTAATAAACATAGTTACTTATGTTATTGTGTATTCTATAATAATAAAATAAGATATCGTCGTTGAAAAATAAAGCTTGTACATTCTGGAAAAATCTGTTCGTCGATTAATTTCAATTGCAAGCATGTGAGTGTTATGTTAATAGTTTTAGTTTATATAATAACCTATTAGAAATTTTATCATTAAGTAATAATTGTCTTTATTAAAAAATATTTAACAATATATTTAGCAAAAAAGCAATATTGATAATCTTATACAAAATTTTTCACTTTTGCAAAAAATATTAGATAAATATATGAAGCTTGTGTAGAAAATTTATGTTCTGTCTTTTGTTTTAATCGATAAATATGTTTTGATGTTTCCGTTTTAGTTCGTTACTCATGTAAAATATTTACCATAGATACTAAAAGAAACAAATTAGCGTGTTTACTAGTCGATACTATAAAACAATAACTATGTATCTTGCAGTTGATTGAATAAAAATTCTGTTTAAGTGTAAGATTTTCTACAAAAAGCGTTTAGGTAAGTGTGCGTGTATATAGTTTACGTCTGGTTTTTCAGACATAAAATTTTCTATATTTTCATATGTAATACTTATATGTGTATGTATACAATTATTCATAATAATTCTTAGATCTCTTTACATGAACTTAACCTAATTCTGCTAACACGGAGTCAAGATCTTCTTGAAGAGTAAGACTTTCTTCTCGTTGTTTTGCTAAATCATCTTTTAATCTATCAACTTGAGCTTTAAGTAGATAGTTACCCTTCCTTAATGCTGCTAAACGTCCTTCATGCCTTTTAGATTGTTTCTGTCAAAACATATATAAAATAAAGACAACTTCATTTATCTAATTTTTTATATATGATATGTGAATATTTACCTGTAAAATATTTCTTTGACCTTCCAAAGATTGATCTTCATCTTCTGTTTCAGTTTCTTCGTCTTCAGATTCTTCAGATTCTGATTCTTCAGAATCTGTTTCTTCTTCTTCTTCTTCTTCATCATCTTTTTCATCATCTTCGCTTTCTGACATTAACTTTGCCATTTTGTCCACTTCTTTTTGAAGCTGTTTAAACTTCTTTTTTTCTTCTTTTAATAACTTTTGTTGCTGCTTAATTTGATCTTTTAATGCATGTCTTTCCTTTCTAGCATTAATTGCTTTATCTCTATTAATCAAAGTATTATTAATTTTCATTATATATAATATTATATTTTATAAATTATTACTTACTTGAAATTTCTTATCTTTGTTGTCAAAAGTTTAATTTCTCTTTGTAACCGTTTCTCTGATGCTTTTGGATCTTTATCATCTTCTTCTGAGCTTTCTTCTTCTTCTTCTTCTTGTTCTTGTTCTTCTTCTTCATCACTTTCACTTGGCTCTTTTTTATCTATATTTTTTTGAGAAGCAATTTTTGCTACATCTTTTGCACTTGGACATCCAGCCAGTGCCATTCCTGAAACATTGTACCAAGCTGCTTCGTCGCCATCATCTGCTAGTTCAATTATTGGCTCAGGCTCAAGCTCTTGCTCTAATTCGCAAAGCATTTAATAAAGAAGCAAAATTAGTATAAGCATAAGCAATTCAATACTATTAATGAAGGACTAAAAACACATTAAATCAGAAATCCTTCATTAAAGTTTTTGTTATTTGCATTGTTAGATTGATTAAAATTTTTCATATTTTTGCATATATGACATATGCAAATAATTTTTGAATAGCTGCATATTTTAATCTGTTCATACCAGCTTTCATTCGTTTTTCTAAAGCAGCATACATCCTTTTCATTTCTTCCAATTCATTTTTGAGTTTATCTCTTTCTTCTGACACATTGATATATTCTCTCTCGAATTTCTCGGCATCCTTTCTAGCTTGTTGAGTTTCTTTTTTTAATGATTCTGTAATTTTCTCGTCATACTTCCTTTGTTCTTGCACACTTTTTTGGGATTTTTCATGCTCGAATTCAGCTTCGAGATTTAAAATTCTTGCCTGCAAAAATCATTTGAGAAAATCAATAATAATTGTTATTTTTATTAATCTTAACAATGTTTCGAGCAACATACTTGTAATCGTTTGTTTTCTCTTTCCAAAGCTTCCTTATTTCTAAGTTCAATAGCAAGCATTTGTTTAGTACTTTGTAAATCATCTCTTACTGCATCAATATCATCCATGTCATCAGAAATAGAGTCATCCGTGGGTTCTTCAGCCTTTTGCATTTGTTCCTCTATTGTCAATTGTCTTCGGAATTTTCTCAGACCTTCTAGTATCGGTTTCGATCGATCATTAGTTTGCACTTTCTTTAATTTTACACCTTCCTGAATTTGTTTCAGCAATTGGTTATGCATGTTCGATTTTTCAGATTCGAACACAAAATGTGCCTTCCCTAGTTAGAAATATTCAATCAATATAACTGATTATACATCACATTATAAATCATTTACAATATAATACAAGTCGGAGACAATTTTCAAACAAATCTTCATGATTCGTTTTGATCATTTAATCTTCGAAGTCAAGTATTCAAAGTAACAAATTCTAAAGTTCATTTACAGGAATACAGGAATAGGAAAATAAAAGAGGATGTCGATACCACTAAACACGAAAACAACAGTTAATTCAACGATAATAATATTATTTAACTACAAACAAGGAAGGTTCCCTCGTAGGAAACTGGGGGATCAGAACAATAATGATTATGTGTACTACAAACAGGTCATATCACAGTTCAGAAACAAAAGGTGATCGAATCAAAGCTCATTAACAATTTAATTAATTACACTCGTTGGCCCTCCCCCCCCCCCTTTGGATCGACATTCACAAGGGTAGAAAGGTTGAAGGGGACGTAACAAAACAAAAGGTTTTCTAATAGCGACTAATCGACCAATACGATGAAATCGGTTCCTCCTAAGAGTATTGCCCAAGGGAAATCTGAGTAGGATCGAAGTTCGATCGACGATCACCTGCTGGATCAGCTGTAACCTTGTTCACCCTTTCGATCAAGGGCGCACTCCTATCGTTGCACTTCACATGCTTCAAGGTCTTTCCGCTTTCAACTTCTTTCATCATACTCGCCCAATCTGGACGTTTTCGTGGTCTCTGTTTCAGCATTTCGAGCTTTTCTTCTTGGCTCTTGTTTAGTGGCGGAAGATCCTTCAGGATTGTTCTACTCGGAGGTGGTGGTGGAGGTCTTGGAGGTGGTGGTGGCGGAATCGCTGCTCTCGATGAGCTTTTCGATAATGTCGGCGCTCCTATTTATAAGAAAACTTTATTTTTATCGTGGTCAAGTGGTATCATGAATATTTGTGTTTCTTTTATGTTTTTATTAGAGGATAATTTACCATAAGTAGAGGTAAGTAATTTGAAATATTTATCAAGTAATTATTATTCTGATAAGATTAAAAGTATCAATTAGATTCGAGTAAGAGAAATTTAATAATTTTATAATATTTATACGTATTACATTCAACATTTTTATCTTTTTAGGATTTGTTTGGGAAGGTTTTGCGGAGAGATTGTTACCTGTGGTGTTCTCACTCTTGGAGAGTGGTATTGTATCACCTCGAGATCGAGACCTCTCGATTCGAACCTGTCGTTCGAGCTGTGGCCTCGAATTTGGCTCTTGTCGTCCATTCTCGCGGAGCTTCGCCGGTATCGGTTGACTGTTCGTATTCTTTTCGCTTTTAGGCTGTGACGGGATTATTGTGATCTTGCTCTGTTTACGCGGCTGTGCATCTGTCGAGGATTTCGCTTCTGGTTTCGCTACACTCTGTAAATTGAATCACAAACAATCTTATTTTAACTTCTTTGCATTTTTCATACATCTATTTTATCAATGTTATTTTTTTTATTATTTTTTTCTATTTTTGAAACCATCTTTTATCGTTTTATATTTTCGTAATATTTTTTTTCTGTTTTTTTTATATTTAAAAATTATAAAAATAATTTCGATCTATTTCAGGTGATATTTCTACGTTCATCGTATTAATATCATTTTCTTGCCAGTTGTTCGCTCATGTATATTCAACTATAATCACTTCATTGTTTACGATCAACGAACACTTACATCTACAATTTTCATATCTTAGATCAGGCTGTTATAATCGTAAAACTTAATTACAATGCGTGTTAAAGAAATAATATTTTTTTGAATAGTATTGTGAAAGATAGTTGTGCGAATTGAAAAGTGAATAACAGAAAAAAAAGACTGTACACCCCCACTTAGTATCCTTCGATCCTAAAGAAAGAAAGTCTCGAGAATTCTCTTGGCAAGTATCAATGTTCATGCGATCATCTTTAAATAATCTAAATCGCATTTCCTTTGCGATCGTTTTAAAATTATAAACTTTGATTTGTTATTTTTACGATATTGTGTTCCTTTTTCTCTTCTCTAAAAAAAAAAAAAAAATATCATTTATTCGTTAATTTATTGCTTTAGGAGAAAAGTTACGGTGTGGAAAATTTATAATATGGTTATCGATACATTCAGATTCTTTTAATTAGAATTTGCAAATCCAGCATAACTTATCATTTGCGCGAAAGCGTATGTATAAACTCGTTAAGAAACTGGCGGAAGACGCAACTGGCAAGACATTTGAAATAGAAACTCGTGTTCTTTAAATAATCGTGACCCAGAGGCTTATATGCGAGAACCTGAGAGGCTAACCTTCTGTCTGATCTCTCCCGTATCGAGAAAGTGATATTAATCTAATCTTTTGTTGCAACATATACAAATAATTCGATAGTTTTAATCAATATTTCTTCTTACGATCAAATTTCATAATTTACGGCCAATTCGTTAAAATCAAATCATTATTTGTTCATTGTTAAAAAAAAAATTAAACAATATTACCAGAGAGAGGCAAAAGCATGCTCCCCATATTAACTTAATTCGAGATTCGAAAAAAGTTTAACGCATGATTTGCAGGGGAATGAATAAAGTGATATTTTTGGAAATTTTCTGGATTTCGTATTTGTTGGAAAACTTTCAACTATAAATTCTACTTTAAATTATTGATTCGAAAATGGAATCACGGATCTCTCATAAATTGCATTCAAATCAATCGATGATCTAACTGAGCGCGACAGTTGTAAACAATATCGTGACGTGAATGTTCATGACGTTCCCACGTGTCTTCGGAACTTCGAAGTTTTCGCATTTTTGTCGAATCGAGGAATCCATTCGCGTTCACCATTTTCGCGTGGCTCGTTGCCAAAATATCGAAAGTATGCGTTTTCGTATCGTATTGTCGTATGACGACAAAAAAAACGCAAATAAACAAAACAATGACAAGAATGAGTCGAATAAGTGACGTAGATGATTTATATAAGTAGAATCAAAGGGTGAATGATAAAAATTTTCGTAAATTAAAACGTTAAAACATCTTCTCGAATCGAAATTTCGTATTTTTAATAATAATAATCGCTCGATTAAATATAATTCGAACGCAACGCATTTGCAATCTTCTACTGTCGAAATGTTTATAACGCAAGAACTTGTTACATGACACCCACGCGAGTTATTAATAGTGAAGTCTCTGGTGACTTTGAAACCTAATATCTGAATGGAAAAAGACTGCACAAGCATCCTTCGATGTTTCTAGTAGAACAAGTACGCATCGGATCGGACAATGAGTTAGTATCTCTAAAGATTGAGAATAGGAATGAAAGTAAATTTATATGGAACGAAAGTAAACAAGTAGCGAAAATATAGAACATATTACATACAAAATAAATTCAAATTTTGTTGTTTCAGCAAGCAATTGTTATCGCATCATCCCTTCAAAATATCCCCAAATATGATTAAAAAATTTTCATCACTTTTGAGAATGTATTGAACACGAGCATGATATCAAATAGGAGGAGAAAAAAAATAAAAAACTCACTTTGAGAGTAACTTGGGTAAATGGAGGCGGTTCTTCAACTTTTGGTTTCGAATCTCTTCTCGAATTGAGGGCCCAGGGTGCACTAGGCATAGGTAAAGGCGAGGGACCATCCTTGACCCAGGGTGGTCGGAAGGTGGTCCTTTGCGGTGGTTGACCACCGGCACCAGGCATTCTTCTTTACTCTTCTCACACAACTCTCTTCTCTTGTTAATTTCGACTTTCGTATCGATATCCACCTGCCGTGGGTGAACGTGGACACAAGAGGCACAAGGTGTTGCGTACAAAAAAAAAAAAAAAGGACCACGAGAGCCGTGCGAAACGACGAGGATCCTCTCGAGGACGTGTACGATGCGCCACTGACGGACTCCTGGACGCAGAAATGAAAAAGGTGGGGATCGGTTTTACGTGGGAGAGAGCCACGACCCACTTCTCTCGAGATGTTTCACGCACACGGGAAATCTTCCGGATTGTCCACGCGGTTCCGTTGGATCAAAGGAGGAGAGCTGTGACGAGTCGGGATCCCCTTTTTCGATCCGCGAACGATCGATCGTGGAGAACTCGTGGAGAGGAGAGTATTATCGAAGAGCGAAGTGATTGAGAATTTTTGGGAGTCTGGGAAAGATTGAGACCTGGACCACACATCAGGGCCACACGACTGCACCTCCCTAACCGCGTGATATTTTCGTCGGCGTGACGTCATAGAAAGACGAAAGCTCGAAATAGAAGACGGTCCTCTTCTTCTAGGATGCTTTCGGTGACTCTCTCTTGATTGAAACGCCTCTTCTCTGATGATCCTACGACGTATCCCACGTCTGTTTACGATGCACTTGTGCGCCGATCGGATCGGTGCGCACGAAGGTCGGATCAATCGTCACGCGAGAAAGAAGTTGACGAATAAAAACTGGTCGAATCTCTACGATCTATTAACGATTGATCATGGATCGGTGATATAATAGCGACGTGATATATGCATAAATTGTTTCTAGAGAATATTGTATCAATAATAAAAATATGATTTTCCGATTAAATAATAATGAATAAAGTTTCGTTGTCGTAGTCAATGTATTTATTTAAAATTTATTTGAATTCTTCTCATTTCTATCAGATTCAAAATATAATCAAGAGATCATCAACGAAGCTTGTCATTTAAAGGGTGGGACGATATCGAGAGAGGCAGTACCAGTTAGCGGCGCAGAAACACAATCGGCAGTGTCTCAAGTACGATTATTATCAGCAAATTGCCAAATACTTCGAGCGCGAGTGTCGAATCGCCAAGCACTATGATTCGTGGAATTACAGGACTTTAGATCGCGAAAGCGAACTCGAGAAGACTAAGAAAGCGGAAAGGCTAGAGGCCAGGAGGAATAAATTAAGAAATCTTTTGAAAGAGGAAGATGAAACGTATAGAAGGGAGTTGGAGGAACGAAAAAAAATAAAAAGTCGGCCGGAAGAGATTTCTTTAGAGGTATTAAGACGAAAATTGAGAGAAAAAAGGGCGGAACAGAGCTTATATTTGCCTAGAACTTGTCGAAGATATCAATCGTATTTTGTCTGTCCCACAGAAACTAATGCGCCAGGTTGGAATACGCTTAGAGACACCAATCTTCAATATTCTCGTGCCTGTAGAGAGTCGACAAACCTTATTCGACAAAATTCTTATAATAGAAATACGAAAATGAGCGAAAGTAGTAGTAAAACTTCCCAGGAACAAGAAAATATAGACACGCGGCAAGAAGAAAAAAGTCTTCTATCGTCGCAGAGCTTTGAAAGTGAGAGGCCTAAATCGAGATATTCAGCTCGTTATGCTCGCAGAAGTTTGGAGAATACCAATGTGAGAAACGACGATTTTGTGGATTCGCCAAACAGAGCAGCAAGTACGTCGTCTTTTACTTACGGCTCTACTGCCTCTACTGAAAAGTTGGTGAACGAGAAAATTCTTCTTCGTGGGGACGATAAAGAGAACAGGACAGAAGATACGAAATCAAACGGTTCTCAAAATGGGAGAATAACCGAAAGATCTTCCTCGAGCGATGGTAATCCAAAGAATCTTGCTCAACAAGAATTTATTCCTCCTCAAAAAAATGATGAAAATGATTCCTTAAAACAATCGGATCGTTTAAGCGATAACGCGTATGATACACGTAGATCGGAACACAACGAGAAAGAATATCAAGACACAAAAAAGAACGACACTCGACAGTTCGAAATTGAGAAAAGTTTGCCTTGGCTGCGAATGGATCCTAGCGATAAGAATCTCTCAAAAGAGATGTTTTTATACTTGACTCACAAGGAATTGAAATGCAAGATCGAGGATCTTGCCAGAAGAGAAATGCACGCGTGCAACAAACAATGTTGGGACGAGGCTTTACGGCTAAGAGATATGAGAAATAAATTGGAATTAATTCGCGAAAAGAGATTGTACAATATGGAAAATCTCGAATTGGACGAAGAAGCGAGAAAGATAGGATTGGTTAATATCGATAAAAGAGAAGCGGAACTTATTGAAAGAGAGAAGATTTGTATGGATTCGATGATGTATAGGTGAGTTTTAAACAACTTATAAATTGCAAGTTAAAAATATCACGTTTATAGCCACGAATATATCTATATGAATATATTGAATCGATTTGTCAAGTTTAATTTAATATTCATGACTGGTCGGATTCGTTGCAATACCGGTATGCGACCGTGAGCGATGTTAAGGGTCTAGGACGACGAACAGCACCTCCTGGTTCTCGAATTAGTCGAGATCCGTCGATGTTGCAACCGAAAGTCATGAGTCATTCACGTCTCTCTCGGTACATCTTACTCGCATCGAGTGTTTCGTAAATACACGCCAAGATGTTCGTCATCCTGCACGCCCTACATTCGTTCCTCTATAGATCGCAAATAGGAATTTCTGAGAATGCGAATTGTATAGGTGACAAAAAGAAAAAAAATTAGAAATTTCTTTACGTTAAGTATCCTTATAAGCAATCCTTATAAGCAATCTTGAATTTTAATAATCTTTATAAAAATATTTTCAATATAATATAATTTTTTATTGATTCTTTTCTTTTTATTGTTTTTAGCGAAGAAGCAAAAGCTTTATGGAAAAAATGGGTACACGAAGATGAAAGATTCGTAATTAAGGATGCTCGCCAAGAAAGGGAAAAATTGATGAATAATTTGGAGAAAGAATGGCAGAATCTCGCGATTCGTGAGAAAGAAAGAATCTCAAGATCATACCAGAATGTAATGAATGAATCTGCTCTGCAAGAAGAGCACAAATTGGCTGCGGCTATTAACGCGGCAAGAATAAAACCCCTTTCAAATTCCTTAAAATAAGTCTAAATAGAATTTCAAAAATTCGCGTGCTTGATTTTATTATATCAAGCTTAATAATTGTTTGCATTTCAATGTTTTTAGAATACAATTTTTTGCAAATAATAATGTTGCAACTGTTGGATGCATTTCAAAAAAATTTAGAGAAATGTTTAGATCTTAGTAAAATATAATTTAAAAAAAGAAATAAAATAAATAAAAGAAAGAAATATATCTAACAGTTAGTAGTTGTTAACCGTTATGAAAGACTGATTATATTCTAATTAAATTGGTATTTAAAAAATGTTACCGAAATTGTTTCAGATTAATTACTGTATTTTTCATTATTTTAATTGCTTGTTTGTATAATTACTGAATTCGTACTCCAATTTTATAATTCTAGTCGTTTTCTAATAACAATCACGATATCGATTGTTATTATCACGATCACGATTGTTATTATCTATTATTATATTAATTTTTCTATTCACCATTAATTGCAATTTATTTAATTGTATCACAACTGTTTATAATATTTCATCAATGAGATTACTATATTTTATATTATTAACTTGGAAATAAAGTGATCGCATTGAATATTCTTTTTTGTGGATATATTTTAAAGTTGAAAAAAACTTTTATTATTTTATTTTTATTACTTATGCGTATAATAATGTAAAATAATTTCAAATTTACCGCGAAAGATTATACGCCGATAAAATTTGAAGTCGTTTCCTGTCTATTACGCAAGATGGCGCGGCAAGGTTAACAGTTGATCTGCGCAGATTGCGCGCAAAACTTGTGCTTATTCGTAGAAAATCATGTTTATTCATAATTATTAGTGTTGTCAGGTTGTGTACAAGTAATAATTAGTGTATTAATTATCGGAAATACGAAAAGATTAACTGACTACTTAAATACATCCATTTAATATTCATTTTTATACTTTACATAAGTATTTATGACAACTTCTTCAGTTTTTCAAGTAAGTGCCTATATTTTTTTTTATTTTATCATACGATTTCATATATATCATATAATAAGATTTCTGCATATCATATAATTCATTATTATTGCTGTTGTTAAAATGTTTAATTATATGATATAGTATTATATTTTTTGAATAAACATTATTATGTATTGAATATATAAGTACATATAAATGCGTATAATGTAATATTTTATTTTATTGTATATCAACAATATCTAACCTTAAAACAAATATATACATATTATAAATATCATATTATCTATACTAAAGTACGAAAGTTACGAGATGTAGCACGTGTCTCGAGAATAGTATATATGTATCAACAAAGTTCATAATACTGGGAATTTTTTTTTTTTTTTTTGATATATACTTTCAATTACGAGTCGTTTATACGAGTGACAAACAAATAGAGAATAACATTAGCACTTTATTATTGTTTCTATTCGAATCTGTTAATTAAGAGAACACTTATTTTTCGTTTCGACGAGAGTTCTGGGAAAGAATTTCCAAGGAATTTGCAGTAGCATAAAGTAGGTGGTCGCCATTTATTCTCGAGCATACCCCATGACAACGACCAAATTAGTCGACCGATCCGTCAAAAAGAGCATTTCCGTGGTAGGCGTGCATTATATCCGCCGTGGACAGAACACATGGCACTTCACGCGCAGACACGCCTGCGCATTCACCTTCGGAATATATACATAACGGGAAATGTGTTTACATATAGTACAGTACTATTTAAATGTTATCACGTTAACGCTTCATTTTTTAAATTATTCCAAAATTATTCCAAAAAAAAAAAAAAAAAAAAAAAATACAGTTCAAATTATTAAAGTAAACGTTTAGTGCGATTATATTTTTCAAGTTTAGAGTTATGTTTGATATTTTTTCCTTAAAAGCTTTAACTAGATTATCATAAATATTAACTAGATTTATCATAAATATTTAAAAAACATTTACATTTACATTTTTTTTTTAAGTTATCCATTCATCCATGTATATAAACAATTATTAGGAAGGATAGAATTAGGAAGTATTAGAAAGGATTTTTATTATTTTTAGTCAAAATAAGATACACGTTCGTAATATGATTTTGAATCACAGTTTCATTATGAATAGAATATAAAATGGCATCAGATATTTATACATAAATTTAAAACTATAGGTCAAAGAAATCCAGTTATTATTCGCTTTCCAATATCTTTCTACCGAATTACACTCGAACAAAAACTCGGCAAATACAAATTCGAAAAAGAATATATCTCTCAGAGTGATAAATCCTGACTCGATCCACAGGCAAAATGGATCAAGTTCAACAAACTACCCATCATATGTTCCCATGTATCCTTAACGACCGTACAAGATGCATCCGCGTTGTATTTTTCAGCAGGCCATCGATCTCGAATTTTCGTGTTAACATTTAAATCACACCCACACTGTACATCCGGACCAAGCTAAGTCCAAACCAAAGAATAAGAGAGAAAGAAAGAAATATATATATATATATATATTTGTAATACGTGTATCGTGTGCGCAATGGCCCGTGAAAGCTGACTGTCTGCTCGGCACCCAAGAGAAGAGGGATGCAGCCATGCCAGCTATGTTAATTAAACGCGTTTCTAGCCCCCGCATAGGAAATCAGAGAAAAAAGGAGATGAGACGAGCGATGCTCGAGGAGATGGGGCAACGTGAAAGAGGGTGCCGGCTAATAACACGTCCCGTACGACGAACGCACGCCACACGCCCGTCTTCTTCTTCTTCCTTCTCCTCCTTCTCCTGTCTTTCTATCCTCATTCTCATCCTCCACCTTCTTCTTTCTCCACCTCTTTCTCCGCGTGCTTTTTCTTTTCTCGTTCTCCTTCCAGTATTCTTTTTTTGTCTTCGTCCCTCACTTGTCTTCTTGATGCTCGAATGTCGTAAGTCCGACCACCAGTCCGACAATTATCTTCCTTGATATTTTCGAAGATATAAAAAAAATTGCAAAGGACAAGATGAAGTTATGTAACGGTATTCTTTATCCAGTAATTCAGTAATTCATTTCTGAAGAAAAAGAATTTTGCATTTATTTTTCAAAAATTAAGCTTCGGATAACGAAGAGTCTCGACGCACGTCGAATTTCTCTTCCAAGTTTCAAACTTTTATATTCGCGTTAACTTTTGGGAACGCCTCCGTAGTAAACAGTGATTTCCTTTACAATGATAATCTCTCAACAAGTTTCAATTATACTGTGAATCTCATTATGCTCTTAATCGCTTAAAAAAAAAAAAAAAAAATAGGGCATCGATAAGAGGCTGTCCCAACAACGATTAGCTGAAATCGCGATAAGATTATTGGTTACCACGGTTACACGGAAATTACGCTCGTCACGGTTTGACGCGTGCACGTGGAAAAAAAAAAAAAAGAAAGGAAAAAAAGAATAGAATGAAAGCAGCGTCGACTAGACGAAAGGAGGGAAAAAAAAAAAAAAAAAAAAAAGAAAAAAAAAGAAATATATAGTTACTTTAAAGGGACAGCTAAAGTTGCTCCAGCGACAAATTAGTCGGCCAATAACGGGTGTGAGGGGTTGGTCGGTTTCACGGAAACGCATACACGGACCACGTGGCTCCCTATACATAGGGAAGCAATGAAGACGGCATATGTCTGACAAGCGTTTAATCATCGGGGAAAATTTTCTGTCGTCGACAGATTAGCCTTTAGCGGAAACTACTTTTCGTTTCGGCTCGACTTCTAACGCTTCGATCGTTCGCCCGTGTTTCGCACCCTTGTTTCCCTTCCGCGATCGAACCATCGCTCCTTTACGATCGGATTCCCCGATCGCAATTCCCCGATGTTTCCTTGTCCTTTTTAGAAGTTCCGCTAACTTTAATGTTTCCGAGAAGCGTCGGGTGAATGGGAACACCGTTCGCGTGCAATTAAGTATCGATTCGCGGCCGCGGAGAAAAAAGCCGGAGGAACGGGTGGTGGAGGGGAAGGGGGAGATTAAGGGAGCAAATTGTGGTATAATCGTCCGGAGCAGTTCGAGTAAAAATTTCGATCGCAATTTCGGCCACTTTAAACTCAATTTGCACGCGTCCCGGGTAAGCGAGGACGAGTCGAAGAACTCGCGGAAGAGTGTAACGAAACGCGTATAAAGTTGTTCGAGCATGCACGTCGATGATGCGTTAATTCTTTTTTTCTTTTTTCTTCTTTTCTTTTTTTTTTTCCCCCTGCCCCTCTCCCTTCCTTCTTCTCTCACCTTTTTCTCCCTTTCTCGCTACCCCCACGCCTCTGTCCCTCTCTCCCTGGCGGGTACGTACGTACGCACAGGGACGGGGGGGAAAATTGATTCGATTATTCGCGACGAAACGAAGTGAACACCGGTGGTATTATGTAAATTTTTGTTCATTCGATGTTTCTGCCCGGAAAGTTCATTATACGCTCTATGAAACTTGGCCGAAATGCGAACAATAAATCGCGATTATTGGCCAGCGGTATTAAATAACCGTTAAATAAAATAATATATTATACGCGGCCTGTTTACGCGGTTCCTAGTTACTCGGTGGATTTTAATCGCGTTATCGATCCGATAATTGAATACGATAAACGAGTCCGATGAAATCGATAGAAAATGACACGGGGTCAGTCAGGATGGTGGATCGTGCCTTTGAACGCGATATCCTCGCGATATCCTCGTTCGTTATTCGACGGAATCTCTCTCTGGGCGATCGCGAACGCAGGAGCGACGCAGTTTTCTTCGATCCGAAGACGAAACAGAAGAAGGCGTAGTACGGTTTCTTCTTTTCTTTTTCTTTTTTTTTTTTTTTTTTTTTTCTACGACAACGTAACAACGAAGCAGTTTTGCTGAAAAGTTGCCAAGACCGAAGCTGGATGATAAATCTTCGTAGGAAAAGTTTGCACGCGCGTCGAGTTCCGTAAAATCTATTCCCTTCGTTATCGTAAAGTTTCGCGTCGGCCTTGAACGTTGATCGCGATCCTTTTGACCCCGAAAAACGACCGTAACGATAATCTTACGTTTACGAGAATGGAAAACCGTATGCTACAAATAGCTCGAAACACATCGAGATACGAATAATACAATCTCGAACTCGAATAACCGAATGGTGTAAAATATCGAACGTAAAAACCTGTGCTCTTCCCTCGAGCGAGGTTTTCAACATAAAATGAACGTTCGTTGCTTTGAAACGCTTCAAACAAGTTAACATTTCGGTGTTTTAATCTCCGTTTCGGTGGCGATACTTTGGCAGAGCAGCGGAAAAGAGAAAAAAGACAAACTCTTTCTGTCTGTTTCGCCCAAAAAGATTTTCTCACGGTGCTCATACCGTGATAATTAAACCGTGTCTTTGAGGACACTGGAATGGAATGGAACGGAATGGAAATCCATGCAACGTGATTTTCGCGAAACAGTTTGCGCTCGGATGGATCCGGTCGATACTCCTTTTTAAACCGACCATTTTTTTTTTTTCCGTTATTATTATTAGAAAGATTGGCTGTTGGTGTTCGTAGCCTCGAAATTATTTTCCGAGCTAACGAGTTCGAGGACGATTTCGAGTACTCGGTGGTCGCGCTCCCACGCAACAGAAAGATTTTCCAATCGGTTTCGACGAATAACGGACAGGAAACAAAAGCTCAATTTTTCCTGCGTATTCGCAAAGATTATAATTACACTTGGAGGATATAAAGGACAATTAATCGTAGGGATTATGATTAATCGCCGCATCGATAATGATTCATTGTCATCTCATCTAACGATACTTCACGGATAATATCTTTCTCAAAGCGGAAAGCTATAATTACATGGATGAACGCGGGACAGTGACCCGCACGATTTCGAGACTCTTTTCAATTTTCGGATAAAGAAGCCTGTCGTCCACGCGACCCGAATTATCCGAAACGGACGAAACAAGTTAACAAGTTGATTTTTTGAAATAACACAAATTAGAAAAATATTCGCTATATTATATTTCCAATTGGGAAATTGAAATTCCCAAAGAGGGAGAACAGAAGAATTTTAGAGTCTCGTGTCGTAAAGAAATATCGCGCTCTGAATTTTTAAAAAAAACATTCGTATCAAGTTCAAAATTCTCTTCTAAAACTGGGCACCACGAGTATAAAAACACCGAGAGGAAATGTCCCGATCGTTACGTATAAACTTTAACACGAAGCTACCTTCCAGGATGTACCTCGTACGCAATCAGAGTTGGTACGTGCAGAAACGCGGCGTTACGTGCAATCTCATCAACTAAAATCGTCGGAAAGCTGTGGCGCAAAAGGAGAGGCAATAGTGGTTGCGCGTATATATATATATATATATTTGTATACATATATATAGAGAGAGAGAAAGAGAGAGAGAAAGAGAGAAAGCGCGCGCTCAAAGAAAATATATTTATAAAATTCATGGCAGACGTCTGGCTCGGTTAATCGGTTTCCCGAGGACGTTGATCAATTTCGCCTAGAAAGAGTGGAGAGATATAACGCGCCCTCCGAAACTTCTCTATCTCACCTTCACCCTCTTCATCATCGCCTCTATCCTATCCCCCATTTGCAACGACCGATCTCTTTCCCTCGCGCTGCCCCCGTTTTCGTTTCCCTGCGCACCCTTCTTCTCCTCCTCCTCCTCATCCTTCTTCACGTCCCTCCTTTTCGAGTCGCCAAAAAAAAATGCCCCTTCGGGCAGAACTCTCGTAGCTTCCGCCGTTCCGAGATACTCGCCGCATTCCCGCCTCCGCTTCGGCCCCGAATCCCCACGTCAATGCCGCGCCACCGCCACCTCCGCCTTTTCTCTCTCGAGCGGTCTGCTCTTTCTGCTAAAGACACGGGGAACCAAAGTGAGCGCTCTCTGGAACTCTCTCTCTCTTTCTCTCCCTCTCTCTTTCTCTCTGTCTCTCTGCATGCTCGTGTGCAAAACCACGCGCTTCGTCCTCTTCGTCGTACCTGGAGCGCAATATCGGTGTGCATGCATATGCGGGGAGAGAACGATAGATAGATAGAAACGATAGAAACGCGGAGAGGAAGGTGGATGGAAAACAGGGACGGAGCGTGGCGGCATAATATACGCGAATATACGGATGCATCGGCATTGCACACGTACGGGTATAGGCTTGTACGGGTTTTCTTCTCTCGCACTCGCGAGCCTGTTATATAGAAAAATAAGTACATGGAGCCACCTAGGCACCCAGCGTGAAGAACAGAGGGAGGAACGGAGAAAAAGGGACGCGGCATCGATGGAAGGAAGAAAGAAGGAGAAAAAGAGAGAGGGGGAGAGAGAGAGAGAGAGAGAGAGAGAGAGCGGAGTCCTGCACTCTCGGCCCGTTCACCACCTCTCTCTCGGTGTGTCCTCTGCCGTGGTTCATCCGTGTGTTCGCGTGTATCTACGTGTTTCATGTTAGTGGCCCGTACGCTCGTCTTCGTCGCCCGGCTCGCGCCTCTGTCTGCGTGCACGTACATTAGGTACCTGCACGTATATATAGGTACCTATCTATAGGTACCAAATGGTAAATGAGAGGGTAGACGCGAGGTCCGGACGCCCGCAGCTAGCGGCGACCCAAAGCTTCGTCTACCGCGGGGCTGTATGTGCCACCACACGTAACGGGTGAGCTTGAAATCCCGACTTTTTATCGCTCGTCATTCTCATGCCTCGATCATCGTCGCGATCATCGATTTCTCGAACATTTTATCGTACGAATGAACGACGATTATTCGGGATCGAATCGAAGGTAAATAAGGATCGTGAATTTGGCGTAAAAGGAACGAAGTACGAGTGAATTTTTGCCAATTTTTTCGAGTAGAAAAGTTATGAATTCATTTTTCTTTTTCTTTTTCGTTTCTTTTTTTTTTTTTTTTTCACGTATTAATATTACACGATGTGATTAATAATAAAAGGAATTCTTTCTCGAGAAGGAGAAGAATCTTTAGCCTCGATAGTCGATCGGTTTTTTTTTTTTTTTCTTCAAATTGAATTTCCCTCCGAATCGTATAAATTAATTCCACGTGATAATAATATTCGTCCGTTCGAATTTATTGGTTCGTACGTTTTAATAAGCGGCTGGGAAATATTTTCTGGGCTGATTCATAAAGCCGTTCGAATTGATGGTTTATCGGCCGGCGTGAAACGTTTTTCGAAGGCAGCGAATAAAAAAAGACGACGGCGACGACATAGAGGAAAAGAAAAAAAGAAAAAAAAAAAAAAAAAAAGGAAAGAGAGGGACGAAAGGTGGAAGGGCGTGAGAGGCGCAGGAAATGTTGTAAAGTTCAGTTCTCTCGGTGTACATCGCGGTGAGAGATGAAAAATTTTCTATATCGCCAACTATTATCGTTGCTTTAACTGTATTCGGCCGCCGCGCTTTTTCAATCGCGCCGCCGGCTGTTGAGTGTATTTTGTTCGCAAATCGGAATGAAACTGATGGGGGACGGGTGACGGGGGAGGGGAGGACGGGGGAGAAAAATTGCTACGGTTGCACGAAATTTCATATTTTCCCGCCGTACAATAGGCGATAATTCAGAAGCAGACCGAAAGGTGCATCGCGTGATAACGATAACGTGATAACTCGAGGAAAATGGAGCAGAAAGTGCATTTTAAAAAAAAGTTATGTACTGGGTGAACGGAAATTATTTCGCGATTACATCCTATTTTCGTCGAGAAAATATATCGTGCGCGTTATCATTTAGCATAGGCGAACGGTATCGAACGGTTTCAAGTTTTGCCAAACTGTTTGAATGTCTATTGAAGAGGCTCCTCCGTGGCGAGTCCTCCGTGGGCGTTGATATTTGCGAAGTCGTACATTCGAGACGACGAAGCCCCGGAAAATTTCTCCGGCAATCGGCATTGTCGCCATTCTACACGCACACGCGACAGTGCCGAGGGGTTTTCTCTCGCGCGACCAATGAAACCCGTTGTCGAAGCACTAACGTGTAATCTGCTCGGCCGATCTTCCGAATCGCCCCGGTGATTCGAATTGATTAAGTTCTCCTACTGGTTTCTGATCTCTGCCGTTCGCCACGTTACGGTAAAACGTTTGTCATTGAATTCCCATTGACGATGGATACCGTGGCTATGTACAGATATACGAACGAGATCAATTTTCCTTGCTCGAATGATAAAAATAAAACATTTTCATATCATTATTATTATTTCGATTCACGAATTACGACAAGAGTGAAATTAAAACGTTTAAATTTCCCCGAACGTAAAATGAATTTAAACGGTTAGATAATTATTGGACGCGTGTGATCGATTCGTTGATACGAGATAATTATTTTCTTTCTCTATCTCTCTCTCCCTCTCTCTCTCCCTCTCTTAATTAACTCCTAATTACAAAACCTGCACACCCGTTGTGCATCGTTTTTTCCCCTTTGTTACGAAGCAAACGCGTCCGTACCGCGATGTAACGTAACGATGACTCGAGTCCTTCGAGTCGAGATCTCGGCAGCATCGTCGGGACGTTGCTTAGAGAAGATCCTTTTTCTCCTACTCGAAACGGACGGTTCGCGGTGATTAGCAAGAACTCATCACTCCGCCGCTCGGCTGTGACGTGCTCCTCGCACGTGCACCTCGATTTCGCATTCCCGGCTATTCCAGCGTCGCTGACTTCAGCCTTTGGCGTTTCAGAATCCGAAACAATTAACGACGAATAATAAACTTGCCTCGTCAAAGGAAAGAAGCGAAGCTAACGATGCTTCATCCGCAAGCGCTTCCCGCTCTCGCTTACGTGATTCCAATCTTTTATAGTCACGCGAAACTTATCAAAGGAACAGATGTTCCTTCCTTCTTTCCGATTCTGCTTGTATATATTTTTCGAAACGGGTATAAGTTTCGTTTTTCTCTCTTTTTTTTTTTTTTCGATTGGAGAGAAGGAAAAAAATAAATAAATAAATGAACAATCGGAAGATTTTTAAAAGAATGACGCGTCGCGAGGCACGATTCGCGCGGAAATTCTAATATTCCTCGGAACACGGTTGGTGTTTCCGCTGACGGCCACCAGCTAAACACCTGTTATCAGTGGTTCCGCACTGTTCGACTATTGCACAGGCCTCTGTTATCAAACGCAATGCTAGGCGAATCTCGCGGCACTTTAAATCCTTGCATTGGACGTACGTAGGGTTCGTCCGCGTGTAATTTAAATTGCGACGCGGACGAAAGGCGAGGCGAGGCTACCCGCGACAAAAAACGCTCCTGCGCTCGTTCGTTCATCGTGCATCGAATCATTATATTTTTGCGACAATCAAACGCGGGGCGAACAAATTCCCGAAACCGAAGCCAAAAACACGAGCCTCCCGCACGAAAAATCCTATTCTTCCCTTCCTGAATCCTGTAAATAATAGTTCAATTTCTGTTCAATTATAAATCTTTTTCGCGCGAGTAATCCGGACCTATGCGAACCGGCGAAGAAAGCAATTAATCGGTTATTCCTTTTCGATAACTCCAAAACTTTCGTTTCGCCGTTAAACATCTCCGATCCAATGTGTCTAAATTTCGATCGCACGCGATGGAATCGAGAGAGAGAAAGAGAGAGAGAAATTGGGCAATGCACGGTAGACGAACGTCTCCGATGTCCTCGATAGAAAGAGGAAAATCCACGAGTCGTGAGTGCGGTTCTCGAAGAAACACCCGGTATAGAACGACCCGTGTTCCCGTCCACGAACACAGCCGAGGCAGGCCGCGGACTATATCGGTGTAAGAACGGTCGGTCGATGGGATGAGAGAGAGAGAATCGTCGTCCGGAGCTCACGTCTACCCACCGAGTTGATAGGTTGTTCGAGCGAGAGAGCAAGAACGAGAGGAAGAGCGACAGAGAGGATGGAGAACGAGGGTGGGACAGAGAGCAGTGACCGCGGATGCCGTCGGTGCAAGAGAGACGCGGATAGAGCGCGAACGAACGAGGCTGGGAGTGGGAGCGAGAGGGGCGAGCAACGAGATAGAATTAGAGGAAGACGGAAATACCTTTGCCTCGCCGGTGTTCGAGGGTTGAAGAGAGAGAAACCGCGAAAGAGCGCGAGATATTACGGAGAGAAGAAGCGAAAAGAGAGAGAGAGAGAGAAATCGAGAAGGAGCGTCGGAGTAAGAGGAGAGAGACTCTTCTTTCTCTCATAGAGGAAGAGAGGCCGCGAGAAAGAGCGGCAGCCGAGTGTGCGTATATGCAAGAGAGGTAGGAGGTGGAGCGAATAAGAGAGAACCGTGTTTCGTTTCGTTCGGCTCCGGCTTTACCTCGGCTTTCGTTCGGCACGAAACCTAGAAGGGTGGAGAGGATGAGGTGTACGTGGTGGAAGAAAGAGAAGAAAACGAACGGAGGGATGGGCCACGTAGAAATCGTCCTACCGTACCCTGCTACTACCTGCGATCCTGCGGTGAATCCGCCTTCCAGGATCCCTTCCTTCCTTCCTTCCTTCCTGACGCGCTTCTTCCTTCTTCGCTTCGTATCTCTTCTCGTCCTCCCTTTGTCGCCGCTGCTGCTGCCTGCTGCCTGCCGCTGCTTCTTCTTCTGTTTTCTCCTCAGTTCCATCGACAAAGAACAACCCTATTGCTTTGCATCTCCGTTTCGTCGTCCGACTCGGCCGTCTCCTTTTCTTTCTTCCTCCTCCTCCTCCTCCTCTTCTTCTTCGTTTTCTTTTTCCCTTCTTCCTCCTTTCCCTCCTCCAACTTTTAAATTTCGAAATTGGAATTTGAATATCCGTCCATTGAAAATTGAATTTTCCTCGCCCGGAGAAGATTTTTCCACGCCCCAGTTCCCACTTTCTCGCGGTATCCCTTTCGCGCGTTTCTTCTTTATCCCCTCCCTCTCCTTTCATTTCTTCCCTCATTTCTTCCCTTCCTTTTTTTCTTTACTTTTTCGCGCTTATAACTTCAAAGCTTTCAGATCCCACTTCCCATGGTGTATCCACCGGCATATCCATTTTTTCAAGATTGAATTCGCGCAACCACGCCATTCTCCTCTTCGCCGGGTTTTCTCCTTCATTTTCTCTCTCCCTCTCCCTCTCTCCGTTTGAAACGACGCGTTTTTCCGTTGCATCTTCGCATCGCACCCTTTGAAATCTCGTTCCGCGCCAACCTCTTTGTTCGCGGAGATTTCAGCTGGAAATAACGGCCGTGGAAAAATCCTGTCTTCCCCGCGAAAATAACGTTGCTCGTTTCCCCGTGCGAGATTTCGAGTGAAAACGATTTTCATTCGCGTATTTTCCCTCCCTCTTCCCTTCCATCCTCGCTCCTCCGCGACTTCATTCGTATGCCTATCCCGTGCCAAGCGTCGTTTTTTATCGATACCTCTAATCTCCAGTCGCGATATCGAGGACAACGTCGACACAACGTGACCCAGCGCGCAAACTTTATTACAGCCGTCTTTTTTTTTCCTTTTCCTTTTTTCTTTTCTTTTTTTTTTTATGCCCGTCCACCGTGGTCTCGTACCACTTACACCTGCCTCCGAATTTCGCCCTTTCGTCGGGCGATCCGCTTCGAGAGATCCGATCATCCGCTCTCTCTCTTTCTCTCTCTCTCTCTCTCTCTCTCTCCTTTCGTATCCTTTTCTCGACATCACGATTTTTCGCGCCTTTTTTCACGTCGCCCTTTTTGTCCTCGTTGAGAACAACAAGAGAACAATCGTTGAACGACGCGTGCCAGAAGAAATCCCGTTTTCCTTCTCCTCTCTCTCTCTCTCTCCGTTACCGTTCCCTGCTTTTTCCGAACTTTCTCCTCCTTTCTCCTCCTTTTTCCTCCTCGAGATCTCTCCTCTCTCTTCCACTCCCCTTTAATCGTCGTCCCTCCCCTCACCCAAAACGATTATTCCATCTTCGTGCGTTCGAGTAACTGGAGTAACGATCTAAGTTTCGAGCTTGACCGAAAGCTAGAATCCGGAGGTGAAAGAATCTGGAGGTCGAACGAAGAGTTTCGGTGGTTGGTCGAAACGGTGCGCCTATTTCATCACGAGGACTCGGCCGGCCGGCCGGCCGGCCGAGTCGACTGTGAAAAACGAGATAAAAAGGGTGGAGCTGTTTTGAAACGATCGAATCGCGTATACGTCGAGTTGAAACTCCGCATGCCTCCGCACGATTAATTGTCTTCTTTTTTTCGGCGTAACACGTCCGCGCCACGAGAAACAAGAAGCGAGAAGGTGGATCGGTTCGGAAATAGTTTATACGTAGCACCCGATCGAAAGGAATCGCGTGAAATCGAATTCGCACGCACGTACGACACGCAGGAACGCGAGGAAGGGAGGGATGCCGGGGTTGGGAAGGGGAAATAAAAACGAGCCCCGAGGGGGAACGGCGTTGGAACGATCAAAACGCCCTCGATCCTTCGCCCGTGTATACGTCTCCTCTCGATCCTTTGCCACTTTGAGATCGCCGGTTGCCACGATGACGAGGCTGTTGCCCATCGAAGAAAGCAAATAACGCCACCTCTTATCGAACTCTGTGCAAACGTGCATCTCGTTTGCCCGATGATTTATCTGAAAAATTTCATCGTCCGCGAACCAGAAACTATTTGCGTTTGTCAAAGAACGAGCGCGTGTCATTTTTTTGCCGAGTAACAGCCAGCCGCTAATGCGACGGTCATGCTTTCTCGAATTGATCGAATTGTTTCGCTCCACGTCGAGAGACACGAATGCGCGAGACAACGACAAATTTTAAATATGTATATATATACATATATATTTCGTAATATATCGACCACTCGATTTTATTACACCGGTATTTCCGATCGCGGTGATCGCGAGTCAGTTCGAAATATCGAAAAGAAAGATCGAGGCGAAGGAAAATCGTAAAATCGTAAAATATTCTTCGGGTCCTTTGTGGTTCTTCCTGGTGGTGTTCCCTTCGAGCCCCACCCTCGATCATTTTTCTCTTTTTTTCTTTTTTTTTTTTTTTTTTCCTCTCGTTTCTTGGCTCAAGCCCGAATGTTCCTCGAGCGCCAATTTCAAGCATTGCGTAAGACGGTCGTTCGTAAAGTTAAAGGCGGCGAGGCGATAATGATTATCGTTAGCCGCAGATCGGACCACCGAGTTCGAAAGGTAAAAAAGCGACGCGACTCGTACGGGATGCCACGGGATATCGCTATCCCGTTCGCTGCTTATCGGCTAAGGATCGAATGGAATCTCAAATCGTGCGCTCACTTTTATATTCGGTATTCGATAATTGGTGAAAAATTAATAGACGTCAACCATGTTACCGATAACGGAACACGATCGTCAGATTCCACGGTTGATTTGATTAGAATTAGGGACACGGGAAGCGACGCTAATTACCACTATCCCCTCCCCTTTCCCCTCCCTTCTTCCCCTCCACTTCTGATCATACGTTCAGTAAAACCGATGTTTACACAGTTGCTCGCGAGAATCGAATTGAATAGGAATTCCTCGAGTTTCGAACCGAGGCCCTTTTTCCAAATGCCATTTTAATAATCGTCCACCCTTTTCTAGAAAAAAAATCAATCGGTTGGCGAGGAATCAAAAGATCAACGAGACGCTTGATATTTATGCAAAAGTAATCTCCGCTTCCTCCTCGCGCTCGGATCGCTCGATTTCCGGTATTGCATAAACCCGAGACGATTGTTCGAAGCCAAAATGCGCGGCACCGATAATAACGTTAAATATTATCCTTGGGCGAAAGGGCGCAGGGCCAATGCGCAATCGTCGTTCGTCCCGATCCGCTCTTCCCCAACAGGGGAGGAGGAAAAAAGCACTGTCCGAATATTTACCGAAGTTTTCCTTCGATTGAAATCCGCGCGCGCCCGCGGCTTAATTTAAAATTTCGCGCAATTATAATAAGAGCCGGGGCGGCACACCGCGATTAATTCTCTCTCTCTCTCTCTCTCTCTCTCTCTCTCTCTCTCTCTCTCTCTCTCTCTCTCTCTCTCTTTCTTTCCACGGGGAAATGTTGATTTTTCGGGGTAGGCACGGAAATCGTTCCTCCTCCCGTAGGCGGTGGAAGAGCTATCGTTGATTTTTTAATGACGCCGGAAAATATTTTCGCTCCGCTGCGAAGATTACGCGCGGAATGCGCGCGGAGAAAATTGGACGGCGGCTTTCTTCGAAATGCAGGAAACGGTGGAGGAGGGAAAGAGGATTCTATCTGCGTTTCCTCGAATGTCGAATCGTGCAGAAATCACGACGAACGATGCAAACAATCTCTGTCGTTTCTGCGAAACGTTCGCCGCGCGTTCGTCTTATCGTTCCCCCGTCACATACGTTTCGACTCGACCACGAGTTACGCGATATCGCGTATGATGTTATCGCTAATTGGTATCCTCTCAATTTCTCGATTCATTGTTTTTTAAATCGATCAACGAGCACTCTTACAGTTAGATTCGTAGAGTTCGAACGTAACAATTTAATTCGCACCCGAATTGTGCCGAATAATTGAACTCCTCGCGAATTTTGTACGGACTCGATAAAACGTCCCTTAATAATTTCACAAGTCGATCGATCGAATCGATATAATCGATACTCGCCGATACGATCCTAGCGGATTTTTCACAAAAGTTTCGAAGCGGAAGAATGTTTCGAAATTATGCCTCGAACGATACGCGGCATAATTTCGTTGGCGCGTAAAAACTCGATCGTATCGCGCGCACCCATGGCGGAACTTAAGCGCGGAACTTAATTCACACTCCCCCGAAGAATCCCCCGCCGAGTGCACGCGCTATGCGTACCTACGACGAGGTCGGTTTTCCGTTGGCGATCGTGTAGGGCGATAACGATCGTGGCCAATTTGTTCTCTCCGAGGGAACGCCTCGGAAGATGATACGATTGATACAATTACGTTGCCGTAATTATGATAATGATTGTTGTCGTAAAAAAAACGCCGCTTGCGATTTTAGCCACGAGTTAATTAGGCCGCCAAAGGCGGACAGGATTTTTCCGATTTTTTTCCCGACTTTCGCCACGGTCGAAACGGTTTGCTTTTTGAATTTGCTTTCAAATTGAAATGTCAAGAGGTTCGCGGCGTTAATTGCGAGCTTCTGCTAGACGCTCGTTCGTTATCACCCATAAATAGGATATTTATGTACGAGCACGAATTTACTTATCGACGTGATTTTAATCGATCGATTTCAAAAGATAGAAGATACAGCCGTGTATGGACAAGTGCATGCACGTATGTATCGAAACGCCGATGATCGTTAATCGATCCTCTTCTCCCTCCCCCCGATAAAGAATCGTAACCGCGTAGTCAAAGTCGGTGGACGGATCGGCCGATTTTTGGCGATGTTAATTTATTCGATTAATTAGAATACGGCCGCGTCGTGTCGCGTCCATCTCCAACCGCAGAACGTTGAAACGTTACAAAATTCCCTCCCCCTCCCCGAAATGGAGGAATCCCGCCTCAACGCGTCGGAACACCAATTTATTTTTCCGGACGACACGGCGTCGTTGGTTGGCATACCGTTTTAATTATTTCAACATTACGAAGGGAAAGCATTGAACATTATTTAATGCATTCGGGACACGCGCGTATGTAACCGCATAAAATGTGGCTTTGTAACCTTTGCAAAAGCTTCGCTCCCAAATATTGGGTAACGCGCGGGGCTCGCATTGGGAGCGGAGGAAACAGTGGCAAATGTAGAGAAGGAAGGGTGTAGGCAGGTTATTAATAATTCTGAACGATTTATGCTGCTTCGAAAACGTTCGTGCCTACAATTTTCAATAGTTTCGGGAGGGGGGGTTAAAACTCGAATGCAAACGGTGTATATCGGAGGGAGGGGGGATGGGGGAGGGGGTAAACTGTTTAGCTTAGCGCGAACAAGCAACGCGGCTGACAAACGCGGTTGAATTCAAAGAGGCACAATAGCTTGGACGAAAACGGCGTACAAACCAATTCGTATTTTCGTAGTCTCGAAGGATTTAAGTTAATCGTTTCGCAACGTTAACACGGAGGACGAAGATCGATGGGTGGACAGATTGGATGGTGCGTCTGTTGGCGGCGTGGCGAGTTTTGGATCGGGTTTTTTTGGATCGGGGAATCGGCGATTCGTCTTCCTTCTCCCTTAGAAAAATCTAAGTCGACGGCCCGATTTTAATTATTCCAACAAGAAATCGCAACAAGTGCACGAAACGTTATTTAATCTATTTCAAAACGGGGCGTGTGGGGACACATAAAATATCGCTTTGTAACTGCCAAAGGCTCGACTCTCGAAACGAGGAGGGCGTTAATGATCGTGACCAATTTGTTTTCTGCATGAAACGCTTTCCCGCGGCGACTCCGCCGGTCCCGGGCGCAATTTTTTTTGTTTCTCCCGTTGCGCCGCATTGTTCCACGCCCGTGTGTATCCTCCGCGAGCGTGTACGCGCAATCCACGTCGCGCAAACGCCGTGAACACACGCGAATAACGCTTCGCCGCGTTAACATATTGTTAATCATTAAACGGCTTGATTATGAATTTTCCACCACGCACGATATAATTTGAAAAATTCCAAGAGTCGAAGGATTAAAGTGAAGCTCGCGCCAAATTACGTAATTAATCTCTTCTTTCTTCCGCTCCGCATCTTCCGATCTTGCCGCGCCCAACATCTTCCATTCCTTTCATCCTACACCAATCTACGCAACTACTGCTAAACTCGAAAGTATTATTTGCTTTCCACCGATTGATCTTCGATCGACAATCACAAGCGCGGTTTACTTTGAAGTTTTCACCGTGCCAGTATTTTCCGCCGTACCGCCTCTTTTTACTTCCACGCAACCCTCCGTACCGAAATACCGATACTCGTTTGTCGCGCGTTCGGTGAAAAAATTTTTTCCGCGTCGAAAACGCGTACGCGGTCGTAAATGGTCCTCGCGTTTCGTGACTTTCACCCCCTTTTGAACCACCGCTCGTGTCCGCAACCGTAATCGTAATCGTCACGAATTTCAAACAGACCCAATCTTTCCCAGATTCCTCACGGGTAATATCAAGCAACCGTTCGAGGATAAATCTCGACATTTCTTCGAGCTATTCGCGCGTCCTCGTTTGTTCATCATCACTCTCGGTTTCTATGCAAGTGTGTGCGATCGTAGCTAAAACCGTTGAAATACATTCTTGGTTATTTATGATCTGTTTATGGTATTGCGATAAGTGCGTTTGACACGTATTCCAACTGTAATTCCCATGGCTGACTGAACTACGACCATAAGTCTCCTTTAATGTGACTTTCTCGAGTTCTCCTTTCCTATCGAGTCGATATTTCCACCAGAACTATTCCAATACACGCGCACGCACACACACGTGTATATACATATATATATTCGTCTTCTTACAAATATACAATATACAGAGGAACATCTATTTCTTAGGAGTTCGAAACCACACGTGGACAAGAGCTACCAGGAATTCCGGACGCGTTTCAAGAACGAGCACGGGCGACACACCTAACAGCCGTTTCGATCCTAATCTCGAGACCGTTCGAGGCTGCTCCTCTTCTTCTCCTTTTAAAACGGGGTATCCTGGTTCGTTCACGTGGGCAGGATTTACGCGCGTTACACCCTAGAACGCGTAAGTTTCCACTGTGGTAAGCTGCGTAGAAATACCAATCGTAGGGATTCCCGCGTAAATTACGATACGTACCGTAACGAGCAATAGATGGACGCGAGGATTAATCACGAGACGCGAATTTTTTCACGTATTTTCTTTACTCGTACTCGACGATCGCGCGAGATGAAACGGAAGAATCTGAAACGGTCGTGGTAATTTTCGTGGAGCGAAAATTTATACGTAGCTAGGGACGAGTAGTTGGGAATAGGAAGTGGTCGAGCAGCAACAAAGTTTCCTTCGATCCTCTTCGAACTTCGTTCGCTTCCATTCATTTCGGTCCCCCTCTCCGTTCGCTCCTTTCCCTACCGGTAATAGCTACGAAATTATATCCTTTCAAACGGCAAGGCTGCCGGCCACCCAGTATAATTTTCGTACGACCAAATCGTCACTTCGCATTCCATTCACCGGATACGAACGAACGGCGATACCGCGGGATACTTTTCCCCTCCTCCTCCTCCTCCTCCTGCTCCTCCTCCCATTCCCTCCCCCCCTTCCCTCTTCTAAAACGGACGAAAATATGGATTTCGTTATCTTAATGAGGCCATGTGAACGAGACCACGAGTTGCACGAACACGGCCACGGTAGCATTTCGAAGCCAATCTTAGGAACTCGAGGCTCGCGAGCGTGACATCCCCGATAAGATTACGGTTTCTTTATAGGCGCCATCGGTCGACTCGATTTAATTAATTCGACATTAAGGAACGACAACCGGTCAGATAACCGGCGCTGTTTCGAGATTCGTCGATGATTCTTTTTCCCCTTTAAACCTGCCCGTTTAAAGGATTATCGGCCCCGCCACCGATGTAAATTATTTCTCATTACGATTTCTAAGTTCGGGACCGTAAAGATAACCGCGAGGAGCGCCGGGCAAACACTTGGTTGCTTATCGACGGGTTAGGAGGAAGTAACACTTGTAAAATATATTACAACACCGTTCTCGCGTATATTGAAAGATACACCGATAGATAAAGGGGGAAACTCAAGTTCCAAATAGATTTTTTCGCGGTTTACGAGAGAAGAGAGGAGGAGGAGAGGGAGAAGAAGAAGAAGAAGAAGAAGAAGGAGAAGAAAAAAATATGAGCGGACGATCGTAATCTAGGAAAAACGTAATCGAAGTTATACGAAGAAGTGGAGGGAATCGGTGGTACGTGTATGCAACTCGGTTCTGTTTCTGCCGACGCCTCTTGGTTTCGTGCTCGATCTACGCAACACGTTGCTGCAAGTCTATCTGATAACGCAAATCGCGTATTTATATGACGTTGTAACAGTATATAATCCGACAGCAGGATTGCCTAATAAAGCCTTCTCGTTGATGGCAGTGGGCAAAATATATTGCCGTTTTCATAGGTATTTCAGAATTTATGTGTAATTTTCAGAAATCTTTTCGAAAGATAATGCCTCGTTTTGATAGAGTTGTATTTACCTTCGCTATACTCCAGGTCTTGATCTTTAATTTAATTGTTCGTGATGCAATATAATCGTGTTATACAGTCGTTTTTTTTTACACGTTTTATTATCAGCAACCAATAGCTCCGTAGCTAGCTTACTCGTATACTTTACTTTAATAGGAAACGAAGAAAAAGATAGCCCAATATATCTTTAAGTTGTCGTACAATAAACATAAGCAAGAATATGATTACAAGTAGCATAGGGGGGGGAGGAGGGGAAGGCTTGACACCTTTCGTCCGCGTTTCCGCTAACTTAAGTATCAATTTTTATTTAAAAGTTCGTTCGTAATTCCATTCACCGGACAACTCGAAACCATTCCGCTTTATGATCAGTCCCCTTTGCGAACCGATTCCTCGTAGAGAAATCTCAACGTAGAGAAACTCTATTGGAGCGTACGAGTCACGACTCGATGCGCGAAACGCGAACGCGTCATCCCTCGAACGATATACATACATTATTATTCGTCGATGGGTAGGCTTTATTACGTTATCAAAACTCGAAAATGCGAGTAGATCGCGGAAGGGTGGAACGTAACGAGTGAAAAAAGGGAGGAGGAGGAAAAAAGGAAAAAAAAAAAAAGAGCGCAACGACGGCACATAATTGTAGGCACATAGGTAGATACGTTGCTAGGTTCGCGGGTCACCGACGACGTGGCCACGATAAAAAGTCGGTTTTCGTTCCTTTCTCTCTCTCTCTCTCTCGTCGATTTGCCTCGAGTCAAAAGTTACGAACGGACTGACGGACAGGTGACGCAGACGGATGCCGCTCATTTGTCTCGCTTCGAGATGAACGACGAAAGGAACGAGAGAAAAGGTGCGCTTGGCGGTTGGCGCGAAAGGGATGAAGATAGAAGGTGCTCGGAGCGAGGGATCGGGACGGAGAAGGATAGAAGATTTTTTGGGCAAAGAGGACTCCCCGTCGCGTTCGGCTTCCCGCTGGCACCGGTCAATTTGCTGCTCCTTTTTTTCCCCCTCTTTTTCTTTCATTACGCCAAACTCTCGACCGCGAGAATCTCTCTTTCTTTCCCTCCCCATCTCCCTCCTCGTTCCACCATTCTCGTCCGCCCATACCTCTCTCTCTCTTCCTCCCTCCCTCCGTCCCTTCTCTCCCTTCTTTCTCCCGATATTTTTCTCTCATCCCGTATCTTTTCCCCTCGTACTCTCCTCGTTCCCGTTGTCTTTTCATTTTTCGTTGGATTTTTTCGAAAACGCGGCGCCGATCCATCACCAACTGCGCAACCATAATAATGCAACCGGTGCTGTCCGACCGGCTCTAAAAAATAGATCCCTCTTCCAGAAGCATTCGTCGTCGCCGCTCCCCTGGAACTCACCGTTCCAGATTCTACGCTCGACGATCGAGTTTCTTCGCGAATCGAACACCGGCCGATCGTTACCGGTTTCCTCGAGTTTCTTCGACCAAAACCAGACAATTTCTCTTCGAATTTCGACTCTCGAGCGATAAATAAAAATGGCGTACGTTCGTTTCTCGTCCAGATCGATCCGGTCAAAAGAAAATCGCGACAATCTGCTTTTGTTGTTTCGCGGATGGAAAGAAAAAGAATCGCGGAACAGAGATCCTAACGGTCCGATAAGCTATGAAATTTCTCCTCCCTTTAAAAAAATCCTCGGTCCATAATGTCCTTAATCCGACCACGGGAAAGCGCTTTCCCGCAGTTCCTTCTTCTCCTCCTCCCCCAATCCCCGTTCGACTCCCCGCTCCACTTCTTGAATTTCTTTTCTTCCGCGCGAAACGACACGGCCGAACTTGGTCCTCGTTATTGCGGTACGAAGGAAGGAACGACTCTTTTTTATTATCGCCACCTTTTCAAAGGATTCCCTAATGGCGTCTCGTCTCGCCGATAACACCCCCGCCACCCGTTCCCTTGTTGTCGCAACTTTTTCCTCTTCCTCGGGTTAAGGAGAATGGAAATCTCTCGCGGAATTTCAAAATGGGAAAAGTGACGAAAACGCGTCGATTCGAGGGAAAGTTTCGCAACCGAGCCTCTTCGTCCTTGACGAATCGTAAAGCGTTGTCGATAAATCTTCTTACGAGATGCACCTTCGCGGCGGATATTAAACCGTTTAAATGGGAAGTTATTCTTATCTCCAGGAATTTCATCGACGTTTCTCTCGACACGTTCACCTACAGTTAGACACGATGTTTTTAAACGATGTTTCGATCAATCGAGCTCGCCGCTTCTCCGCCGATTCACCGATTCGAAGAATCGGTACGGGGATAGAATCGCCCGAAGAATTACCCGTACCTGTTTATATATTTTATAGATCTGGATATTCGTTTATCTCGGATAAACACGGATGATTCGTGACGTGGAATGGAAATCGAAATCGATCCTCGATCCCGCGCAGCCACGAAATCGAAGACGCGTTTGCCCACGTTCCGTTTCTCTTTTTTCACGCGATCAACGCGGCTACTCGCACGTGAAATCGCTCGCACAACCGTGGCCCACCTTCTACTCCTGCGTTTCACGAGTCGAATTAAAAAAAAAAGGAGCGCGCGCGCGAGTGAGTTCCTCCCCAGAGGAACGTATCGGACGTTATTTCTCCCATTATGTTTACACACACTTATTCTTCGCCGCTCGTCTCTCTCTCTCTCTCTCTCTCTCTCTTTCTCTGTCTCTCTCTCTCTCGGTTCACGTGGCTCGCACCGCGAAGAAGGCGTTACGAGCAATCCCGTTTTCTCGAATACACACCGCGGCTCGCCGCTTGACCAGGAAACTCGTCCCGATCTCGTCTTCGAGAACGGGTTCTCGATTCTCCTCGGTTCGTAAAGATCCTACCATCCCATATATCTAACACCACGCACCGCGGACGCCTTTTCTTATCGATTTCTTCCATTTCAACGTAGCCGGCTATTTCTATTTACCCTAACTCGGTTAAAATCGATTCCATCCTCCCCTATTGGGCCGCTCCGATTTTATTTTATCGGTCACCTCGATCGCCATCGCTAATTAGTAGTTGAAACGGATTAATGTCGGGACATTCTCGTTGCGCGATTATCGTATCGGCGGAGGTTGGCCACGGTGGCAACGCGTCCCTAATCTAATCGGTCGATCGTCGCAGCGATTCCATNTATATATATATATATAGTGATCGGATGATCTTGGATATATCGGATCGGGATATCGTTTTTTTCCTTTCCTTTTTCAAAATCGACGACGAATCAACGACACTCGGGCGTATACCAACCTTCTCCCCACTTGCCCTTTCTGCTCTTTCTGCCTTTTTCTCGTGTTTCACGTCCTTCGGTCCAGCAGCGGGTCCGGGGTCCGAGAGAAGGAAGACCGTGGCGGCGGTCTCGTCTTTCTCTCCCTCCCTCCCTCCCTCCCTCTCTCTCTCTCTCCCTTTTTCTCGCAGGCCAAAGACTTATGGATATCCATAGCAACGAAGTCAAAGCCATTAATAACTCCGGTGGGAACGCCCATCCTCATCTCGTGCCTTTTCTTTTAAAGTCGAGCGTGTGCAACAAACGCTCGTCTCACGTGAACGCGCTCGCCCGCTCGGCTCTCCGCCGCGCGTATTTGTACGCTATTTCGCGTTAACCAGAGAGAAATGGAGAAACGGAGGGAAAAAGGGGAGGAGGGGGGGGGAGGTGAAGGAGGGAAGGGAAGGGAAACTGGGAGCACGGAAAGGGTGTGCGTGCGTGCGAGAGCGAGAGAGGGATAACGGGCGAGGGTATCGAAGAAAGGAGGGATCCTCCTCGGGAGACGTTAGGTCGAGGGAAAAGGCGGACAGGGTGAGAGAGAGAGAGAGAGAGAGAGAGAGAGAGAGAGAGAGAGAGAGAGAGAGAGAGAGAGAGGAGGCGCGGAACAGGTAGATACGCGGCGCGGAATATATTGGAATACCTGAGAAATTTAGTGGCGGGGCACTAAATTTCACTGCCGTGACTTTGCAGGAGGCGATGCTCGCTGCAGGCCAGCGAGCCACCGGGCGAAACATCTCCCTCCCTCCCTCCCGCCCACCCCCTCGGTAGGCCTCGTGGCGCTCACCGTGGATCGGTCGGTGGACCTCCAGCGGCCAGCCCAAGGAATCGTCCGGGATGCGAAATTCGCTCGCGCATTTTTTCCACTAATTGCACGGCTCGAACGAAAAATGCCAGCAAACCCGATGACATAAATCATTGCCTTGGTTTATAAGATTTTTCTTCACGTGGACGCGTTTTTAAGCTCTCGCCAACACCTCTCTTATCGCATGCCGACGATCCGCGAGAGAAACTGGAAGTCCCTGGTAACCTATACCAGATTTCCATTCAACTTTTCTAGAACGTGCTCCTCGGGACCGTCAAGATTATTAGAAAGCGAATTTTTCCCATTTGTCTCTGAAGGATTTCCATCCCGATCCACGTTAACGATCCCGACTCCCTGCTTGCGAGAGATATCCTCTTCTCCCTCTTTCTTTTTCTTCTCCTTTTTTTTTACGTAAAATATCCCCGTTTCATACGGAAGTTGGAAATATCGGGGATAAAAATATCGTCTGGAAATATCACGATGTTGTCGACATTTTTTTCTCTCTCCTTCTCTTTCTTCTCTTTTTCACGGTACGATCATCACGGGAGGCGGAGTAAGTAGAAAAAAGGGGAAGGTAAAAAAAGAAAAGAGAAAGAGAGAGAGAGAGAGAGAGAGAGAGGAAATTGACGGGGGAGGTAAAAGGAACGAAGTAATCAACGGGGAAGAGTGAAAGGACAGCATCGCAAGCACGGAAACGACGACTCGACGATGTCGAAGGAACGAATTTTCATGGAAGCGTTTTCGCTCGCTCGAAATGAAAGTGGCGAGGAAGCCGGAGGTGGAGGAGGAACGTGGGCGCGCTTGCACTCGATTACGCGTTCGATAGACGTTGATTATCGACAAAACACGTTGGTTCGACAGCACCCCTGACGATGACGAGCGGCCCTCTACGTGTGTTTGCGTATTTCACGTGGGTGACGATGCGTGGCGCGACTTCGCGATAAATAAACTCGTGTCTCCGTGAATCGCTATTTTCATCTCCGGTGAAATATTACAGAGAAGGAAATTCGCCAAATTCGTTCGTGCTTCGTGGTCAATAAGTAGGTCGTTTCTCTCTCTCTCTCTCTCTCTCTCTCTCTCTCTCTCTCTCTCTCTCTCTCTCTGGAACTACCTACATTGCATTTACGGCCTATTTATCGAATTGGGAACGAAAGAGAATGAAAAGAAACGAAAGAGACGAGTTCGAATAATTCTTAGTACAATTTACGTAGTATTTAGTACAACTTATCGCGCAGGAAGTTGACACGAGGCCATTGACTCATTTACTCACGTCGATAATAAGAAAGCGTATGGGATATTTCCCATAAAATTATCATTACGAGGCCAAACCGACATTAATCACCGATAAAACTCGTCAATACGAAAGCAGCGAGGATGACAAACGTGAACGTGGGTGCCGATGCATCGTAGGGGGTCGACACATCGATGACGCGTATCGTTCTTTTTATGGGGTGTCAAGATGTCTTGTCGTTGCAATCATTGCCTCGCATGGGTCTCACGGGGCAGGTGTTCCGGGTCCCCCACGGTCCTCGCTCGTTTTCTTCTTCTTTTTTCTTCATTTTGCCTCATCCTCGGTTCATCTCGTTCATCTCTTCAATATCTCGCGTAGTAAGTACGAGATTTTTTTTTTTTTCCTCCCCTTCCCATTAGGAAATCTCGTAATTAGAAGAATGATCCCGGAACGAAGAGCGAAGAGAAGCGTTTAACGGAGAATCTAAAGAATGGAAGGAAATATCTCGCGATGTGGAAACGGGGCCGACTATTTATTGGTCATCGAAGTGTAAAAGAAACCGCTTGATCGCGAGAAAGGCGAATGAGAAAATCCCAAGACCCGATTCCCAGAAATCTCTCGCTTACCGGTTAATACGATTCCGGATTGTCGCTGCGGGCCACGGCTTCAAACGCTCGTCTCCCTCCCTCCCTCCCTCCCTCTTGTTTAAAGGCCGCGTGCACAGTGTCAAGGGGAGAAAGGAGAGCGGCGCTTTCGAGAGAGGCGCAATTCCGATTTCATTAAAAAATGGAGATGGAGCAGCTTCCAGGTGGAGAAACGGACGGAAACAAAGAAAGGAAGGGAAAGAAAAGGAAAGAAAGAAAGAAAGAAAGAAAGAAAGAAAGAAAGAAAGAAGGAGAAAAGGTGGGCCGTGAGCAATAGAGAAACGAATGGGAGGGTGGGAGTCCTAGGAGGCAGCGTGTGTCGTGTGGCGTGGCCTATCGTGTGTAAAGGTAGCCGGTCGTCGTCGAAAGAGCCCGCAGAAGAAGAAGAAGAGGGCTCAGAGGCCAACTGATCATCGCATGCATTTAAATTGGTTCATTAAAGCCCCACGGTCCACCCCTCTCACCCCCTCTTCTGCCCGACTAACCCCCTCCTCGGGAACCCCTCTCGCTCCCTCGTGACGGCCAGCCTCCAACTCGCCACCGGACGACCCTATGGAAACCCACAACACACGCTTCTCTTTGAGTATCCGGGCGCACCTCTGTCTGCATCCACCGACTGCAACCACCAAAGTGCGCCATCCTACTTATCACGCCGACACCGGACCAGATCTTCCGCCGTACGTGTTAAATCGTCGATGCAATTACTACTACCGCGTCCTCCCCTTTCCCTCCATTTCTAAACTTTCGCCACCTTGATATCCGAAAACAATTTTTAAAAAATTTACAATCTTTTTCTTTTTCTTTTTCTTTTTCTTCTTTTTTTTTTCTTCTTTTTTTTTTGAAAAGAAATAGTTCTTTCTCTCTCTCTCTCTCTCAGAACTCTTTTTTTTTAAGCGATTGAATCATCACCGATCACGGCACGGCTGAGTGAAAATCGCAACGACGTTCGATGCTTCTTCCGATTCACATGGAAAAAGCGTTGTTGTTCCTCCCCTACGTGTCCACCCCGAATATCTAATTCCGTCGTTCCTCGTAGAAATTGTAAATAATCCTACTTTTTTTTTTTTTTTTTTACGCGATTCGAACGAAAAGTATCCGCGAATTCGCGGTATTGGCGATGACGTAAAAATCGACGGGCAAGATTTATTTTCGCGTGTTCGCAATCTGGCGATCTGCGATCGAAAGGTTAACGCACCCCTGCAGCACGTCTGATTACCAACTGGAAATGTGCGTGCGTGCATCACGCCCAACACGTGTGTTTTCCACGCGTGTGCACGAAACCGCCGTGGTGAATTTTTCAGTAAACCACCGATCGGGTTAAGCCCGATTCACAAGGTGCAAAACTATCGGGGGATGTCGGTTAATTCCAATTCTTGGAATTGGAAAATTTGTCCCGAGGATCAATCTTTTACTCCCTTAACTTCGTCGCTGCGCGATTACTCTCGTAATTCATGCATCGAAAATGGCCGCGATATCGATTAATAAAACGGCAAACGTTATTAAAGCGGCAACAATATTCGTTCCGCGCGTACGAGAGCAAACGTGGAATTTATTTATACGCGGTTTGTTTACGCGCAGCAAATATGACAAATATTTTGTCGCGGGTTGATGATACGAATACCCCCTTTGAAGGGGTGTTTTGAAGGGAAGGAACGAAAAACGGTACGAGACGCATCCTGTTTTCGTGGTCAACGCCATTGCCCGCCGCAATTTGTTAAAGATGGTTAAGGACGAACGCTTCTTGTACGTCTCTGCCTCCACGTTCCTTCGTTCGCTTTCCCATTAAGATTCCATCGGGATCGACGAAACTTTTTGTATATATATATATATATATATATGTATACAGGTCTGATGTATACATATGTACATATGAAAAAGAAAGGTCTAGGTGCTTCTTCAAAACCGATTACACCCGAATTGATCCTTCGAACCGTTCAAGGTCGGACATAATTCGAGCAAATTAGCATCGACTCGTCCGATGCTCCCCTTTTCGGGAGCACGGTCGGCTTTCAGCAGCTCGTGCATCGCGTTGACATTTTACCGTTGCTTAAAATCGTTAACTTTTCCTTTTTCTTACCTTTAAAATTCCTATCTTCTCTTCCTTATATAGAGATCGACTTTTGCGGTATATTACAACTAATCGAAGCACGATAAAATTTGAAACGATTTGTTAAAAATACGAAGATTGGGGAGGGGAAAAGAAATAATAATCACGATGAACATGTGGCCAGGGAATAATTTAACGTATTACAGCGTATTGTCGGATAAGATTGCCAGGAATATCGGTCTTCCTATGTGTCGAACGGTGTGCGCGAACAAGAAGAAGCATTTGCCACTTCATCGCGGTTAATTTCGTTGGAATTGCCTTTTCGATGCAGTCAAGGTCGCGCGTAATTCGCGTACATTAGTCCCGAATTCGACGATCGATGACCGGGAATGGGTTTAGAAACTGTGTCGACGTCAATTTCCGATATTACGCGTTATTACGGTCTGGTGAATCAAAAAATGGGGAAGCGAGAGAGAGAGAGAGAGAGAGAAAGGAAGGTAAAAATATGATACAGTTCGTGATACGTCGATCATGTTTATGCTCACCTCGCGGAATCGACGATGAGGTAAAAGTTTCTACAGGCTGCTCGCATTATCCCCTATAAATCACGCAACGAATGGCCAGGTGTGCCAGGTATGGAAAGGAAAAAAAAGGATACGATACGCTTATGTTAATACCCGAACGAAATTATGTTAGTGGGTCCCGAGGAGAGCGGGATTTTTCGATCGACGTGATTAATCGTGTCATTCGTCATCCTTGTACGCGGCCAGTGATAACATTATCGCGTTACTTCGCAAATTCAATTTATCGGATTGAGAGTGGGCAGTAAGCAGGAAAGTGTTGGAAGTACGCGATCGGTGGACCGCGGAACGGTGATGTTGATGATGATGATGATGATGATGATGATGATGATGATGATGATGATGATAATGATAATGACGACGACGACGACGATAATGATGATTGTGATGATGAAATCTTCGCAGGGGGTAAATCTATTATCTATCATTGGTCGGAAATCGCGGGAGAATCATGCATCACGTGCCACGGCTATCATTATTGTTCCATGAAATATCTGTTTCGTAAAATGAAACGATGGTATCGGTCAGCCCAAGGCGCAACATCGCATCGCGCACTCGATAATTGATAATAATTGACAGTTTATTCATCGATCCCGGGCTACGGGTACTACGCGTACCGACGATCACCGCCGCCCGTTCTATTCGCCTGCCGACCGGCCGTACGTCACTTTCGAGAAAGTAGGATCGGAACGAGAGACTCGCTGCGTTTCCTCGCCCGTCTTGGACGTCGGCCGCGGTGCACAAATTCGTGAATCGCGGTCGCGTTTGACTCGTGATCGGCCGAAGACGGATCTCGTCGCTTATCGCGGCTGGTTACGATACAAACGCGGCTATAATCTCGTTTGCCTGTAAATCGGAGGCGAGCAGATCCGCCCTAACACGCAAACAAATAGGATCGAGCGTGTAAGGTGTCACGTCACAAAACGATCGCGCGACGGTAGGTGGTTATCCCTGCCGCTAGGGTAGAAGAAGATGGAGCGGATGGAAAGGAGAGTTTTCCAAAGAGACAGGCGCGTGACCGTGGTGTGCAGGCCGTGTGCCGTCGGGGGGCTGTCCGTCATGCCAAGCCCCAGTAGTTACCGTCACGCGGTCGTCCCTGCGATCATCCACGGATCCACCACCCCCGTCGCTATCGCCCTCTTCTCTTCCTCCCTATTGTAGCCAACCCCCTGACTAATCCCATTCCCTTTCGAGAGTGACGGTTGCACGTATAGGTGAGCACGCGATGCACGACGTTTGCACCGAGCAGCACGTGGGAAACACGAAGTGTGCTCGTCCCCCCTCTCTCTCTCTCTCTCTTTCTCCCTTCTTCCAACCCCTCCTACGCTCCACCGTGCTTTCCTTCTTCCGTTTCCGCGGTACACCTACGCCTTTCCTCGTCCGTCCGTTTCCGCCTACGACTCCCTCTCTCTTTCTCTCTCTCTCTCTGTTTTTCGCGCTCTCCTCTTCCTCTTCCCCCGTTTACGGGGGCAAAACATCAACGATCGAGCTAACCACCCTAAACAACGAGCACAGGGCCTCCCCTCGACGCGAAGAAGGAGGAGAAGCGTGTAACTGCCGCGAGCTGGCCAAGTGTCGGATCGGGGGTGGAACGATGGGTGAATGCGTGCACGGGACAGGACGCATTCCTGGTCGGCGTGGGGTCGCCGTCCAAGCCGCAGGAATGGTCTTACGGTGTTTGTCCATCACCCTCCGCCAACTTCCACCCTTCGTAATCGTGACGCGGAGTAGGTTGCTTTTCGTTGGGATACGTTGGTTTCGGTGTTAGGGTCGCGTGGAAAGGAAAGAAACGATCGGAAAGTGTATTTGGGACTCGAGACTTGGGATCGGGCGGGTTCTTCCTGGATTTGAATTTAATTAAGGTAGCTCGTTCGCTAACGCGATATCGCGAAAGTCGAAATTTCGATCCTCGATGAAAAATATTTCCCCCTCCAGTGAAACGGAAAGAAAAGTTTTTCGGGTTAGAAAAAGTTTGACGAGTCAGCACGGAACGATCAATCGACTCCCTTCCTTTCGTTCTCTTAGTATCAACAATTGATCGTCGCAACGTTGACTCTCAATTATCGCAATAGCCTGCTCCTAGCAAGTTACACTTGCCGCTCCTCGACAACGAAAATATTAGTAAACGAGCAAAGATAGAATGGTTGGAGAGAAAAAGGCAGAGAGAGAGAGAGAGAGAGAAAGATATTTTGTGGGTCGATCGACGAGCAAGAAGGGACGAAGAGGTGGCCGAGGAGGAGGTCGAAGGGGGCTCCACACCGGACCCCTGCTGCGCAGTTTTGTACCAGAAGAGGCCTTGCGCCCGAAAGGGGAACCCCCGTAGTGATAATTAGGGGGCCAAGCGAGTGTTTCTGGCCTTCGTGAAGGTCCTTGAAGTTTCGCCGCCCTGATCTCGAAAAAACGGATCGCCAGTCATCGTGTTTCACCATCGTCTACGTTTCTCTCTTCCATCTCTCCACCGGTCCGCCCGCTGTCCACCACCCCTTCGATCCTCCGGGGCGGGTGGAACCAGCGCGGGAACATCAATTTTTCAGTGCCTCGTCCGACGTACGCCTCTCAAACTCTCTCTCTCTCTCTCTCTCCTTCCTTCTCCGTTTCGTGGGATTTCCTAGGTCATGGCTCTGTCATCTGGTGACCGACGTTCCACTTCTTCTTTCTTACGACTTTAAGAACCGTCTCGGCGGTGTCGGTTCCTTCCCATCCGTGCATCACGGCACACGCCGTGAAAACGCGCACCATCTGTCTTCATTCGCGAGTATCGACAGTCTCTGGCAATTTCCCTGCTTCCCCTGGACGGATAAAGCCCTCCTCGCCGAGAGAAAGAAAGAGAGATCCGGGGATTGGAAGAGGAGAGCTGCAACGCAGATGACGTTACGTTACGAAGATTGAAAGGGGAGGGGGAGGCGGTGAAAGTTGGGGATAAAAAGATTCTTCGACCTTTCGAAAATCTCGAGATTCTAAGAAAATACAGCTCGAGCTTCGCTGCCAATCCATCGAACGAGCATAGACAATCTATATATCTAATAGACGGAACACGGTGACGAGGTTGTCGTGGACGTGGTATCTCGACGAAATAACGAGAACGCCAGAAGGAACGGCGCGGCACCTGCACGCTACTATCGCGTAGGTGCCGTCCGTCGCTCACGCAGCCAGTCTGTCTTCCGCGCCCTTCGCAATAACCGGCAGACAGTTCCACTTGATTAACCCGATTCATGCGTGCAACGTAGCCCGGCGTGCCTTCTACGCCCTATAATGCACGATCGAAACCACTGTTGCGCGCAAATGATGTACACTTATACATACGGCTTATACGCGACGAGGCGGTGCCGCCAAAATACGGCACGCACCGTGCTCTATTGTCCCGCACGAGTTTTACGCTCGTTTGCCGGTGACCGACCACCGATACGCACCGGGTGTTACGAAAACAAAAGGGATCCACGCTCGACGCGATACGCCACTCCAAGCTGAAATCCAGACCGGGGCGGGAGAGGAGGAGGGGGAGACTCTTCCTCGAAAATTCTTCCGATCCGCATTCGTTGTTTCCATCATTTTTTCGTTTTTCTCCTTTCTTTCTAATTTTTCTTTTTTTTTTTTTTTTTTTTATTTTTATTTTTATTTCCATTTTCTCGTTCTCGGCCAACGATATTTTTTCTCACGGCTCTCCATCTTCTCCGCGCGCGCACGGTACGAATGTGTCACCACCGAAGGTATATTTTCCCGCTTCGGAGAGAATCGATAAAGGCTGTTGGTATCTGTTCCAGTACGAGTATCTTGTTTCTGTATCGAAACTAACGCTCGAGACGTCGTTGCATCGCATCTTGGACGACCACGCTGACGCCCACTCCAGGAACGTGCCTGCCTCCGAATAGAATTTCTTATTTGTACCATCGATGACACCGTGAAATTATTATTATACCGTGCTCCTCGTAACGCGTAGCGCGGCTACTTTCGCGAAAGGCCAACGACACGTGACCAAAGTAATCAGGCTGCGGCTCGACGAACCCATTTCCTTCGTTCTGTCCCATTAGTTCGAGGCAGCGCGAAGGAAGAATAATCGTAGCGTTCGTTACGAAAACGCGTCCGGTTGGAGGAGCGATCGACGCTCGGCAGCCGTCTTCGATTCGAAAAATTTTCCTTCCCTCGCCCCCTCCCTTCCTCGAATCGGTGACGGGGCCAGTCGAAGCCGGTGGAAGTTTGGAAATTCGTGAGGGCGATCAGTCACCAGTCGGTGAGATAAATCTGACTCATAAGTTATCGGGGAGCTCCCGTAGGCCAAGGGTGGCCGTATCTACGGGGGTTAGCGCGGGAGAGGAAAAGAGAGGCGAAGAGCAAGAGGGCCTCGATGTAGCCCGTATCAAGATCTCTTTGCATCTCTGCCAGGCGGAGGACGAGGGAGGGGGAGGGTGGGCGAGTGGGCTACGGGGGTGCTTATCTCCGCGTTATTCCCGAAGGGCGAACCCCGTCAGCCTGGGACCCGACAGATAACGTTTCCCCGTTCCGTGCTACACCCCCTGCCCTATACTGGGTGTCGAAGTCGTCGAATTCGCTGCGTGCGCTCTCGCCCTTTGGCCGAGATGGAAAGAGAAAGAAAGAAAGAAAGAAAGAAAGAAGGGGAGGGGAAGGGAAGTATGTATCGAGAAGAAGGAAGGGAGAAATCCGGTGGCGGGTTTTCGAAGCGAACGATTTTTTGCCGCGGCAAAGGCAAATATGAAAAGGAAAGAATGGTCGAAACAATGACCTCGAAGGGGATGGAGGGAGGGAGGTTTATTGTCACCCGTAAACGCGTCTATTGTACGATCCACGGTACAACCTGGACGCGTTCCGTTTTCAGCGGGCGTAGTGAAAACTGCTGGCGCTGTCACTGGCTGATATAAGCCCGTCACGAGCTTAGACCGGCGAAAATGCGAACGGATCGGGGAGAAAGATCTCGCCTATTCGGATAATTGGCGCGATATCGTTCGGATGCTCGGATCGAGCGGATGCAGCACACCCAGTACAGGATGATCGAGTTTCGCTTCTGTACCGAGCTGCTCCTCTGTGCTGGCTGCTTCCAGATAAGCCAGTTTCTCCGTCTCTTTTTCCCGCGTGTCTAAGAGGGGCCGCTGCGGGGGCGGTTATGGGAGGGATAGGAGAAAGCGTGTGCGGAGACACGGAGTCGAGTAGGGTGGCCGGTCGTTCGTGAAATAAGCTCCGCAGGGTTTTGGTGGTCGCGCTTTGGGGCGGCTTAGGGGCGCCTACACACTCGCCTGGAACGACCGACCGCCGTTGCTCCCTTCCATCCCCCTTCTATTCGCCAAAAATACAGGCTGAAAGGGCCCCCGCGATCCCAGCTGCCGATGATGTTTCCACATGGGTACCCGCGAGGTTCGCGTGTTTTCGACGTTACCTCGATGATTTCGATTTTCAGCTCGTGCCACCCCTTTTCTTCCGCGCTCTCCCCCTTCCTCCTCCTTCTTCCTCGGACGCGCTTTCCACCACTTTCCGCTTCTCCAGCGGCGAGAAAGTGCCGTCGTAGATGGACGATTTCGCGCGATTCGTCGAACGCCACGCCGTGCGACGCGAGAAATCGAGAAGAGAGGGAGAGAGAGAGAGAGAGAGTATCTTCTCGGAAGAAGAAGAGGAAGATCGGGAGGAAGCGGAGAAGAAGAGCGCGGAGCATGCGGAGAAAGCGATTGTTGGCGAAACGTGGCGTGGATTGGTCGCGAGAACCGTGTCGATCCGGATGGACGACGCGACGAGACCCGTCCGTATCATCGGGGCGATCGATCGTATATCCCGGCGTAGATCGGTGGCCGATATACACGTGCACGGTAGCACCACCTCGGGCTCAGGAGGATCGCCATAAGTGGTCCTCGACGAGACATTCGGAGGCCTTCCACGCTGCAGGGGTCCCGGCTACGAGATATGCATCGACACCCACTCCTTCGACACCAAGTCGAATTTCTAGCGGGCGCAAGAACTTGTCCTCCGTGCGGTGGCGACAAGGTGTGGTTCGTAGGGACGTAACCTGGCCCTGTATATATATATATATACGGCCGCCGCGCCGCTCTGCCCAAGCGGTTTCCGGCTTTTTTCGATTTATAATCGGCCAACGATTACCCGAGGTAGCGTTCTAGGGCTGGACTTGGCCGCCTACTGTTGAGCCTTTCGGCCCGAGGGGATGTTCGATTATATATACCCACCTTGCTCTTTCCTCTCCACGAGGCCTCTCCCCCTCCCCCCTCTCCCCCCAATGATGATCTTTATGGATCAGACATCGTCCGCTAAATTAGCACCTCTTACGAGTCAAGGACAGGCGGGAGGGGGAAAAAATAAGAGGATATATACCGTCTGTATATCCAGGAAGTGCGGCGGAGAGAAATATCCACGACGCGGGGGAAATTTCTCCCTCTGTCTTTTCGAATAACATATAACGAACTTTCCACTTTATTTCGCGTTTAAATTAAATTAAAATCCTCGAGAACGTGTACCTACATATATTATGCGGTATGAAAAGATTAGCATCATAATTAACACCGGTGAGAGGCAAAATTTTCAGCGGGTATAATAAATGTTTTTTAACGTATTTTATTCAAAGCGGTGAAGATATTGACATTTATATTTCTCCAACGGTGTTGGGTCGGACGAGACAATCCATCCGACGTTGGCAAGGTGTGGTTTCACCGACATAACTGCCATATAAACGCCACACGGTTTCGGACGTAAGTGGTTTCCGGCTTTTTCGGTTTATAATCGGCCAACGATTACCGAAGTAGCGTCCTGGGGCCGGTCCCTGGGTGCCTACTGTTGGACTTCCCCCCCTGATTCAGGCCCGACGGGGGTGTACGATTAGAGGTGTAGGTTTCCTACGCTACAGGCCTGTTCAGCGATGATCAGATATCCACGATCCCGTATACCCACCGCGACAGACACCCACCTTTATCCTCTGTATCTGGAACGGTGCGACACTTTCGACCATTGACAAATCGGGCTCGATCGAAAGAAAAGAGAAATATTACTAGGAAGGTGTGTCCTGAAATTCGCTGTTATTCGTCGACGACGAGCGAACCACACCGGATCAGGAATCGTCGCGTTTACGCTGGAAATGGAGAATGAGAACGGTCCGTCTTGAGTTTTTCTTCCAGTTTTATCAATTTTCTATTAAAAAAAAAGAAGTCGCGAATCGTGTCGTTGAACGACATTATCCGAATCCGAAATTTCGAACGAGCGAAAAAATTCGGCCACCGCTCGAGTTTCCCTCGCTACTTTTTCCGACATTTCAACTCAACTCGTCCACCGTCTACCATCGTTAGATGGAGTTATTGGAGAGAGAGAGGGAGAGAGAAAGAGAGAGAGAGAGAGAGAACGGGTGGACGGAGAAATCATTGCGACGAAACGAAATGTTGCCGCGTGGCGAAAAAAAATCGGCTTTGATCGCTTTGAACGGTCCTGTACCGACTCCTAACCGCGTTCACCCGTCGGTTACCCGTGTAGGTGTACAGTGGGATAGAAAGAGGTGGGGGTAAAGGTCGGGGGAGGGTGGTTTAATCACGGGGGCTATCACAATCCCTAAGTGGGCTTCCTGCCCGCTTCGGAATTATAGATAATGTCAGATAATAATAACACACCCTGTAGGGGCAGGCCCCGGAGCCCACCAGAGGCAATAAGTATAAGGTAACCCGTAGAAGAAGAAGAAGAAGAAGAAGAAGAAGAAGAAGAAGAAGAAGAAGACGAAGAAGAAGAAGAAGAGGAGGAGGAGGAGGAGGAGGAGGAGGAAGAGGAAAGTGGGAGGGGAGGGAGAGGCGGTGGTGGTGGCGACGGTGGTGGTGGTATTAGTAGGAGGATAAGTATAGGCTGTGAGAAGGCAAGAAGTGGGTTGAGGTGGACGGAGAGGAGAAACGAGAGAAGAAAGAAGGGACCCGTAGAGAGAGAGTTCGCTTCTTCAGGGTTAGCCTTCTGGTAGAAGCTGGGAGTCAGGAGTCGGGCCCAGCAGTCTGGGGGCCCCATACGTGCCGGGCCATGGGGTCATCCGGGACCCCCGTTTCCCAGCCCCACCCCCCCGCACACCCCCTTGCTCCACCACCTTTTTCTTCCTCTTTTTCCGTACACCTTTCGCGACCCCACCTTTCCAACTGCAACGCGGGATATCGCATAACGTACTCCCTTCGCACGCTCCGTCCCTTTCTTCCTTTCCTCCTTTTGTTTCTTCCTCCTCCTCCTTCGTACCCCCTCGATATCCCTCCACTCCTCTCCTCCTTCCCTCGTCCCTCGGATACGAGATTTCAGCCCGCAACGTTTAGTACACGCACGGGGCCCGTTAAGAACGCCTCTCACGCTCGAATCCCATTCAAAGAAACAACGTATCGATAACCCGTGGAGCGAGATGGAGGAGAGGTCGCGGCGATATCGCGTTATTTTCGTCCCACCTTCTCGTCCCTCCTTTCTCACCCGGCGCGGCCCCGCATGGGAAAACACGGGGCGAGGATCGAAACGAAAATTAGTTCACTGGGTACGTACCCCGGCGGCACTCCCCGTCCTTACCAACCACGCTAGAATCCGCGTCCTTTTCGTTCCACCATCGTCACGGAGATAAACTTACCTCCTTCCATTAATTACCACGCAGAAACGTGATTACGCCTTAGAGCCGTGACGAATCCCACGCGTACGTCACGTTCCACCCTTACCGACCATGTAACGCTACCATAACATGGCGTGAAGAGGCGATACGACGTTCATCCTTTCCCGAAACACCCACTTCTCCGCAGACACCTGTTCCATCTTTTTTTATTTCTTCCACGCGCGACCAAATACACACACGCACATATATATATATATATATATATACATGTATATGCGCGCCGCGTGTATAAACGAGTTAGAATTTTCAAAGAGACGACCCCTCGATCGCACCCCCTACGGGTTGACCCCGTTCACCCCGTTTGAACGCGTGCCATCGCCTCTATCGAATGGGAGGGAAGTGTTGCATTCGGCCGAGGGATCGGATCCGAGAAGGGTGGACAGATGGGGGGCGTATCTTCGTCGACGCCTCTCCGCATATCTCCGCAACGCTTTTCCAACCCCGTGCACGCGTTTACGTAAGTGCCTGTATGACCACCGGTGTCTTCCTTAGTTGCGCCGATTCGTTTTCTGCCTCCTCCCATGCGAACACCGCCCACTTCATAGGGGGAGAACCGCTAAAGAGAAAAATTATAGCAATAAACCAAACCGGTGCACCGTGTCACGCGGGGGTAATCGTCGCGGAGTCGGTGTTACGTTTGTGGGATGGGCCCAATAATAACGTATTATTATTAGCCATTGTCGTTACGCGACCAGTTGCGCGACCATAAAAAATGCTTTTATCGGCGAGCTCCGCTCCGATGTGTTTTTCTTTTTTTCTCTCTCTCTCTCTCTCTCCATCTTCGATAATTCTTCCCTCGAAACCGTGGCCAGAGAACGCCACTCCCCCTCCCTCCCTCGCCCTCGTCCTTCCCCACGCGGAAAATAAACGCGTCGAAATCAGTTTTTGATAACGAAAATAACACGAGAGAAACGAGGTTCGTGGTTCGAGTTTGAATTTGAATTTCCTCCATCCGGAAATTCCAGCAGCATCTCCCCCCCCTCCCTTCGCCCGACATTCGGCAACACGCTGATGAAATATTTTTCCAGTGGCGGTGACTGGTTCGGTATATATATATACCAAACTCTGGCAAACTATGTTAATTCCCCTATAAGACCTGCTAACGCAATTAGGACAACGCGAAATGTAATTATCCACGGGCGGAGAATCAGCCCGTGGCGCGGCATCCTGGAATTACGGAATCGACGGAACACGAGGGCGGGAGAGAGAAAGAGAAGCGAGAAGCCGACACGAGGGAGGAAAGGAAGAGATACACCGTCCGTCTCGTCCGGTCTGACGCGATCTAAGGCGATATCGCGGCGCGGATCGCGCGCGAATCGGACGGGGAGGAAAAAAAAAAAAAAAAAAGAAAAAGAAAAAGAAAAAGAAATTTCTACTGCCCGATTTCGATTGCTTCGCACGCGCCGAGAGTCGATCGAAATATATACGCGTGTATAACCCCCCGTTCGATGATCCCACGGCAAACTGAAATATCAACGCGTATAATATTTACCTAGAAACGTGCAAATAAATGGACGCTCGACATTGAAATTGCTTGACGCGAAATCAAATTATTTGACATCAAAGTTAAACGAACGGTTTGAAATATCCATTGTGCGCGCGAAATTAAAAACGAAAAGGAATATTAAACGAGAGCGGCAAACAAATTTATACGTGGAAAAAAAAAAAAAAAAAAAAAAAAAANGGAATATGGAAGGAAGAAACGAGCGGGGCGGGGAGGGGACATTTTAAAACAAAAAACGGCAAACAAAAAAAGGTAGAAAATTCGTCGCTACGTTTTTTTTTTTTTTACCCGGGGAGTGAATTTATTTTCGGCGGCGAGGTCCGATCGAAATCACCTTCGAGGAGGGATAGACACACACGGTCGGTGATTTTCGACCTATCTATCGACGACCCTAAGGGCGTCGGTCCGCTCGGGAATCGGCGTCGTCATCGTACCGATGGACCGTAATAGTAGTACCTGTTGTTAATAAAAACACGAGGTCAAACGTGGCGTAACATCATCAGCTAGGGAGGGGATGGGGATGGGGATGGGGGAGGGGGAGAGGAGTTCCCCGAGCGAAGTGTGATTTCACTGGAGTGTACTCTGTCATGCGCCAGGTGCCGGAGGATGGATCCTCGTGTCCACGGGGGGTGGAGGAGGGCGAGGGCGGTGCTGATTGCAACGCTAGGAAGTTCTAACGGGTGTTGGCGAGGTTCATCGCGAGATGAAGTCAAGTGGGGAGGGGAGGGGGGGGGGCTTCCGTGAGGACCGCCACTTGTAGCTAGGACGTCGGAGGTGTGCAACCCGGTTATTTTTCGGGCCTGGGTTCACCCCAATCGGGGTATTAAAGCTCGCTTCAACCCCGTTTTACGGTTTCGACCCTTTCGACCGTGAATTCGACCCCCGTGTACGGGGTCGGCTGGTGGCCCGCACACAGGCGCCCCAGTGAATCGAGACGCCGCCACCCACCAAGGATTTGAGAAGAAATATGAACGGAGAATGTTTTATGAATGCGCCCACCATGGTAAAAAAAAAAGAAAGAGAAAAAAAGCGGAGCAAACCAGCCTGCCCCTTCTCCCTTCTTCGTACGCGAGAATATTTTGCAAGAGCGCGTGAACGTGATGCGAAAGGAAGCGATAAAAGTAAAAGGAAACCGAGCGATCGATGTATCTCGGAATAAATAAATTCTCGACGACGAAGTTCGATCGAAGAAAGATCGATCCTCGGATCGCGAGAAGTTATCGCGAACTTTCGATCTTAACCATCCACTAGAGTTACGATCGATCTCGTAACTCCTAAGTTTCACCCTCAACTTCTTGACGCTCTTTCGTCGGATTTCGTCGTCGTAAATCGAAAGAGTGGAAGAAAGAAGCGCGAACAACGATTCCTCGGGAACGAACAGGTTCTCCACCTGTTCGCTCGCGATCGCATCCTCTCCTTCCTTTCCAAAAATCGAACGTTAACGAACACGAGGGCCTATAATATTAGGCGAAGGGAGAGAGGAGAGGGTGAAAATCTAGCGAAGGAGAAGAAGAAGAAGAAGAAGAAAGGGAGAGGGTGACTGGTCGAGATTGCGTGCGTTTACAAAGCAAATGGCTTGAAAATAACCGAGCGGTGTGCCCCGTGGGCTCCGCGGGGAGAAAGCTTTCGATAGACGTACGAGAGGGTGGCCGAGAGAAAAAGACGGGGAAAATCGAGAGAGGGATGGAGACACGTTGTACGACAGAGTCAGGAAGGGGGAGAAGGGGGGGAAGTTGAAACCACCCACCGGTGGCAGAGAATCGAGAAGAGGCCCCCCCCCCTCCTCCCCGTAAGGGGTGAGAGAAACGAGAACGAGATGGAAGTGAGACGGAAGAAGTGGAGGGGGAGGGGGAGGGGGGTCAGGAAGGGGTGGTATAATCGATGCGGACATGTGCAGTTCCCTCGGGGGTAGCAACCCCTAACTCGCCAAACCTATTTATACAACAATACCCGGTACAACCCCCCATAAACCACCCTCACGCTGGACCGCCGTGGCTGCTGTTGCTGTTGCTGTTGCTGCACACTCCACCGCCCTTCACCCTCGTCCTTCCCCCCCCACCCCCCCCCTCCTCCTCTGCTCTCGGTTTATAATCAACCCCTCTTTTTCCCTCCCTCTCGTTCCCTTTCACGCCGTCTTTCACCCTCCTAGATGCACGAACAGTTTATCTTGGGGCCCACGCGGCGAGGACTGGTATTTTAAATAGCAAATACTTATCTCGCTCCCGGGCCAGGGGTGGAAGTACCGATAAGCGGGTTCGAGAGGGTAGATACGCGCACGCGACCATATCGAAAAACGCAAGACGAAGAAACGCGCGACGGGAGAGAAAGAGAGAGAGAGAGAGACTCGGTGTTACATTCAAACGCGGAGGGACAAGGTTGAACGATCGTATTTATAATCTATCCGATTAACGCGGTATCGCGATAGAGAGAGAGAGAGAATTGAAAGGTTCGTCGCGGGTGTCGAACTTTCGAAAATTCCTCGCGTGTTTGAAATTGACGCGCGTGGAAACGCGTACACGCGTTGGGTACAGAAATACTCGTACACACCTACGCTTCGCGCTACGCGCGAGATAAAGCGATCCATTCGGTACGTGTTATTTACATACGTCGCCGAGTGTCTCGGTAATAGGAATGCCATAAGAACTTCCGTTCCGTGCAGACGCTCTTATAGACGCGTGTATATATTATTCTCGTGCGCGCGTGATTCAGCAGATCCATCGGATCTGAAACCGGTGGTGGACAAACCGGAGCAATTAGCATAAGTATATTTATGAGGATCGTTCCTACTTAGAAAGAAGGAGGCGAGGGAGATAAAGTTGGGAAATGCGAACGGAGGGAATCGAAACCTTGTTTTTCCTCGAGCCACGTAAATTCGTACGGATCGAGGGATCGAGAGATCGTTAATGCGGCGGAAAAAATGCGCTATCGCTGTTACACGACGGTGGCCCGGTAAGACTGGACCAGCTGAGGCACGAGTAATCCGGATTTCGGATTAGCCTAAGCCCGGCCTGAACACCGGGAGGTCGTTCCGGACACTTCTGCCGTCCGCCCGGTTGAAGCGAGACAGTGGAAAATAAGTTCTTGCCTGCTACACGCCACGAAAAGACACGTTCCATCCGTGCTCGTCGTTCTTCTCGATCGGTGACAACGGCCGGTAGACGTTTCCATTGTGCGCCTGGTGTTGGTCGTCGTCGTCGTCGTCGTCGTCGTCGATTCGACCCCTCGTCGAATTTATATGGTTCCAGGAACGGTCGGTTCGCGGAACAAACGAGCCACGCGTGTTTATACGACAATACTTGGAATCGAAAGGGTTTTTCCACAAAGGAGCAGAGAAATAATGCCGCGCTTATACTCAATTACACGTAATTAAGACGTTGCAATTGCTTCGGTCGCATCGTTCCTCTTATTAAAACGATACAAAGGGGAATGGGGGACGGGGATTGAGGCGAAACGTTGCGGGAAGCTGCACAACGGTGCAACAATCGATCCTGATTTCCCGAGGAAACGACGGCGATCAAACGGCAATGGCAAGGGTTAATTGGTAGCTTTGCCACGTTGATTCGAGGCAGCGACGAGCGGTAGAGTTGGAACGTGCGCGGTAAGCCGGCCACGATTTGTAAGGCCTCCTTGCGTAATGATAGGAGAAGAACGAGGGGTTTGCGCGACAGGGGCTTGTCTCCCGACACGTGCTCCGCCACGTGAATGTTCGAAACACGCTTTCCACGCGATCCCCTCTTTCGGATTTTCAGCTTCCGAACGCATCTCGCATCTCTCCCTTCCAACCGGACAAATCTCTCGCCGATAAATAAATCTCTCTCTCTCTTCGAAACATTTTTAAACATCGATAAAAAACGAAAAAAAGAAGTATCCACTTTATGGTCGAGAAAGGATCGATTAATTTGTCGATTAAGCGCGATTATCGAACGTATCGAAATGGAATCGTGACGCGATTCGTTGCGCAAGAATTCGTCGATGGGTTTAAGAACGCTCGTTGAGCGAGGAGGGTAACAAAAATGATACGGTAGGGTGTATACCGACCCGCTGGGACGGTTTGTCTCTGCAAGACTCCCGCGAGACCCCCGTGGTAGTTCCTGGGGCGCGGAGGCGGGCACGCATCTGTCGAATCTCCCGATGGATCTTCTGCAAGAGATCCGTCAGGACACGTATTACACGCTACACCGACGCCCTTCGTCCTCCCAATCACTGTTACAATGTACACACGGTGTACTCTGGTCGCCACTCTATCCGGTTAAATTCCACGATAAACTCCCGCGAGGACGCGGCTCCGTAGCTCGTCGGGGGATCGAGCCGATTTAGAGGAAAAAACGATCCCAACGATCGTCCGATCTTCTCATTCTCGTGGAAAATTTCAGCGCAGATCATAGACGCGATCGAGAAAAATTAATAAATAATAATCATCGAACGATAATTTTGATTTTTCGAATATCGATTTTTCTCGCAATAATTGGTTCGAAACATAGACTGAGAAGGATTGTGCATCGAATGAAAAAAAAAAAAAAAGAAAAGAAAAAGAAAGAAAGATAGATAGAACACGTTCAAACGCGAGGAGAGAATAAAAAAAGAAGAGCGGGCGATCCCGAAAACTCGTCAAGAAGACAAACGGGCGGGTGCAATATTAAAAAGGTGGTCGGCCACGTTTTCGCGCCGTTGAAAAATACACAGGTATCTGGGGACGCAACGGTAAACTGCGAGGCAGCGCTACGTACGTACTTAAGGGAGGAACACTTGTCGGGAACGATCGTCGAGGGTCGATATCGCGTGTGTACACACGGTTGTATCACGCGTGTAACACACGTAGCAGAGAGACGTAGGCAGCATCGTTCCTGCCCCCAGCGGGACTGTCAGAGATACGGGAACGGCGATGCTGAAGCCCCGAGGAAGCGTGCAATCCCCTTCCCCTCCCCCGTAGGGCAGAAACACATCAAAATCGAATTCACCAGATGTCCAGGAAAACGAATCTCCCGCATCCCCCCCCTGCCGCCGCCGTCGTCGTGGAAAACGACGTTGCACCCGTTTGTTAACGATGTTAGGCCAGCGCCCCGAGTCGCAGATGCGTTTGCGGACACCGATTCAAGGGGGCGATGGGGCGGGCCAAAGGACTCGTCGAGTACATATCGATAGTCTCAGGTGTTTATCCCCGCTGGGGGGATGAATGAAAGAAACCGAGATTTCGACTTTCGGGGATGGGAAACGTGTCGGGAATAAATCGGTCCCGATTTCGAAGGAACAGAAGCGCGATAAATAAGAAAAAAATAAGAACGTTATTAAAAATACGAATTTCGCGCAATTTTATAAATTAAAATGAGATTTACTTACCATTTTTAATGATGATCTTGATGGCGTTGGTTTAATTCTTTTTTTTTTTTTTTTTAGCGTGTGGAAAAAGAGAGATAAAAAACGAGAGAAAAAAAAAATGCACACAACTGTACGTATACGGAAATACGAGGTGGTTTATTATAATAATATTTATAATCATTATGCATCGAGGCGGCGTGTCTCTTTCTCTCGTGTGTGACGTTTTTTTTTAATGCAAGTTACAATTACAGACACAGTTCGGTGACAGAACTCAGCCAACTGATGGTTTTTCGCGCGCTTCTCTCGCAAAAAAAAAAAAGACAGATTTATTTACATCGATCGCCACCTTAACAGTTACAGGTTACACATTCCTATTTATATTTATACTTTATTGATAAATAGTACAGCGGTTTCTTTAAATGTAGAATTTACGCATGTGTACTGAATGTCGCCTGTACGTGTACCTGTTGTATTCTGTTTCGTATTGTGTGTTTTTACGTATTTTAGATGTAACGTTATGCCTTTTCTCTTTTCCGATGATCTTTTTTTTTCTTTTTCTTTTTTTCCTTTACGTGTTTCCTTCGCATGTATTTCTCGGGTGTAGAACAGCAGATATCTACAGGATTTCTCTTAAAATTAACGTCGAAAATTAATCAACAGGGAGGGTATAATATTACACGATAGGACATTTCGAAATTTTATACACAATAATATTAATAATAATATTTAATAACTCATAATAATAATAATAATAATAATAATAATAATAATAAAAATAATAATAATAAAATAGTAACGTTGGCGTTGGCCAACGACAATAATAATAATAATAATAATAATAATAATAAAATAATATTATTAATAATAATAATAAAGATAATAATGTTAATAATGACAATGATAACCGTGAAAGAAACGAAGCTAAACGATCGATCTTCTTATCGTATGCGTATCTTACAGAAACGTACAAGATGCAAAATCGACCTGGCTCGACTCTCGCGCCACGTTCGCTTCGCGGGCAAAAGTCTTTGAAGCCGGAACAAAGTCGTACGATCTCCCCATCGGGTACGCGCGATTCTTCTTCGTAATTCGATCGATTTTTCGCTCGGTCGATGGAAAGCAACATAAACACGAAGAAAAAATAAACGTTAATTAAAACTCGTACTACCAGGCCAGCCCTTCGCTCTGCATCTGGTGCGGCTCCAGGAACCCACCCCCGCCGCCGCCGCCACCTGGACCGCCACCATTCCCACCGGCACTGGGATTACCCTGTGCTCCACCTGAGAAATACCAAATCCATCGAAAACTATTACAGAGAAATATTGAGATTCGAAGAAAGAAAGGAAAAGAAAGAAAGAAAGAAACCAATCGTTCCTTCGAACACGTACAAGTTGTTAGAAAGGTTTCGATCGCACGATAATTTTGTGCGCGAAAACTTTCTACCATATCGATACTCCGCATACACGTTACAATTTGTCAAAGTTTCCAACACCCCACACCATTACCCCCCAGAGTCTCGTTAACGCAATTTTAGCGTATTAAATGATTAATCGTGTACATCGAGGAAAGAGAGAGAAAACGATTGTTGCGAAAGTGAGGTAAAATAAAAAGAAAAAAAAAAAAAAAAAAAAAAAGAAAAAGAAAACGTTCTACCGACAGAAAGGCGGTAAAACCTTTTTTCGAAAGAATTTGGTCCGTACCTGAAGGTGCTAGGAACTCTCCAGGACTGCCGCCAGAAGGTGCAGGGGGCCCCTGTCCAGGAGGGCCCGTGAGAAATTCCGGAGGGCCGCCTCCCGCACCCGGAGGTGGATATTCCCCTGTCACCGCCACTGCGGCCGCCATACCCGCTAAACTCGCCGGGTCCAAACCTGTCAGAAACAGATTACGTGTACTATTCAGAGAGGATCGTATCCGGCCAGCTATCTCCGAACCCGGCTGTCATAATTATCGCGACCTACCTACCCGCTACGATGTTTATTATAGCCGCGATAGAACTCGAGACAAGGTTCTGCTATTCGATATAGCTAATATCGGATAGGATCGCGTGCAACCGAGTTTGAATATCGTGTACACGTTGCGTTCCGTTTTAACAATTGTTACGATCGTTTCGAAATTCTTGGGTCTCTTCTCTATCGCGATGATGAAGGGGATCGAAAGGGATCGAAAAAGGAGTCGAAAATCGGGAAGAGTTAAGAGTTCGGAGAGAAGAGATCGAATTCCAGAGACTCACCAGGATTGCCTGGTCCGCTGAAGGGCGGTCCATGTGGATGAGGGGGCGGATGAGCACCAAAGAATTCATGGTGAAATGCCACGGGCCCGCCGTAACCGAATTCGAACTTCTCCGCGCCGAAATATGGAAAACCGGGCGGCGGTCCGTCCTCGCCGCCCAAAGCACCGGGATTCAGGTTCAAGGGGAAGCCCCTCATTTTTCTAGAGCCGCCGAAGAACGGGCTCCTGCCCATCGACGTCAGTTGTTTTAACCTACGCTCCTTGCTCCTCTTATTTTGAAACCAGACCTGGGAACACCGTTACGCCCGGCTGTTTTTCATTCCGTTTAATTGGCCGCCTGCTTAGATTAGGATTAGCCTTAACCAATCTCTCTTCGATTCGATTTAATTAATTTCGCTCGTCGAATATAAGAAGATAATTCCGTCCCTACTACTCGGTGAAACAGAGGTGAAGTGAAGTAGTGGTGTAATGAAAAACGTGTTATAAACCTGTATCACTCTCATCGGCAATCCGGTCTCTTTCGCTAATTGTTCCCTGATGTGCCTCGTTGGTTTCGGGGTAGACGAAAACGCCGACTTGAGAATTTCCAATTGTTTCGCCTTTATGGTAGTTCTCGGCCCCCGCCTCTTGGAACCGGCACCACCGTCGCCGCTACCACCACCGGCACCACCGTCTGGACTTTTGTTCTCCGTTTGGCTATCCCTCGTTTCGGGATCGCCGTCCAGGGAACCTTGGACCAATCGGCAAACAAACCAGTTTAATAATCGATCCCTCACCGCGGGGGTAAACGCACTTGTTTCGTGAGAAACAAATGCCCCGAGCAAAGCTTCCCCTCCCGACGCTCTCGACTTTGTTCAGCCTAATTTCACCGCGCGTCAATTTTCCAATGCACGCAGTCGCGCTCGATTAGAATTCAGAGGTAACGAATATTTTTCCATCCACGAAATCCCCGATGGGGAATTTCGCTTTATACACACACACACACACACACACACACACACACATATATATATATAGGCCGAATAAATAGCGAGCGTTTTTTCTTTCTTTTTTTTTTTTTTTCCCTCTCTCTCGACGGACGGTTTCTTAACAAGCTCTACACGCAGACGCGCGTGCATGATATACATATCTCGGAATCTTGATCGGCTGGATCGAGGTAACAACAATCGAAGCCAATCCCCCGGAAGCGATGCGAAACCCCCATCGGATTATCGTGGCTGGTCTACGCTCGAAAGCTACACTCTACAAAGCACGCGTGTGCGTGTGTGCGTGTGCACGTACACGTAATGCAACGTATACGCGCGCCCGCGCGTAGTTTTGGATCCCAACTCTTCACGATAATCTATATATATACCCGGGGAGGTCTTAACCACGGGACAAAGAAAATGTTTGGACAGTGTCACACCGCACTACAGGGGCCACCCTTCGCGAAGACACCCCTCTTTTCCTCTTTGCCGAATAGCATGGTATAGATGCTTGTATACCCGGTGTATAGCTCAGTTCGAGAGAGGTAAAAGCGAGGGGTCATTGTGTTACGCGCGCTCGTGATAAAAGAGCAGAAGCGAATAATAGAGCGGGAAGACCTGACGCGCTTAGTAATTCGTGGTGACGTTCCAGGTCAAGCCACCGAATTTCCTCCCTCGTTTCGAGGAGGGGTTCCACGAAAGGGCAAGATTGGCCGTGATTAAGTCGTTGGTCGATCTCAGTCAATCGTTTCTAAATCGAGTTTGTGCTGGCGACGATTCTTTTTTCTTTTTTTTTTTTTTTTTTCTTTCTATGTCTTATTTGAAAGTTCGATTCAATTTTTTTTAGCGAGATAATCGATAATAATATTTGCGTGAATCGTTTTTCGAATTTTCGAAACGAAAGGTAAAGGTGTATAAAATTTGTAGAAAAAAAAAAAAAGAAAAAATGTTAAACGTTAGAGTTAGAGTTCAAAGTAACGTGGACCTACCTTGATCCTCGGAGTCTTCCTGCTTACAAGGATCGCTTCCAAGAGGTAGATCGCCAGTATGACCGACCGTTTGGTCACCGGGACCACCTGGACCCAGATTGTGAGGCCCCAAGTGAGGGCCACCGACACCACCGTGATGATGGTGAGCACTACCGTCCTCGTCCTCGTCTTCCGATCCTGAACCCATCAACGAGTCTCCTCCTGTCGACAGGTTGGACGATTCTGCTCGTGAACGATCCGAATCGTGTATTTTAATCACATCGCTCGTCGAATCATTGACTTCGAAAAGAGCACCAGTCACTTTTCTGTTCAATGATTTTGTGTTCGTTACAGGCTACTCAAAGCTTCGAATCGCGAAAAGAAACCCCTGTTAAATTTTCAGGAAAAGGGAACGAATTTCCTTTCGAAATCAGCGATTCGATCAGGTGGTCGAGACATTCGTTCTCTGCTTTCCTCCTCTTCCCCTTCTTTTTTTTCCCCTTCCCCTTAGGAAAAGACCTACGTTTGTCTACGAATCGTAGACAATTTTCCTCGAAACGGACCTCTCGTCGAACGACTTGTTATGATAATTATGGTAAAACGACGCGAGAAACGGTATTATCGCGTGGCTAGAAAAATTTCGTTGTAAAATAATTGCATCGATCAACGTCAACTTTAGATGTACGGAGCGGCGAAAATATCCGCTATAGTAAATAGAATATAATTTATCAACGGAACGAGTGAATTTGTCGATGTTCCATACGAAATTAGCAATTAAACGTGATTACGGTTATTCGCTCGTGGATCTACACCGCGTCATACCGTGTTCATTTTTTTTTTTTTTCCTTTAAATTTCGCAATTTCCCTCCCCTCCTCTCTATGTCCGATCTACGCGCGTTTCCGCGTCGCAATTTCGCGACAAAAGATTCTAAAAGTTTTCAATAAACGTTGCTGATTAATCGACACTCGTCGCGTAATTGCTGCGCTTTTCGCATACGCCGCAGACGATCACCGTGAATTCGACAACTGACAAATGGCTGCACGGTGATAGAGATTAATGTCGGAATACGCGTGGAATATCCAGACGTCACGATGTTTGATCATCGAAACGAGTAATCGTTGTCCTCCTCCTCCTCCTCCTCCTCCTCTTCCTCCTCCTCCCCTCCCTTCCTCGTTCTATCTATACTTTTCGCGAGCCTTGGTTCCGTCGCCTCTTCGAATTCGTCTTATCGAAAGGAATAGGAGGCCGTTGGAAAAATGGCGCCTCGGCCGATAGTAGATGTACGATAGATGCCGAGATAGATGCGTTCGCCGAGTCGTCGAATATTTTTTTCGCCCGAGTCTCTTCCACGCGAAAAAGAGGGGAGGAGAGGGGGAGGGGGGGGGGGAAGAGGCAGGCGGGCGGGCGGGCGAGCGAGGGGTGGTCGCGAGCATCTCGAGACGTGGAAGGGAAACGGTCTGACGCCGCGTCGCGTCGAAATTTGCATTTGGAAGGAGAAAAAGGAGAGACGCGGCGCGCTCCCGTGGCGAAAGAAAAAGGGAAAAGAAAACGAGTCGTCGGACATTTTGCGGTTTCGAAGCGTCGGCATCGAAGCGACAAAAGGTTTGCCCCTGCCTAACGACCTTTCGGTTTTCGTTTCACGGCTTACACACCGGCGAGAGATCCTCGTGAAACCGAGCTGCTGCTCTTTTCCTTCCCTCTCGCTCGCTCTCGCGCGCTTTGCCCCTTTTTTTTTTTTTTTTTCACCTCCTCCTCCCTTTCTCTGTTTCTCTTTCGGCTGGTGGCTGGCGGTCGGTTACATGCGCGCTGTTTTCACAGCTTGTGCCGTTCCAACCGGGATAAAACCTCCGTGAAAAACCTACCCCCGGCCTCCCTTCTTTTTTTTTTTCTTTCTCTCTCTTTTCTTTTTTTTTTAAACCTGACTTCGTGAAATCTCGGACGCATCGGGCGCGTCGAACCGTGCTCTCCCTCCCCCGTGTGACTCTTCCAGCCTCTGCGATCCCTTATTTGTCTTCGAAAAAAATTAGAAGAAATCTCGGACGTTCCGTGATCGCGCTTTATCTTTTTTAAGCGAATTTGACGTCCTTCCGACCAGGCGTGAATTATTCCCTATCTATATCGGGAGGGCTAGTCGGAGGAAAAATGGAAAGCGAGGTGAATCGCGGTGGAGTTTATTTTTTCGAAAAAGATTCGTTTTTCGGAAAAAACGATTGAACGTTGAGGAGGTTGGGTTGGCTCGAAGGACGTAGCCTCAAATACGATGCGAATTACGGAGCGATCGCGAAACGAATCCGTAACAACGATTTGGTTTACGCGCAGGAGCACATGGATGGGCATCGGCTCGGTTTCCACGGCTAAAATTACGATCGTTTTAAATCGCGCCCGTTCATAGAACAAACGAGTGGGTATACAATCGATAACATGCCGCTAGCCGGCAATACCAGTATAGTTCCGCAAATCGGATTCCGGGCAAACGAACGGAACAAAGCGACACGCGGATTGTCTCTGTCTCGCGGTGGTGTTTCTCTTCGCGGTGGATAACGAGGGACAATGACACTTGTAACTCACCATGATGACCGTGCACGTGATGCGTGTCCGGCAGCGGCTTGCCCGACAGGTAGTCCTGCTTGCAGACGAACTTGTTGTCGTCCAGGACATAGAGCTCCTCTCCGGTGCTCATCTGCTTCCGACACACCAGGCAGGTGAAGCAATTCAGGTGGAAAACCTTGTCTCTCGCCTTCCTCACGAGATCCTGCGGGCTTATCCCCTGGAGGCAACCGCTGCATTTCGTCCCGTATCGCCTGCAACAGAACGCCGCGCAACGAACCACGTGAATAACGACAAACGAAGCAAGCAAGTTTTTCTTTTCTCTCTTTCTCTCTCTCTCTCTCTTTCTCTCTCTTTTCTTTTTTTTTTTTTTTCTTTTAAGTTCGTCCTCGACCAGGAAGCGCTGAAACATCGGATAACGAGCGCACGCGTCACCTCGCAATGATTAATCGTTCGAAGAGGTTTTTCCGTTCGTCGCGAGTTTTCGCGCCTTCTCGAATCTTAGCTTTTTCGCCTCTCTCTCTCTCTCTCTCTCTCTTTCTCTCTCTCTCTCTTTCTGCTTTTTTTTATCTTCGTTCAACGCCCGATATGACGTAAACGCGAGGCGATACATAAAATTCACTTTTCTCCCGATTTACGTTCGTTCCAATAGTCATAAGTCTTCGCGTTCTTTTATTTTTCTCGCTGCTCTTTTTCCTCTTTTTTTCCTTTTTTTTTTTTTTCCTCTCTCCTCCCTCCGTGATCAACAATCGCGAACACGTGGACACTCGTCGACGCGACTCGGAACGAAACGAACGAAAAGGAAAGTCAATGTTGTACGTCGACGACGTTTATTGGACTCGAAACTTACAAGTCCTGTCATTAAGCCGCTCCACTCGCAAACGTCGATAAAAGAAATATGGCGCTTTTAAAGAGATGGGACTTTAACGTCCCGATAGGGCATAAAAAGTTAAAACCCTTCGGTGCTGTAAAAGCGCAACGTGGTAACCAGCGCCAGCGCCTGTTCGATTTTCCTTTTTCTTTCTTTTTTCTTTCCTCTCTCTCTCTCTCTCTCTCTCTCTCCCCCTTTTATTCCTTTAATTCCGCCGTTAATTTTGTATTAGCCGTTCTTTCTTCTCCCTCCCCTTCCCCTCTCACTTTTTTCTTCTTTTACCTAATCGTTCGTTGAACGAGATCGTTTCTTTGTCGTAAACCGCTCCGTTTTCCCCAAGATCGATCGGGGGGAGGGAAAAAAAAGCAAGGAAAGAAGGAAGAAAGGAAGGGAAGAAAGAAATTACGAGGCGCAAAATAGCCGACGATTCGCGCGAAAAAGGAACGGGTACGCGCCCTTTTCTTTCTTTTCCTTTCCTTTTTTTTCTTAAAAACACGCGTCGTAACATCCCAACGACACGGCCGCAACACGTTTCACGCGATAAATCTAAACCGAAAAGGATTCGTCCGTCCGATCCTTCCGCGGCTGTGTTATTACGGAAGCACCGCATACTTTCCACCTAGTAATCCCGTAATCTTTTTAATTACAGGAATCGCGCGATTAATTATAGCAATTACCCCCGTGGTCCCTTTAGGGCTGCTGCTGCTGCTTTCGAAAGTAAATATACATCTCAATCGATGGCCGGCACTCGAGGTAGGCGAGGTTGCTCGCGGCGCGAGTTTCACCTCCGGCCGAGCCGCGACCACGCGCTGCCTCCGAAACGCGTGTTCGCGTTCAAATCCCCGGTGGGGGTGGATGCTGCTCCCTCCCGGAGAGCCAGAATTTTCCCGTTGCTCGCGCGTGCAATATCGGTTCACCGCTATTTTATTATCCCGCGCGTTTCCTCGACCGGAAACTCGCCGTCGAGTTTACTCGCGCGATCACCTACATCGCGCCAATCTCGTCCATTCTTACTAATTTCGTATTATTCCTTCTCCCTTTCGAATCTTTTCGTTTAACACGAACGAAGAAAATTCGCAAGATTCCTCGCTCGTCGTTCGTGAGAAAAATAAACGAGGCAAGCGTTTTTTTTATTTTTTTCTCTCTCCCTGTCTCTCTCTCATCGTCGATCATTTCTACTCGACGACCGATCGTTTCGTTACAGTGGAAACACGACGACGGGCGCGGAACTTTGTTTGCTTAGAGCAAGGGGAAACAAGCGACGAGGATCGAGAGGAGGAGGGGGGGGAAAAAGAGCGGTACAAATTACAAGGATTCCGTTTTGTCGATCGACGCGATCATCTATAGATATTTACGCGGAATATCCTATAATCAACCGGCACACTTTTTCAAACTATTCATCAACCTGTCCAAATTAGCAGTCCTACTCGCAGTTCCTAACAATCTTCTCACGGAAGCAGAAGCCGGAGATATTTCTCGACCAACGGTCATTACGCTGCCAGAGCTTCTCCCTCCCTTCTCCCTTTCTTCGCACTCTCCCTCCTCTCCCCCTCCCGTACCATACCTATCCTTCCCTATCCTCCGCCTTCCTCCTCGCGCGCAATCCCCCTAAGTCTAATTACAGGAATTATTTAATTAATTATAGCAATTAGCCGATCCCGTGTCAACTTCCCCGAATGCATACGTCACCGAATCACCGACTCCTCCCTTCCCCTCCCTCCTTCCCTCTCGTCCCACGCTTCTTCGCCGCCCTTTCGTCGATGGACGCGCGTCTGCCCCGACCGATTTTCTCGTTTTTTCGAGGGCGCGCGAGGGGCAGCAGCCCGGTCAGGTCCTTTCTTCCTCGTGGAAGAAAAAGAAACGGAGGCCGGCCGTAAAAATCATTAATAGAAAGGCTTACGTGGTGCTTTCGTGGCTCGTTCGTGTGTGAGAAAGCGGTTCGATGAGGGCGACCCGCCGTCCCAAGAAGAAGGGGGTGTGGGCTTCTCGGGCTCCCTTAAGGAGGAGAGCGTAAAGAGCCAGGAATTCTGGCGTGTAGCAAGAAATATAGGACAGCGGGCCTCGGATAAGAAAAAAAAAGAAAAGGGAAAAAAAGGGGGTGGGTCCGGGCCACGATTTGCCACGGAGCCTCGAGTTTATGTATGCGGTGCGTGCTCGGTTCTCCGCGTCGTCCATCCGTGCTACGATGCGCGCAGTCCCTTTTTTTCGATACAACTATGTGGAAGCTGTTCGTTCGTCGTCGCGACTTCTATCCCAAACGCTTTTTCACCTTCGATCGAATCCATCGAACGAACGAAACCGGGAGAAAATCGTCGACCGCGATCGATCTCGCCTCGCCGAGAAATCGACGATGAATTCTCCGATCGAAACGAAAGAAAAATCGGGAAACGAATCATTTTTTTTTCGAGTGGAAGCTCTCTCGATTTTTCGCGTTTCTTCGCGAACTTCGATCGTGATCGCTCCCATAATTTCCATCTCTCGAGTTGGTTCCCATCAGCGCACATGCGCCTACGCCTCGCTATAAAGGATACGCCGATAAAGGAAATAAACAGCCGCGAGATCGCTCGGGCGGCGGAAGTCTAATTAACCGAATCCAATTAGCGGCGCGGGAGAACAAACGCTCGTTTCCGTTTCTCGAGACCGATCGATTTCTTCCTTCTCGCTCGATTATTATTCTCTCGTCGGAGAAGCGACAACCTTGGAGAGCCGACACCTCCTTTCCTTCATCGCCGACTCGAGCGCGACTCGCCGGCGCGATTTTCACTTTATCGCGCGGAAAGATCGTAACCCGGTTGCAACCCGGTTGTCGGGACCAGTTTCGAGCTGGCGCCGATTAATTCCTGAAATATCGCCGATTACCAAACGGGGCGAAGAGAGGGTGAAGGCATGGCTGAGAAAACGGTTCATAACAGTTATGCTAATGGGTCGGCGTTGGCCGTGCGACACACCGTGAAACGCAGCGCCGTTTGCATAAAGTCCTTTTCCATCTTCGTCCTCGTTCCTCATCGAACTTTCGCGGTATCGGTCCGGTGTCCGTGCCACTTTCTCCACGATTCGCGGCTAAATACCAAGCGTAACGAGATGACAAACGATCGTTAAACGAACCCGCGCCACGACTGCGCTCGCCACTTACGTAATCCCGATTAAACTTTTGTCACGAGGACCCGAGTGGATAATTGATAAAAAGATTGAAAAAGGAAAAAAAAAAAAGGTCGAGAGAATGAGTAAGAGTAAAAGAAGAAGAAGAAGAAAAAGAGGAGGAGGAGAAGGAGGGAAAAAAGAATAATTCGACCACGTATGGGCCGCGTACGACGTATGACAGAGAACAGGGTCCTGTCTCGAGAGTATGACGCAAGAGACCGGTGGTTGGCAAAAACGTTCCCTACGTATGAATACGCATCGCGATATATACTATTGCCGTACCTTCCTGGAAGGGAAACAACTCTGTACCCCTCTCTCTCTCTCTCTCTCTCTCTCTTTCTCTCTTCTTCCCTCTAACCCCTCCTCCCTCCTCGCTCCCTCCCTCTCTCCCTCTCTTTCTCTCCCCCGTTTCTCTTTCTGTTCTCGACCGCGCCGGCCCCGTCACGCCCAACAAACTTCTCCTACGGTTCGTAGCGGGCGTCACGCCGCATTTATAATGTTTCCACGTTCGAGTTTCGACGGGTCTCTACTCCCGAGGAGGCCAACACCGCGGGTGGAAAGCAAGGACAATGGGAGAGGCCGCTCTCGTCGGCGCCCTTTCGAACTCGAGAGAAACCCCGAGAAAAGCTACGCCGATCTATGATCGATTTCGATCGTTTCCCCTTGATTTCGAGCCGGCGTCCATCGCCCAGTTTCTGTCTTCCGCGCTTCCCCTCTCTCCCCGCGGAACTTGGCTCGCACCAGGCTTGGAAACAGGCCACCGTGGCAACGGCAGATTCAGAGATTCGGACTCCAAGCGTGTTAATTGATCCCAACTTTTCCATCATTTTCCTCGTAGAGGATATCTATTCTCTATCCTAGATACCACCCTTCGAGAGATCGAATTTCTTTCGGAACGGAAAAAAATGTAGGCGAAATTCGATTCGAATGGGGAACGACGAATCGTCGTGATCGCGTTATTAAGATTATTAAGATTATTCGTTTATCGCTCGTTCTATCGACGAGAATCGAGATCGAAATGCACACGGTTGCAACACCGCTGGTTATGATTTATTTCGACCGAAAGAAAAATGCTCGCGAGCCGGCGCCATCGATGCCTCGATAAATTATTCCCGCGTGTAATTGGTGGAATATCACCCACACAAGGCACTAGAGATCGCGAGAGAACTTTTTCGAAAAACTGGGGAACAAGTTGGAATAAGCGAAAATCCGGTCCCTAACCGACTCTTGGCGGATTATTATGGCGACAAGGCGCTAGGAGTCTCGAGTCTCTCTCCGTTGACACCGCCACCATCCCCCTAGCCCCGAGTTAATGTTTTCATCGGGCGTATTTCGACGACGTGGTGGACCATATTTTAAGGTAATAATTTCTTGGTGGGTACACAGAGGGCCATCGACCGCAAGCTACGGCAGTCGAGGCGGCGCTGAAACGGGGACATCGGTTCTTTTGATCCTGGACCCTTTCGGGCCCCCATGGGCCATTATCGACCTTTAAGGACCTTGCTGCGACTCGTAGAGCCGGTTACCATAACCGTGCGTACCGTTCCTTCCAACCATACCGTGGACCTCCCGGAGGTGTTACGCTATATTCCCAACGGCGATTCCCTCGTAGCGGGAGGGGGATAGTTCGATCCGAGAAACGACATCGATAGATTCGTCCCTCCCCGTCGTCGTCGTCGTCGTCGTCGTCGTCGTCGTCGTGGGAATCGATCGGCCTCTTGCCCTGCCTACCGTTTCTCTTCTCCGTAGACTTCGTTTCTACGGCTAGTTTCGCGTTTTTTCTCCCCCTCCCCCTTCTCCGTTACGCGAAACAAACTCGACGCGGACTCGAGATCGACCGATTTGAACGCACTCCCGATTTCCCGCCGCGTGACGCGCGAGCGTTAATCCCAAGAGGCGATTTAAAAGAATGCGTGATTGCCGATCGACTGTTCGCGCCGCGTGTAACGGTAGCAAAGAGGATAACGCTAATTAACGGGACGCCGGGGATCGAGTTATTTTTGACCCGAAAAGCTTTTCTACGCCGCTCGAGCGTAGCCAACCGTTCGTCTTACATCTAATGAATTTTTCATCGGGATGAAATGCAAAGTGGCTCGTAAAGTATACAACACGTTCGTTATACACTCGTTCGTATAAGTATCAAAGGGCCCCCCTTTAAACACGCCCTCCCCACTTTCCGCGTGTTCTCGGGTCCTTGGCTACAAAGGGGATCGTTCATCGCTTCCAGAAGTCGCGAAAGGAGAGACGACGGAGAATCGGGAAGGTGGATGATTTTATTTCGTGGTAAACAAGAACAGTCATCCCTATTGTCGTTTCAAATTTGTCAATATTGAGATATCTCCATACTCTGTCCATTTCTTATCGTGACATTTTAATATTATATTTCACCCTCTCTTTTTATCCCTTCACTCGAATCTGCCTCGAAACACCGTTCACGTCAATTGCAATATTTTCAAATATCTATATACGATTAGAATAATGAAATTAATTGTTTCTACGCAAAATCAAAAGTTTCTTCCTCTAACCTTTGTTTTTAACGCGACTCTCGCGTATAATCGAGATGCAAGCCCTTCGTCATTCGTCACACACTTTTTGCAATACTTTTTTCCCCCCTCCCTTTACGATTCCACGATTGTACCCTCCGTTAAATATTATTTAACAGATATTTACATCATTTTCAACTTTATAATTGCGAAAGAAAGAAAGAAAGAAAGGAAAGAAAGAAACGAAAATTGGAAGTAGAAACGATCAACGCGCGGATCAACGATGAAAAATCCAACATTTCTTGATAATTTAATTCAACCGATCGACGCTATTTCTTACCACTCTTTAATCGCTTCTCTTTACCTCTTCCTCGAATCCCCACGACAAAATCACCGGGCACCGGCTTGAAACGAAGCGGATCTCGACCCATCTTCACGCTCTTCAGATCGGTTTTTCACGCGAATGTCAAGGTCCAGCTGGACGAGGGGCGCGGACGACTTCTCGCGAAACCGAGAAGACCCGAGAGAAAAGTTTCCCCGAGGATCTCGCTCGCTTAAACATCGGATATTTCAAAATCACCGATCCGACTTGGTTCCCGAGTCACTTGGGATCATCAATTCAAACCGCATCATAAATATTCCATACCGAACCACGTTCGTAAATCAATACGTTCGCAATAATCTTCCACGACGTGACTGACGATCCTCCTTTAAACGTTCCCTCGTTCCTTGTCACAAGGGGGGAAACAAATAAGAATCGTTAGTTAGTTTACGATTTTGCACCGTTTATTTATTTTTTTCTTTTTTTTTTTTTTTTTTTTTTTTTTTTTTTTTTTGCTTTTTATTTTTCAGATAAAGACGTAACGAGAATCGTATCGCATCTCGCCCGATCGAATAGATCGAAAGGGCGAATTATTGAACGGGCGAATTCCTTTTCAACGCGGTCTCGTTAATTAGAATTTTATTTCCCGAGTGATTTATACCGAAAACTTCTCTGCGCAAAAGGGCAAGCGAGAGAGAGAGAGAGAGAGAGAGAGAGAGAGTGGGCCGTTCGAGAGGTTGTTTCCATTTAACGCGTCTACTCTCGGCGTGGAAGGTGGAAGGTGGCAAGAAACCGGAGTCTCGAAGTCTGTCGAATCGCCACCAAGAAATCGACTCTCCGGCCATAGGATATACGATACGACTAACGTCGGTGGAACCGCGTAACGAATCGCGATAGCGGTGGCGCGTTTCGTTCACGGAACGGCTTTCGATCGAGCGAGAGATTTTTGCCTCGGAAGCTTGATCGAATGAAATAACGACGGGAGCTGTCTGGGAAAATGTCAAGGCCCTCCTTTCCATTCGTCGCTCGAAATGCTTTTTTTTTTTTTTTTTTTCTCGCCTCGCCTCGCCTCTGCCTCACCACCACCGACCCACCTATCAACGTCTTCTAATCGTAAAAAGCGACGAAAAAAAAAAAGAAAAAAAAAAGAAAAAAAAAAAGAAAGAAAAATATCGACGGACAACAAACGTCGCCGCGATTGTCCCCCTAATGCATCGTAAATCTTTCGATTTCTAGCGGTTCGTCGCCTGCTCGGTACCAGTTGTGACACAGCCAATTATTTAATTATGCAAACGGGAAATAGTCGCGATGCCGGTACACGAGCTTCTGCTCGATGGAAAGGGGAAGGGGAAGAAAAAAAAAAAAAAAAAAAAAATTCCGCGACATCTCTCATAACGAGGACTGATTTAAGTTTTATCGACGAAACGAGCTCGAACGATAATTATTACATAGAACTGGAGGGACAAGTTCGTTTCGATGAATTACTAACTAATGGCGTTCGTACCTGTTCATATTGTTTCGACCAGTAACTTTTTACCCCCCGCATCGAGCGCACTCGTATATATAGTCAAAATAGTTGATCGATTTTCGACTGTTCGGTTTGAATTGCAATTACAACTTTGATTCGAAATATCTTCATAATGTTTCAATTTTAAATTAAAGTATTTGGAGAATGGCGAGAACGATAAATTCTCGTTTCCTCGATTTTTTATGAAAAAGTCAATCTCGAATAGATGAGAATCAACGTAACGATACGTTAATGGAAGAAAATAATGTCATTCGTGCGGACAATCGGTATCCTTCGAACGCGTCTCTAATCATCATCCCTGGCCAAACTCGGCAAACTCAAATAGCCTATAATTCTTCCTAATCTTTTTTTCAATCTCAAGGAAGAGAGAGAAAAAAAAAAAGAAAAAGCAAAATGCAAAAGTTGATAGGAACGATTACTTACCTGAAGAAATCCTCTCTGCAAAATAGCTTCGCTTCCCTTGAGAAACACTTGTCCTGCAACGTGGTTCTGCAATCGAAGCAGCGGACGCACTCGACGTGCCATGCTCGGTCCAAAACATTCAGCAGGTACTGATCCATAATTGGTTTCTCGCATCCTGCACATGACAGGAGCATCGCCAAACCACGTCTCCCTGCTTCGAAAAGAAAGAGAGCATCTGTGAATACAGAGGATTTAAACGAGACCGATTAACGTAGTTTAACATTATAAAACACAAATATAGATATATACATATATACAACAAATATAAATATATATATATATATAACAATTTTAATAAATACGCTCGCGTTCGATTTATCGCGCGGGGGGAAGGGGATGGGAGGAGGCAGAGGCAGAGGGTTTTCTCGCGGCTATTTATACGATCGGTGGGGGGAGGGGAGAAAAAAAAAAAAAAAACGAGCGAGTTTGAAAAATATCCATAGAAGCGAAAACGTCGAGCGTCGAGAAAAGTTGATGGAAAGCGCGCGGCTGCGACCTGACGAGGCGTTTTAATTTCGCGCACGTTCGAACGCGCGCGTCATCGTGCGAAAAACGAAACGCGGAAAACGAGGAAATTTCTGCGACATTCTGTGTATTTCAACTGTACACAATAGTTTCGATCGTGTGTATATATGTGTGTGTGCGTGCTTTGAGATTGTCCTAGTTCCGCGTTGCATAACGTTCTCAAATAAAAACGGAACTACAATGTTTCGATCGATCCCCCTCTTTCGAAAAGGGGGAGGAAAATTTTTGAAGAAACTCTCTCTCTCTCTCTCGAGCGTTGAGAAATTTTCTTGGCGCGAACATTTTAATCGTAGGATCGTTAAAAAAAAAAAAGGAAAAATCCGAACACGCGCGGATTCGATTTGAAACATTCCTGATTATCGATTAGATTATGAACTGAAAGGAAATCGGCCGTACCGGCGGTGATTACGCACGTGCATAACGAACCGCGTATTGTACAGACATTTTTTTATCATTCAAACGCTTTGATTACCGTGCAGCCTGTCAAACTATACGAAATACGAATCGAAAAGAAAACGTAATACCGCAACAGAAATGCAATCTTCTTATTGTTAATGTCGAAGCAAGCTCGTCCAAGTGCGTATCTCGAATAAATGAATTTCCCCTTTGAAAACGAAAAAGAAAATTAAACGTTTCAAGATGATCGATAATGCGATGCAATAAAACGGAAAGAATACACGGTAAGATAAAAACTTAAGCTTGTCGTGCACGTAACTGTGTTATCCACACCGTTCGAAACGAATTTTCTTTTTTTTTTTTCTCTCTCAGAAAAAAGGAACAAAAAAAAAAAACTAAAAATGAAAAATCATCCCAAAGTTATAATAACACGGTTAAGGTTGACCGTGTATAACACTTCTGTTTCAAGGAGCAACATAATCTATTATGCCATCAAATTTAATGATCGCGCTTGTATCTTTATGGTATCATAATTGTTTGTCAATAGCCATCAAGCGAGTGTGTGCTCCGTCGAACGAGCCGCTCGATGATTACAATTCGTTGTTAATTAACATTCGTGGACGAGATTGCCCTCTATTACGTTTTCTTCGCCTCCCCGTTTGCCTCCAGTTACCCACGGGTCTATCTCCGTCTATTTCTACCTCTCTCGCACCCTCCGACCTCCGACTTCTTTTTTCGCCATTGCTGAACCCTCTAGGGTTCACTCCTCTCTTTTTTTCGCGGTTTCCGCCAATGGGCGGAGTTCCTCCCTGCTAGCAGGGTTGTCAACCTAGCAACCCTTCTCCCACCCCTTAAGGTCTGACCTTGCGCATCTCATCTCCCTCCGTGCTGCGGGAGGGCGAGAAGAAAAAGGAGAAACGCGACTCGACCCGAGACCCGAACCACCCCGCGGTTACCTCGAGATTTAAATCGTTCCACGCGAAATCGACTTACGAGTAATTCCTACGGCGAAATTGTGTTTCCCACGGAATATTTTCTAGTTGGACACTAGGATCGGTCACGTCGCGTTCAATTCGCGATAAAGACGCGATCCACGTTTCTGATAAACTTTAAACTTTCATCCTCGAAATCTATCGCAACTAGATAAGATTAATAAGGAAAGAAAAGTTGACGAAGTTATAGTACACGTTATAGTTATAAGAAGTGAAAAAAAAAAAAAAAAAGAAAAAAAAAAATATCGAGATAAAGAAAGAGATAAATCTGTCTCTGAAATACGCATCCTTCTAACGGTGGTCGACCTTCCATTCGTTAAATCAGATATCACGAGAACCGATTTCACGGACGTGGCGCGTGAAAAAGAAGCGGAGGACGCAATGATTTCCCTTGAATCGTTCAAACCAGATTAGACGTACGTGAGACGAAAATCTGAACGATCGAAAACGAGGGTTGATTAATCCGATTCATTTCCATCAATCGTGCGACGCGTGCCACACTTTCCTCGAAAATCTTTCTTTTATTAAACCGATATCCGGATACTTTTAATTTTCCTTTAATCGCAATAAATAATGCTTTATATAAATATTTAACATCGATATAAATTTAATCGGGCAAATTTATTCAATTGAAAAATTTTCATTTCGAATTTATAAGCATTTCTTAGTCGAAATGTAAAAATTCATAACTATCACGTGAACGTAAGTCATTGGATAGGTAGAATTATAATGGGAACAGTGGCAAGAGGGTAATTAATCGGTTCAACAGTTAACATAAAACGTTACGTAAAGTCACGGTGAATTAGTAATCAATACGATTGCGGCGCTACGCAAATCCACCAAGTCGAACAAGTGATCCGATACCTTTAGTGTCAATATTTTTCTTCCAGCCACCCTTCGGAATATGTTAATGCGCGTTCTTAAACTCTTCCGCAGTTTTGTTTTCTTGCATTGTCTCTCTGCGAAGGATAAGAACAAAGAATGTGCCTAACGCATAATGACCTGACGGATAAAAAAAAAAGAGTTTGAGGAAGAATTTCAAAAGAAATTGAATTAATTAACGGCGAAGAAAGAAGAAACGATATGGGACAGTTATCGACAATTTTTTATTTTCATTCGATAACGCTGCGTTGATACTAGACTTAATAAAATATTGTTATTTTATCGCCTTGTCGTTAATATGTTAACGCACGATGGATATTACTTTTCCGTCGCTACGATTCGATATCCGTATCGGCCGCTTAAAATCGATCATACTTCCATGATTTGTAGCGGATATTTCTCACAGAAGTCGTTACTTTTTTTCTTAGCTTAGCACAGTTTGATTCCTCGAGTTCGTCATCGTTCATTAATTTTTGCGAGTAACAGTGCGTTTTTTTCCTTTTTTTTTTTTTTTTTTTTCTTTCAACCTCTATCATTTTTTCACGGTTAGAAGAAGGAAAAATCCGTCGAACAATCGGCTGCACGTATAATTCTGTTTACATTTGCATCGAGAAAGATGACGATTTTCTCCAATCCGATTATTCGTTACGCACAATGACGCGTATTTCGACGAGTGTTCAACCCTGTCTGAGGTAAATTTATCCTCGTTAGATTCGAAACGCGGGACAATCCATCACTACGGATAAAAAACGCGCATTCCAATGACACCCAAATTACGGTACGATCAATCAAGATAAGCGAACGAACGGCATTTCTTTCTACTGTCTACGAAAAAAGAAAAGAGGAAAAATATTATAAGGAAGGAACCGATTTCTCTCGATTCGAATTGCGAGGAATCCGAAAAGAAAAGCCTTCGATCTTTCGCGATATTATACGTGAAGCCAATCTGGCGCCGGCGCTTATGAGATGTTAAAAACCAATGTTACTCTTTTATTGTTTACAATCGAAATATTTCCTCATAATAGAACGCGAAATGTTAATTACTCTTAAAAAATAAAATTTCTATTCTTAAAAAAAAACGCAATCGGATTTACAATGGGATTGACGAACAATCCCATCAGTTACAAGTAAAACTTAAATTTGTATCGCTAAATTTGTATATACTATACGAAATAAATGAATCCAATAAAACTATCTCTTAACAATCACGTTAAGAGAAATCTTAACCTCTTTCGCACTTTCAATCTTGGTCTTATATTGAGTGAATAATTCGGGTAAACTCATCTCGTGAAATATGAAAAAATCATTTCTCCCAAAAGGAATTTGAATTTTTCGCAGAAATTTCCTCGAAAATCGCGTGGAAAGGAATTATGAAAAATATAATGAAAAATAGATTAAAAGTGAAATATGATCTACTTACCTATGTTACAGGCTTGGGTGACGGGCAGGGGTGCGCAGCAGGGCCCGCTGAGGGTCGCGACCCTTATCCGGGGGGTACCAACCCCCCCGGGGCCCCCTCCCCCGCCCCCGGCGCCCCCGTAGCCCTCCACCTCCCCAGCCGCGACTGCGGCCACCCCTGTCCCCACTCCCTTGCCGGGCCCGGGACCACCACCAGGCCCACCTTCCACGGGCCCGTATCGGCCGAACGGTCCCGAGGGCCCCAGTGCACCCACTTTTACTGCGGTGTTATCCCAACGGCCGTTAAATCGCACTTCTCACACTTCCCCCCTTGGCTGCCAGTTTTTTTTCGTCAGCACACACTCGATATTTTGACAATTCGCTCCTCTTTTTCCTCTATATTCTATTTGCCTCGAGTTATCTCGGCGTTCGCGTTACTCTCGTTTGTATAAACCACGTTTCAGTTATCACTTTGTTATGGACGATTTTTTGATGTAATCTTTTCGCAGTTAGTACGGTTTTTTCTTTAATTTTCTCAACTCTCCGTCTCAATGTTTTTCTTGGTCAGATTCTATGATAGAATCACTGATCATTTGAATTCCCAATTTTGTATTTCGATGCCGTTTTATCACCGTTCGTGTATCTCAGCTGACCAGCCGGTACCGCCGGCACATCGTAAAACTTGGTCGCGTTAAAGTCGTTTTCCTTTGGATCTACACACTCCGCGTTGGATCATGGCGCCGATGAGACCGGTATCGCGATAGATCTTTCAGACGCGACGTGCGCGTCCGCGCGACGGACCACATTAAGAGATGTCTGCTTCTTTTACTTCTCCGCCAAAATCTCGTTACTATCTATTTTTCGCCGTACCAACAAAACTTTACCCAAATTTCTATAAACAAATTATAAGAAATCCGCACTCTTTCTCTTTCTTTTTTTTTTTATTTATCTTTCACGAATCGAAGTAAATTGCAACGGAAAAATATAACTCGAAATGATGAAGCGACTCAAGGAGAACGCGAACGAATCGAAGAAATAAAACCGGTTAAAAACGGTGTGCTTTACCGAACAACACGAAACATGAAACACAACGATCCCGAGCACGCTCGCCTCGAGTTCGCCAGCCAACTGGCTGCACCTGTGACAACCGCGAGGGCCCCCCTCTACTTCGACCAGACGTCGCGCGCCTCGCTAGAACGGGCTACGCCCATTGGACACGACCACGGCGCGGGACCTTCCGTGCTCCGTTTCGATTGGCTGGCTAGGCCCCGCTCGGGCGTAGCCAACCCCGTGCGCCGGCAGACATGGCCGTGGAATGGCTGCGGATCTCTAGCGGCGGACGGGACGCTTCTGTCGTTGCTACTGCTTCTGCTGCTTCTGCCGCCGTGTTGTTGCTCGAAATAGCCTGCCGCCTGATTCTCCTCGTCTCTGACGCGCTATCGATCCCCCTTCGGCGTATACCGAAGAGAAGAGTGCCTCGCGAAATGCCACAGGTTTCAGAGAATCTTTACCACTCGCGCCCGCGAAATATTCCTCTTTTCTCCTCTCCGCCCTTCGCTTCTCACTTCTCTACCTTCTCCTTTTCCCTTTTATTTCCTTCTCTTGCTTCTTCCCATTTACCTGATCTCAGGCCATGGCATCTTTCTTCTTTCTTTTTATTTGCCGCTTTCCTTTCCGCGAACATACGTCAATCTTCTTTCTCGCTTCCTCTGTTATTCGCGCCGATAGCATACATACCTATCTGTGTACATGTATTTATGCGCCCTCTGTCCGATTCACGAGACATAACCTTATCGCGAGGCTCGTTTTGTGACGAAGGCGTATACCGAAGCAACGCATTGCTTTCTATCGATTAAGGACTTCTTTGCGCTATTGTTCGATGTTTGGTTTTAAGAATCGATATCAATAAATTTTTGTTTTATATATATCATGAAATATCGTCAATGTCGTTCTCAAGATAAACATTAGGCGATTAGTATTTTTTTAATACGACTCAATTCTGATCCGGATTCGCGCGTGACTTTCATATTGTTTGACGAGTATTATTTGTTCACTACACAGAGAACGATTCAAAGGAATTATACATATATTTCACGGTGAATTTTTTTTTAAATATATACAATAACAATTTTAATTATATTTTTGCATTAATTATTTTAAAAATTCTATTTAATTTTAACATACGAAAATGTCAAAAAAAAAATAATAAAAATAACGGTCATCCGCCACCATAATTAGCCGTAAACAAGTAGCTTCTATAAATTACATTGGACTGGTTACAAGACTATTACAAGACAAACTTATTACAAGACTATAGACTATTGAAAAGCTGCCAAGATTATTATAGGGTTTGAAAAATCCGTGAAAAATCTACCGTTCTCTGAATATGACAATTTGTAACATGATATTTGAGTAAGTAGATATTCCATTGATCGTGTATTTTATTCTCTTTTTATACATGCACATTCTAAAAATTTCCTAAAATCAAAATTCCTTTTTCTTATTCTTGCATTCTTATTTATCGAACGATTAAAAGTTAAAAGAATAAATTCAAAGAAACATCGATTGATAAAGTATAAAAAAGTAGTTTGAATCTGTTATATAAAATTATTCTTATTATCTAAAATTATTCTTGACAACTTTATCAATTTCAGTACATGAAACTGTTAATGATCAATACGATATTCGCGATAAAATGTTATTAGTTTTACAAATTTTATTGTTACACAATTTACACAATTACTAGCTGTTGATTGTACATTATCATTGGTATCAAAATGCTTCCGTTTCGATACATTCCGTTATTATTATGTTGTAAATTTTACAAAATAGATACATGAAATTTCACAATCCCGAAAAGCGTTGTACTTTTTTACATGTTTTATTTGCAGCTCGACTAATAATAAATCGTATTGCATTAATATAATATGCAGTAAGTACATAAGAAATAATTAATGAAAAATTGATATCCTTTCTCAAATTAAATTCTACTTAACCTCTAAACATTTCGATTGTAACACGTTTCAATAATGTAAGATTAAATGTCATTCAAATTTAAGATAATAATTAGAAGGTAATAATTTTATTTTAATTTTTATATGTAATTTAAATAGATATATGATTAGCTGGAAAAAAAAAATAATCATAATCAAAAAAAAATTCATTTCAGCTTATATATATATATATATATATATATATATATATACTTAAAATCATAGTTTGAACAAAATATCTTACAAAATCACGATATTAGTTCCGCGAACAAAGAAATACGATCAGTTTTTCTTCTTGGTTGACATGGTGATTGTACTTGTGACGAAAAAAATATATGTCACAGGTATGACAGGCTATTCGTTCCTACGCAATGTCGAGCTATTGTTCTGTGGTTGGCTCGTCTGACCCGACAAGACGATAAATGGGAAAATGAACATGGCTATGAATTACGATCTTCCATGTAATTATTATTGATTTTCTAACGAGTCATTTCGGTTTATTTATCTTATGATTAATTGAAGGAATCAACATTTTATAGAAAAAATTATCAAATACTTACATTATAGATATTTTAAAAACTTTCAATGTTAATTCATTTTCGTATTTTTTCAATTATATTTTTAATATATATTAAATTATAATTTATTCTTTATTATATATGACAATTTGATATAATTGATATTTGAATATATGATAATTTGATATAATTTGAGAATAAGCAATAATGTTTGTTATTTATTTAATTCAGTCTTAAAGGACGTCTGACTATATACTTGACAACTCTACTTCGCGCATTCTAATTTTGAGCTACAATACTGACATTAGGATTATAAATGTATATGGGAATAGATTATTAAAAATTTTGTTGTGCGATATTGAAAAAAATTATAATTATGTAATTAAAATTTTAATATTGAAAAAAATTTATATATTTACATTTATTTTTTTTTTTATTGTGAACATTATTTTTAATCAGCCTGGTATATATAAAGGATAAAATTATAAAAGAAAATAAAAATATTAATAACACATTTTATTTTTTCTTTTTTATAGCTATGTTTTTAATTTAAAATATATGTTTCAAAGCATTTTCTATATATGTGTATCAAAATAAAAATATTCAACTTGTACAATAGTATAATAAAATAGATATAATTGTATTATAATTTTTGTACATATATAAGTGCAACATTTTTTATTTCATTTGAAAACTGAATCAATTCTCAGAAATATTTGATCTAATTATACTAATTATAATATAATTTTTGATTGATGGTCATTTTGGATAATAACGTATCCATTTTCTGTATGTAATATTCATTATTTCTTCTACTAAGTTATCTATAGGATGTATTATAATAGGTATAGCTGCTAAACCAATTAAAGTTGGAATCCACCTATTTTTTAAATGCGTATTATTGCTTTTCTTTTGTATAAATTGTACAGCAGCACAAACTCTGTTTATTGTGTAACCAGGAATAATTACAGATGCAAATGACTGCCATAACAAAGTGTCTGTCATAGAAAGTAAAACATTTTTTGATTTTGTAGTAACAGTGTTCTGAAATATAAAATGATTTATATAGTAATATTTTTATTAATATTATATATTCAATATATAAATATTTTCTTTTACATTTAACTTACTGAATAAGTGTTAAAGCCACTGTTTATTGTATCTGCAAGAACATATCCACTGGCTACAGTATAACTAAACCATACAATTGACTGTGGAATTATAGGCCTAAAAGCTTCTCCAATTTCATTTGCATATCCTAAAAAAATAATTAATAATTAATAATATATAATATATAATATATAATATATTACATTTTTTTTAAAATAATGTATTATTCAATTTACTTAAGAGAACAAAAATTATTTACGAATAATAAAATAGATAACTTGATTTTTTTACCTAAATATCTAATAGGAGTATCACGATATATATTTATTTCTTTTATTTCGTTCATGATATAAATTTTATTTATAAAATTTCATAGACTTATTAAAGATAACCTACGTCAATTATTTATATCATGTTATTAAATAATATACATAAATGACATAGAATTGATTTATATAAAAAAAAAACAAAAATTTTGTAACTTAATGCTCTGATAAATTAAAATAAATTAAAATAAATAATAATTATAATGCAATAATTTAACAATAAAAGAGAGAAAAGATTCAAAGAATTTATGATCAAAATTTTGAATATAGGGAATTTTATTTCTTGGTAATTCTGTTAAAATATCTGCAATTAACTTACGATATTTAAAATAATAAAAAGATAAACTTTCATAAATCAATTGTATATTTTTTTTTATTTATTTATAACAAAAAAACAATTTTATAAATAGTAAAAAGATCGTTTAAAAATTTATTTTAAAAAAGGAACTTTTTTAAATATTACATGAATTTTTGTAAAACGTAATCAATTATGTCCTTGTTAAATAAAATCTAATTTTATGAAAGAGAATGATAAGTATTGCATTAAATAACAAAAGTTATATAAAAATGAATTAAAATTCAAGCATATTTATTATGCGATTAAAAATTATAAAAAAATTCAAATGTTTGATATAAGGAATATCAATAGTTACATATACATAGGAAATAAAGAATGTTGAAAAAGTAAAGTATTTTAATAGTAAAATAAAATAAATAACGAGCATTATAATAGTGTATTTATAAAGAAGCATGGCGTCCAATCCTATTATTTCGTTTGTGTATAACATAACCTATCTAAGTTCTTTAAATAAAAGAAATATTATCTCAAATTTTAATGGAATAGCGTGTTTTTTCAAAAATATGACAGGACCATAATATTTGTAAGTGGAAATACTTTGTACATCATTCAAAATGATAGATTTCAATTTAATTAGGGAATATTTAAGTATGCAAGTTAATGAAATAATTTGTTGGTGGTGGTTTTACATCAATGAAATTTCATGGCAGTTATTAATAGCTATTACTGCATATCTTTGCGTTTGTATTTTTCTCTATTCAATTTTGAAGAAAGTTAGCCACATAGCGTGGCAGCTTCCAGGTCCACCTGCCAGAATATTGTTAGTCACAGCACATCCTGATGATGAAGTCATGTTTTTTGGTCCATTGGTATACTGGGTTACAAAATCCAAGGCTAGTGAAATTTATCTCCTCTGTCTTAGTAATGGTATGTTTATTGATCTCTTATAAAAATATTTCAAGAATTAGAATGTACATGTTGTTTTAGGTGGTGATAAGAGAAGAAAAGAAGAGTTATGGGAATGTACAAAAATATTAGGAATTCCTGAAGATAATGTAACTATAATAATGTAAGAAATTACTTAATTTATTTAATGTACAAAATAATTTATTATTAATTATTTGAATGTACAGTTAAATATTATCCTTTTAATCTTCTATCTTAGTTCAATAAATACATGTGTAGGAGTACAGAGTTACCTGATGATCAAAATGTACAATGGCCAACAGAGATAGTGGCAGAATTTATTTTACAATATGTAGAAAGTTATAAAATCAATGCAGTTATAACATTTGATAAACATGGTATAAGCAGACATAAAAATCATATTTCTTTATACTTTGCCATAGCTGCATTATGCATAGAAAAAAAAGTACCATATTGTAAGTATTATTATTTATTGAACTATTTGATATTGATAAAATTTTAAATAATTTAAATTTGTTTCAGATTGTAAACTATATGTTTTAGAATCTGTAAATATATTTAGAAAATATGTACAACTTTTAGATTTACCAATTAGTTTATTGACTGCTTCATATTGGTATTTAATAACATATAATCAAAAAAAAATTATAAAAGTAAATATACAATAAATATAAGTTCTAAAATATGTGTTAATAAAAATATATTTATTTTGTTCATAATTATTAACATAATTTAATTATTTTTACAGAAAGGTATGATTGCACACAAATCTCAATATGTTTGGTTTCGAAAGTTATACATGATATTTTCGCGATATACATTCATCAATACTTTTCAAGAAATGAGTGCTCTTGATCTGGAATTGGATCTCCAATTTGATGATGAGTAATCCAATTAATATATATTACTGTACAAATTGTAATTAATTGTACATATTAAAAAATAATATTTGTCTATTAATATGTAATAAAACAATTACAGCATTCTCAAAGTAATTTTTAAACTATTTTTAAAAATTAAATATATATGTTGTATTAGAAAATATTTTTTATTCAATCTTACAGACATATATAAATAATTAAAAATAAAAATGTATCTAAAAAATTATAATTATAATAAATTCATTTTTTATTATATTATTATATTATATGTAATTCGTGCGTCAACTTTTATTATAGTATTATTTTAATTCGTGTAAAATAAAACGCATTTTTTAATTTGATATGTATTTTTTACATATAATGTGATTCGTTTTTAATTTATTGCATGCTCAATAGAACTTTGAACTATTTTCAAACAATTTGAGCAAATATGAAATTATTGTAAATTAAATTTATTTTGAGAATATAATTTAAAATTTGTCTCTCGGCAAATAATATATATTATATGTAACAATTTTTTTATTGTTTAAGTCACATTAAATTTGGCACATTTAAAATTTATGCATAAAGTATAATTTGAACTATTTTTCTATTGTCTTTAACATTTTACAATAAATTTGATTTTTTTCAAACAATTATATAGAAAAAATAGATTTGTGATATAAGATAATTATTTATGCTGAAAGAAATCATAATTATTTATTACAAATTCAATTAGAAATAAGAACATAAAAAATAATAATTCTTAATTTTTCCTTCAGCATAATTAGAATTTTTTAATAGCAATATACAATATTAATAATTTCCTTATCTTATTTTAAAGAGGTACAAAAAAGTTGAATATTTTAAAAATATGCTTATAAAAATAATATTAAACACAATATAATAATTTGTGTTAATAAACAGTCTTATGAATATAATATTAAAAAAATTTGTAATATAAAGTAATATATTACTGCAAATAAAAATTTGTTTATGAATCAAGTATACAATATATATCTTTATATAGCAAATAGTTTATAAAGTATATTCTTTGTGCGTTTATATTTTGCACGTTTATAGTACTATACAATTTTATTTGAAATATAATAAAATATATTTAATTAACAAATATGTATGAAGAATGAAATGTTTTTATATAGTTTTTATATAATTATACACTAATGCTAGAAGTTCAACAAATAATCAAAAGAATTAATGTTACAAAAGATGAAATATTTTGTTTTAGTCATAATAAATTCATAACTTTAAAAAAAATAAATGCTAAAAACAGTCGCAGAAAATGGACGGCATAAAGTGTTCCCGCAAGATCCTCGATCAGTAAACTACTATCATATTAATTAATTAGTAGAATACTGAGTATAGGTACGTAGAGAAGAATAAGATTAAATAGTCAATTTTTATAGATATTTTCAATGTTTTATAAAGGATTCATCGCGAAGATCTCGCGGGCCGTATCCTAAAATCTATCCTTAGCACGATGCGAACTCAAAGTTCCCATACCAGGTTGAGGAGAGTCTGGATCCCCTGGATCTTGCAGGTACTGAAGTTCTTGTAATTCTTGAAACTTTTCATGATCTCTAATGTGTGCATAATTAGCAGATAAACACATCAAATAATGTATGAGACTTAATACAACCAACATAGCAGCTATTGTTGCCAAAATAAACATAATCACTGCTTTTTCAACAAAATCTTTACAAAATAGTTTCACTTCTTGTGGTCCACATACTTTCATATCCTCTATTCTTGTATTATTTGGGAATATAAAACCTAAAAAAAAAATTTAAGTATAATTATATAAATATAATTTTTTTAAAATCTCTGATTAATTAAAAAATATATAAAACTATATATTATAAAAACTAACTATACAAATTATTAAATAAACAATAACTTACTAAATTGAGTAAAATCAATACATTGATCAAGTGATTGGACACGAGGATTGCTGCATAAACCCCAGAATATAGTAAAAATCCAAGCAATTATAACTAAGAATGCAAATATTAAAAGCCAACCTAATTGTAATATATAAGTAATTGTCATGAACTAAAAAATATAAAACATATCATTTTTTTATAATCTTTCATACTATGATAATATAACTAATAACAGAAATTACATACAACAGCACAAGAAATACGTCCACCAACTCTAGATCTCCAAGCTCTATATACTTTATGTCTTGTAGCTCCAGTTGCAAGACAACCAACGCATAATATCATAAAGCCTAAAGCTGCCATACTAGCACCAATTGTTGCAAAAATCAATTGAACAGCTTCTAACCATCCAAGTCGTAAATGAAATACCTTGTAATATATGATTATTAATAATTATATTAAGAAAATAACTAACATATCACAAAAAAAGTTATATTGATGATTTACCTGATCCATCATTAAAGAACCTAATGTCACACCTCTATACATTGTACCACAAAATATACCTACTCCTAAACAACACATTATTGTTGCAATAAGAGTTGCATATGGTACTCTAGCCATACAATCATTACATATACTTCCTACAAATAATAAAAAAAATTTATTAGTGATTTATAATATATTTAATAGTGATTTATTAATATATGTAAATAAATATTCTTATATTAATTTATAATGTAGAAGATTACCGATTGTTTTAATCTTTATTGTTACATATAAGTTTATATTAAAAAACTTACTACATGATCGATTATCAAAATAAAGCCCGTGAAGACTTTTTTCGGAAAATCTATCAACACTAATATTACTTTCAAACCGTCTACGTAACGGTAATATATCACCTATGTCTTGTTGATTTCTCATTTTTAATTAAGAATTTAATATTCAATATTCATTTTAAGTCTGCCGTAAAACTATGATTGAAACGATGAATGAGTAATCTTATATATGATAGATAAGATTACGATGTGTATCTTATGTGATTATCCGGTGTATTGAATCATTACTAAGAAATATTACTATTCGAAAAAGAAACCTTTTTTCATTTTATAACATATGTAATAAAAATATTTTGCAAATTTTTTGCTTACCCATTTTTTAGTTTTAATGTTGTTCAAGGTTAAGTTTATTTTAATAAATATTGTCTGTTGTTGATTTTGAAACTACAACTCTAGAATTCTCTCAATTAATGTCGTAATTGAATGTCATTCTATTGTATTAGTGAATAACATCCCACATACTTCTCATAATTACGCATCCGCACATTATATACCACTGGTTTATAAAGACTATGAAACTAACAGACTGATATTAAATCGTTCATTAAAATTAATTAAAATATCTTTTATTTTATATATTTAAATAATTTAAGTTAAGAAGATCAATATACTTTAAAATATTTCATACAACAATCATTAATTTTTATATTAAATATTCTTTTTCTCGGAACATCGCTCGTTTTATAGTAATTCTTTAAAAGAAACCAATATGGCGACAAAAGGTAAAAGCAAATGGAATCATTGTTTTCTTAAAATATAGAATATAATAAATTATAACACAATATTTTTTTTTAGTTAATAAAATTTTATGCTGAATAAAATAATGCTATAATAAATTAAATAACTAGCATTACTAAGTTAAATAGTTTTATTTTAAATTTGATGAAAAATCACATTTGAATTTAAATTTCACGTGCGCGGGCATACACACATAATAATATAAAGATATTAAATTGTTTACATTATAGAATTTTATAAATTAAAATTAAAATGTAAAAATGTAAAAAAAAAAAAAAAATAAAATAAAATATATCCATTTTATTATATTCAAAAAATCCGTTATATAATTCATAATTAAAAAATATGTAGTAGATAATTGTATAAAAATTATTTTACTATTATTATAATTATACTACTTTAAGTGGTCCAAAAAATATTTCAATTCATTTTCTTTAAAACTAATGTAAATATCATTTTAGATTTTATGTATTTAAAAAAAAAAAAAATTAAAATTAGTATTTGCACTGATTTTAAAGAAAAACTGTTTGGAATACATTCGAACCACCCTATATATTTTATACAAAATATTTTATGTCTAAATATATAGTTAAAAAATTAAAACTACCGGATATTCTTATGTTTCGGTTGAACAAGATATTCAATAACTGTTGGCAGATGACGTAATTTTTCTTTAATAATATGTGGTACTTCCACATTTTGCTGATAATGCAGATTATATCTTCTAGCAGTACCATTACTACTTTCATAAATTATATCACCGCCATTGTTGACCTAAGAATAATAATTTTTATTAAGTCATATTCTTAATAATAATATTTTTAATAATATAATATAAAACATTTTTATTTACAATTAAAGAAGAGCCATCTTTATAATTAATATGGATATCTCCAGAAGATAATTGTGTTGCGGTACATATATCTGGAATAGCTATTTTACAAATACTATTATTACTAGTATTTCGTACAGAATTCATTTTTCGTGACCGTGATGCTACTGTTGAAATAACGGAACTCGCATCAAAAGATGGCATCTGAAATATTAATAAATTGAAAAATATCAATATACATGTAACACATTATATGAAAATTTTATATTAATTATTTACTACGGGTGTATTATTTGTTGCATGCGAAATATTTTCTTTCCCTTGTAAACAAGGAGAATCACTTAAGGCCGAACTAGGCCTGCGTCCAATAATGATAGGAAAACACGAATGATCTGTAGCTGCTTCCAAAGATGTAAAAGTAGATTCTATCAACAAACAACGTTTATAACATTCTGAATAATGTTCGTAATAATCGTCTAAATACGGTGGAAATTCACCCTCGATATAAATCGGACCATCACTTCTTTCTGTTATTTTTACAATACCATCAATACGTTCAACCTGTAATAATACAAATTTTAATTACTTTAATATTTATTATAATTCATTTTATTTATCATACCTTCACTCCATTATAAAAGTGAACTTCACAATTTGGATGTGGTCCATTTTCCATAAATAAACATTTTGATCGTTGAGTATATAGAGTTATTTTTGGAGTTTTTGCTCTTACAAGTTTTATAAAACGAGAAGCGTATATATATTTTTTATGATGACGAGAAGGTAAATTTTCATATGAATAAATACTGTCTGCTCCACGAGCTGGTAATGGGAGTGGTTGATTACCAACATCTGTTGAAGATGTTGGTTTATAAAGAATAACTCTTAAACCATCATTAGATATTCGACACACTTCACTTATTTTTTCCTAGAAAAAAGATAATTATATATAAAAGATAATTAAAATTTATATTTTTTATACATACTATGCCATTTTTACGTTTAATAAATTCAATGCAAACTTCTCCATTATCTAAAATGGTAAGAATTGTATATTTCGTTTTATGTCTAGTAGGTTGTAATCTTTCTGTAGACAGAGGTGAAATTTGTAATTTTCCTCCATTGTCGGTACTTTCAAAACAATTTTCAGTCTTTTCTTTTTTTCTATACTTATCATTTTTATGTTTGTCAATCTCTTGATTTGTATCACAATTGCTATATTGTTCATATTGAGAAAAGATTTTGCTCTGTGGCGGTAATGGTATTCCGGCTAATACGGAATTTTGTTTAGCGCGATAATCGATACTATTTGTTTTACGTGAATACATTCTTATAATAGGTTCAGATAAAGGTTCGCTTTTTGTACTAATCATAGGTCCAAAACCATTAGACATAAGACCATTAGGCATTGTTGATGTTCTTTCTTCCGATCTAGAACGTATTCTTGGTCTCTCATATGAAGATAATGTTCTTCCAACTCCTGAATCAACAATACCATCTCCTAACAATCCTTTATTCATATTCTTTTCCTATTAATATAAATATTTACAATAAACAAATGAATAACTTTCTTAATCATTTTAGTTGTTACTTACACTGTGTAATTTATTTTTTTTTAAATTAGCTATAAATGGATGTTTTGGAATATCACGTAAACGAATTCTATCTTTTGGATTTTTTTTTAAAAGTTTATCTATTAGATCTTTAGCATTATCTGATAAATGAGCTGGCATAACATAATCAGCCATAACTACACGTGTTAAAGTACTTTTAACAGCATCTGTATCAAAAGGAGGTTTGCCAACTAATAAAGTATATAACATGCATCCTAAACTCCATACATCTGCTTCCAAACCATGAGATGATCTTGTTGCTATCTATAATGATATAAAAAATTCAATAAAGTAATATGAATATATCTTTCTAAATGTTTATATATTTCTAAATCATTTAACAGACCTCAGGTGATATATAATTAGGAGTACCACACATAGTTAAATGTTTTTCATCAGGCCTTGTTAATTGAGTAGCTAGTCCAAAATCTGCTATTTTCTATCAATAAAAAAATAATTGTTTTTAATACATTCAATTCAATTATAAAATTAAGAATTTACAATTTTACTTACTACTTGCATATCTCTGGTTAAAAGCAAATTAGATAGAGACATATCTCTATGAAGTATGCGATGTGAATGTAAATATAATAATCCTTGTACTACTTGTCTAATTATATGACCAGCTAAAAATAAAAAATATTGAATAATAATAAAAATCAAAAATTTATTTGTTAATACCTTGTTCTTCAGGCAATGCACGAGATCCTTGTAGCTTAAGAAAACGTTGAAGTTCTCCATTGTGACATAATTCTAGTACTAAATAAACATAGTTAGCATCTTCAAAAAAAGTATATAATTCAAGTACAGCTGGATTTTTCAATTTTGAATGAATTGCTACTTCTTGATGTACTCTATCCACCATCCCAGCAGCTTGCATTAATTTTTTGTCGATCTAAAATTATTTATAATTATTTATAGAATAAATATATATTCATATATGTATATATATTTAACCTAAAAAGTTATCCAAATTACCATTTTTATTGCAACTTCTATACCGTTGCGAAGACATTTTGCTCGATATACACTTGCAAAACCCCCTTTTCCAAGTAAATTTAATACTTCGTAATCCTAAAAATAAAAATTATTAATTAAATATTATATAACAAAATACTTCGGGTGACAAATTTGAAAAGCTAACCTCTATCTGTTCACCGAAACCTCCCGATAGATGTGGCATTACCAGCGTCCGAGTGATAAAACTGTATAGATGTCTCAATCACCACAGTTATTAAATTGCACTTTTTTAATACATTTAATCTTTTTAACATTAAATATATTTACAAAATTTGTAAATAGAAATGACATGGCGTGTTTGCCACATATAAATTTATTATATTTTTCAGATTCAATAGATGGCGTCTTAAAAACGTACCTCAATTGTCAATTTGAAATGTTTCCAAGATGATCAATTTTATTTGTAACGACATATATAAGACTACTACTAGATAAAGAATTTAGTGACATATTTTAAATTATTAGTGATATCATAATATATATAAAAAGATATAATAAAAATTTTTTTTTATTAAAAAGAACAAATTTTTTGAACTTACCATAAATGTTTAAATTTCTTACATTATAATATTTATTCTTTTATTCTTTATTCAATCTTTATTTTTATCTAATGTAATTTTGTATTCATATTTCAAATTTTTTTTAAATTTCACCACTATCATTTAATAATGCTTCATATCAAAATTCGCATATATATTTTATAATAATATATTAGAAATACATTAAAGTTGAGAATATGACATGTGATATATATTTTTTATATTAAAAATTAAGATATTCTGAAAAAAAACGATAAAAATTGATTATTCGTACTTCATCTGTTACGTATTCAAAGCAAAGAAAACTAATATTAGAAGGATAGAAATAAGATGAAATATTGAAAAACATTATCATTTTCAGAATGTCGCAAATGAAAAATAATATAGAAAAAATAGAAAATAATAGAAGAAAAATAAAAATAAAAAAAAATAAGAATAGACTATCAACACCATCTTCTGAGTATCAAAAGAAGAGGCTCAATTTTCAATTTTTATTCTATTTTATCTTTGAAGAAATATCTCAGGCATTCAAGAGATAGTAGTAATTAATTTTTATTTTATCTCTATTCTTCTTCTATTTTGCTCTCTTTGTTTAATATTTTTTCATTTATAGTACTCTATAAATAATATTAATTCCATAATTTTATTCTATACCTATTCTTCTTTTATCATTTAATCTTTTTGCTTTGTATGTGATCACAAACCGAGAGAAATTAATTGAACATATTTTTATCATTTTCTTTTAAAATTATTTAAATATAAAAAAATATATGTACATTAATATTTATTCTATTCTATGCTAATTATGTACGTTTGTTGTATAACTTAAATATAGATAAATAATAAGCACTCATTTTTTGTGAATTTAAACGTGTTTTCGTTTTTCACAACTGTAATTCATTCTAAATAACTGTAATTACAAATTAATTACAAATAATATACAGCACAATTTTTACATTATGCATTTAAATTGTATTTTGTTTTAGCGAAATTGGACGAAATATTGAAATGCTGCACAATCTTTTGACATTAGAGCACATGATTATTCTCTATAATATAAATACTTTGATGTTTCTTATAATAAATATCTTACTTTTACATTTTTTATTATTAATTTCACTTTCACTGTGTAAGGAAATAATTCATACTATAATTGTACATTTATTACATTTTTCATTTATGAATTATTTGTGGCACAAAATTCGTTTACATCACGTTTTAATTGATTGACCTATGATATAAATTACCATACATGAAAAGTATGGAGTATTTTTTTCTCATAAGGTCAGTCTTTAAAAACAACACAACTACAGTTATTAAGTTCAGCATCATTCAGTACTTTTACTAAAAAAAAAAAAAAAAAAAAAGAAAAAAAAAATGACTGACAATACATTAAAGTATGGAATTATTTTGAGTATTTATAGGCATAGAATTCTGAGATCGTTGAGCCGGAGGTTGATAAATAGGTTGTGTGCTTCTTTGTTGATTACGTTTTTTATTGTAAACAGCTTTATTTCCAGGAACAACACCACTTCCGCCTCTTCGAAATTCCATACCTACTATGGAAATTATTATAAATAACTTGTATTTTCATATATTTCATATAAATAATCATAAAAAAATTATAAATTTACCACTTATATGATTTTGAGTTTGCTCGTATCGCATCTGTCTATTATTGAATCGTTGATCTGTTTGTTTTTGATCCATAACATAATCTTGAACAACTTGATTCTATAATAAAATATAATTTTTAAATATTATTTTTAAAATACTAAGAATATATGTATAAATTACATACATCGTCTGTTATAGGTAAGCAATCCACTTGAAGCACTTCTTCATAATTTTCAAATCCTTTAAATTGAACAACACATGTCCTGTCTGATACTCCAGTTACTTTCGCATTATAATACTATATTTTAGAAATATTAATCAAGATTAAACGTAAATATTATAGTACAAAGTTTTATTATAAACAATTGTATTATCTTACTCTATTATCTTCCCAATATTTAGCCAAACATTTGTCACCTACGCGCCAAACCCAAGTGCCAGTAAGAGAAACATGTGTATTTTGATTACTATTATACTGACTTCTTTGGCTGTTAGGTCCTAAAGTTCCTTTGCCACCAGAATTCTCATTTGGTTGAAATCTGTTCAGTTGGTTTTTGTAATTTTTATCAGTTGTGTTTGCAGGATAAGCTCTATGTGTTCCATCTTCTTGTGCTCGATTATGCCTACCGTAAGAAGCATCATAAATTTGTCTATTCCTGACATCAGTCTCATAGTGATTATAATTCCTGCCACTGAAGTGTTTTCCTTGTTGATCTTGTGGAGCTTTATAATAATTACTATTCATAATGTTCGTTCCTTCTGTACGTATTTGTACATTAGAATTTCGAGTATCATTTAATTGAGATTTTTGATAAGTTTTATGTAAAGAATCTTGTTGTGTATAACTATGATTATCTTGATTTCTTTGAAATCTCGGTGGTCGATTTTGTTGAGAATGATTTCCTCCATTATATTGTGAGTATTGAGTTGTAGGATTATTAAAATTTGATTTTTTACTATTTTTATTTTCTTCTAGTCTTGGAGGAATTTGATATCCACGATTTCCTTTTTGAGATCTACAAAAAAAGTTTTTATTTTAGTACATATTATAATTATAATTATAATTATAAAAAACTTTAGTAAGAATAAAATTTACCTTCCACTTTTCCCACTTTGTGATTCGTTATTTTTAAGTTCAATTTTTTCATAATTATTTTCTGTATTTTGAGTGTAATTATTTTGGGATAGATTGCTTGATTCCGTAGATTCAGATTGTAAAGGTAATTTATCTTCAAGAAAATCAAAAAGGGAGATTTTTCCGCTACTTGGTTTACCTTCTTCGGTTTTTTTATCGAATCGTTTATTTCGAGGTTCACGCGATTCTCGTGATTCTTTAAATGTACTGAAATAATAGAAATAAAATCGATAATCAAAAAGTCACATTAATTTAATATATTGAAATAAAAGAAAATAGATATACTTATGCTTATTATCTGCTTTCTGTAAACTTTTTAAAGCTTTATCAACATTATTTCGATTAACTTTTAAGGCATATTCTGCTTGATCTATAGAAAAGCCTTGATCTACAATTTTTTGTACACTATGATCTAAGAGCTGTAAAATAATTATATTAGAATAAAATTCTTTTAAATTTAAATAATATAATAGATAATTAATAGAATGTACTTGTTTATTTCCTCCTCCAAAAACTTTTTTACTGCCTTGTTTAGAAGCTTCTGCTATAGCATCTTTACGTTGAGCTTCAAATTCAGCATTCTCTTTACTAGATTTTTCTTTTTCTGCTAAAGCTTTAAAATTTTTGTCTTGTTCAGAGACTTTTATAATTTTTTTTCCAAATGGTATCCATGGTGGTGGACCACCTTCTTCTGCAGACCTCATTCTTATATGTAATGCTAATTTCTATTACAAAGAATATGTTTCTTAGTTCTATACATACTAGAATGAAATGATATACATACTTTGTTCAATTCCCATTTTTCTACAAGATTTGTTACTTTTCCTCCAAGTACTTGTGCTATATTTGAAGGTCTTAATAAAATAATTCCATGAGAAATTGGTAGATTTCCGCAACCAATTAATATTTTTGTACCAGGAGGTGTATTTAAACTATAAACATATAAATTCATAATATAAATTGCTTGTGAAAACTGGAATATAAGGATAATTATTATTTATATGTAATTAGTCAAATTTTGAGGTACCTTAAAAATGAAATATGTTCAATTTCTATAGCTTGAAAATTATTTTTACCATCTGTTAAAAAGAATTTTAATAAACGTGGAGCTGCACGAGACTCTTCATTATTTTTAGGAGCAGCTACATTACGTATTTTTTGTATTTGTAATACAATATTACCCTGAATTATATCTCCTTGACCACTACCAATCTCTCTTAAATCAAGCTATATAAATAAAAAAAATTAAAATATAAAAATATCATTTTTCTTTTAAAGAAAAAATTATAAAATGCTAATCTTACATCCAATAATCGTTTAATAATTTTTTGTATATCAATAACACTTCCAGAATCACTTGCACTATTGTAACCATGATCTGTAATATACCTAATTCAAACATTTATAAATATTTATATGTTCAAATTTAAAATAATATTTGTTTTTAAAAGACATTTATAAGTGTGACGAAATACATCTGTTTGTATACGCACCACCCCTTATCTTTTAATTTTTCCATAATATGCAACGTCATTTTGTTCTCGAACGAGATTTTTCAGAATGACCGTTTTGATTTGGCAATCTTTTTGGATAAAATTTTATGCACGTTACATGCGTACATTCAAGTTGTACATAAACATGTGTCAGCTGACGTGTAAACCAATAGAAAATAGATCATAAAAGTATCAACAATTTCAAAATCGAAATCAGCTGTTTTTATAGATATTTAAAATCGTTTATTATGCGCTACAATGTCACTTTGCCTGTCCAAATAACGAACAAAAGGAACCGCGCCTATTAAACCTTGAATTCTTTGCCACCATCTTGACGATTTGGTGTACTGTGATTTTAAGATCGATATATCGCTACTGTGTATGTAATAGACTAGATATCGATATATCGTTCATTATTTGAATACAATAATATTACAAGTATATTTTAAAAAAATAAATTATTTTGTAACATTTTATTTTATTAGATACGATATTTTATTACATTCTTAAATCCTTAATATATATCAAAGGATTGTGAATATTCGTTTACTTATATTTTATTTATAGATTGATAAATAAAAGTAATACATTAATTTTATTTATTTATCTATAAAAAATATCAAACATTAAAGTAATTTATAAGTTTTAAATCACAATATAATAGCATATTATGGGATAAAATAATTAATTTTTATATCATAAAATAATTATATTTAAATAGAATAGAATGAAAATTATAACATTTGTATATATAAAAATCTTAAAAGAAATTTATTAAAAAAAGTCAAGTATTAAGATAAATATATAATATTGGTTAATGTATCATTATTTACAAAAATTATATATGAATTATGTAGAATTATGTAGAATATAAATATAAAAAAAAATAGATTCAACCGTATATTATTTCAGTGATATAAACTTTAAATAATCTAATAAATAATTTAACATATTAGATTGTGATTTATTTTCTATTAATGTATATTGTAATATTAAATAATAATCAATAATCTAAATATTTATTCAAAATTTTATTTTATTTTATATAAATTTGTAAAATATGTTATGTGATTTGTAAATTATGACTAGTGAATTTTATTATTTAAGTTTATTATCACTTACAACCCTTATGGTAGCAAAAAATAAGAAAGGTCTCAACTGCTGATCGGTTCAATTTGAGTTGATGATTATTACTCGGGTGGAGCCATCGTTTGAACAAACGATGAAATTAGATCAGGCAAGAACTAACTTTGGAGATGACAAAATGCTATAGATGAAGAATATGTCCTACCCATATTGCCAATAATTTTGCAAGAATAGGATCTATACAACCATAATTGTCATAAATTATTCATTCAATTTTTTTATAACAAATATTGACTAAAGATAAATTATTCTTTATAAGTTTATTTAAAGTTAAATCATTCTAAATCATTCCATTTTTTTAAATCCATCAAAAATGTAACGATTATATATAAAAATGATTATATATAAAAATTCTTTTAAAAATATTTTATATTTTAATTATATTGCACAAACACGAAAAATATTACTTTTGCATTATTAAATCATGTTTATTAAGTAAAAAATAATTAGAATGTTAAAATGCATCAAACTAAATATAAATATAATTTCTTGCGAAATGAATTTATCATTAATAATCTTTGTAATATATCAAATTAATTATTCGTGTTACTTAAAATTCCAAATATAAGTCATTATTTGTAATATTACATTCTACACTAATTGGTATATTTCATGAAATTTCTAAGAAAAAAAAATATGTATATATATATTTCATTATCACGAAAAGAGATATAAATATTCATTCGGAATTCTAATAGATTATAATAGACGGTTCATAATATTATTCAGAAATTTCATATACATAATGACCTTTCTTCTATTAAAGGAGAAGAATTCATTAATTAAATCTAGTAATTCTAAGAATTCAATTGTTATATTGTGTTATTCGATCGTGTATCGTGCATTCATGTTTATTTGTTTGTTGTATCAACTTAGGAATGATACACGACTATTAAATAAGTTTAAATAAATTGGACCTAGATTACATTGACGTATATGGTAATAATCATACATACTAATAACTGGTGACACAAAAATTTATTGAATCTTGTTTCTTGTGATTAATACAGGTTTCTGTAAATATACATATATATATATATATATATATATATATATATATATATATATATATATATGTATGTGTAGCATTCCGACATCATACTCCATCTGGCACGATGTGATATAAAAATATAGGATCTATCTCATTGCATATACATATATCTGCCACGCAACGGTCAAAGACGTAGTCGTACCCTACTTTCGGTAGCTCTGCCCCTCTCTTTGAAGCATGGATTCTCCGAGCATCGAATCGCACGATACACGCAGCATATGTAGAGACAAGGATTTGCGTTGAGTATGTCAGGTATGACACAAGGACACTATAAACGATAGCTCATGGTGGAAAAGAGAGATTTAACTAACACAGAAGAGGAATGGAATAAGAAAAGAGAGAAAGAGAGCAAGAAGAAGAGAGAAACGAAGAAAGAAATAATATGAAAGAGAGAGGGAAATAATCAGGGAGACTGAGCAACACGGGGAAGGAGAGAGAAAGAGAGGGAGAAACAGAAGGGAGCAAGAGAGAAGTCTTGTCGGTTTTACCATTTCAGTTTCACTCAGACCCGGCCTGAAATCGCGCGTGTCCACGCCGATACTCGAGCCGTAACTTCGTGCCTGAACTAAAAGCGATAATTATCCAAGTTATCGAGTGATTATTATTAGTAAATTATTTAAGAAAATTGTGAAACTAATGATTTTTGCATTTTACTGTTGTCAAAATAATATTATTTGATCGTGCTACGTGAAACGGTGTCACGTTTCATTGGTGAAAGAAATTGTTTATTTTTCGTTTGCTGCAAATATCGGTGACAACGAAGGAAAAAGACTAACATACGGTAAAATCAAGTGAGTAATGTTCTTTGATTATCTTTCCCAATGTTAATTGTCAATTATGATCAATTATATGTGATTTTAAGCTTTACCGAGATAAAATTGTATTTGATTGTCAATCTTATTTTTAATTATGAATAATCAATTATTATTTGTGATATTTTTCTTAATTTCAATCACAATATATATTTAATTATTCGTCATAAATTTATTTTATCACAGCTTTTATTTTATGATGAAAAATAAAATATAGTAATTACAATGTTTCATATAAATGATAAATGTGAATCTATCAGAAAATTCAATTTCATCTTATCTAGCCAGTTGATGGTAATATTCAGATTAATTCATATTCACAAACACGAATTCTAAAAAATTATAGTGATGTTGCAAGTAGTGATAGTTTGAATTACGATTATGATTGCGTTTCGCCATATCGCACGAGCAATTTCGATTTCGAATGATCGATCGTGATGAACGATGTTTTCTCGCAATGGCGCATGCGCGGTACATACGTTTATAAATTTATACGATAATAATCATAATAAAATAATTATATTACATAATTATATTAATTGAAATACATTATTACAGTATTATATATTAAATAAATTCATCTCAAATCAATTATGACAGTCAGGAATTTTCCAGTATCCATATTGTTACAAAGCATGGCATTGTTGCGATCGTTTGCTTTATGCGTCGTTGCAAGGTAAGCCAAGGAAAGAGCGCGTAATTGTAGACGCGAGAGCATCGTGAATGCGAGTTCTGCTTATCGTAGAAATACTCTGTAGACTGTGTAAAACCTGTTGACCTCGGTTACAACATAACTTTCGACCAACTGATCGAAAGGAAGCCTTCCTTTAATTTTTTTTCGATCCTATTAACTTTTTTTTTCTTTTCAAGTTCGATAGTATATGTGACGTATTGTGATGTATTTCGATATCGCGTGTAACTATTCGATTCTGTATAATATGTATACAAATGTCTGATTTAATCTTTATTGGCAATGTGCCAAATCTTTGAACGCTGACTCATTTCTTAGTAAATAACTAACCGAAAGCTACAAATTAATTCGTAATATTGTGACGCATGAATTCAGTATAAGAAACACGTTTTTAATTGTTGATTTAATCTTCGGTTTTATTCGCTAAAATACGCTCAACGTTTTACCAACATTTTACATTCTTAAGATTCTTCATTGTCGCTTCATGTTTTCCACATAAATCAACAAATGTTTGTTTCGCCACTGTTTCCGAAGAAAAATGATAAATAACGACTCCAGAGTGAAACGCATTGCTGATCACTTAACATAATAGTTTTAATAGATTAAAATTTCGCACGATTCCTCGATTAAAATTTAAAAAAAAAAAAAAAAACTAATTACAATGTGAAGAGGATGTTTTAACTATTACCATGAAATTATTAGTAATTATTCTACATCAATTATTAGAATAAAAAAATTTTTTATTTCTTCTATTATGAATATTTAAATAAATTAGCATCGATTTATACATTGTTATATCATAAAAAAAAAACATTCTATTTTTTGATGACGAGGGCGATGAGACTCGGACGAAATGTGATCAATACGCATTGAAGTCGTTCAAACGGTTGCAATTACGACGCGGAAAGGAAACTACACGTCGTCCTAATTAAGTTAGTATCGCCCGGTTACTCGTCCAGGATGAGGAAGGAAGCATTTCGATGACGTCATATACTCTTTAGTTGCTTTAGGTATTATTTTTATGTTTTATATTGCTCGTGGATTACTTAATGCGAAGGGAGACGGAACTTTCTCTTTCGGATAACGTGTCTTTGAGGCAGTATGTCGATGCGTGACCGAGCCTACTACTCTCGAGAAGTAGTAGCTTTATAGCTTGTTGCAAAACCGGTGTTGTCCTTCCAGCTCACGATATCGTAGCACTACATGGTGTCGTTACATAACACTTACGCGTTTAAGTTGATTCTTAATTGTTGTTCATCGAATCACGTCCTGTTGTGTCAAGTTCAAGTAAATTATTGTCGTGATTGATCATGGATTATTGGATCTAAGCTATAAAAGAAATACGAAGTTAAAATTTTAAGTTACAGATCAAGTTACGTGGCATATTACGAAGTAAAACAAAGTAGGTTTGCCCATGGTGACTGGTAAAATATAAAATCTATAAAAAATATCGATAAATGCGAGCCTAATTATATATGTATAGTATACACGCGATATTACGTGATTTTTTTTCATGATGATAAACATGTATTAAGATATAAGTTTAATTAAATAAACAAGCGTGTACTTATCTAGTTACCAGTTAATAGCACGAAAATATAATATAACGTAACTTCCAAGATTCACTTTTATTATCTTCAATGAACAATGATCGAAACGCTATTGACAATTGTCAAAGCTTTCGTGCGATTCTATCAGGACAATCTCTTGAATCGAGTTTTGAAGAGAATATTATTTGTTGATCCTCTGAATAACCTTCTTTCGTATAATATCGGAATGAATAGCTTCTATGATGAATGATATAGGTACCAGCATTCTCAATCAGCATTAGCTATTACATCATCATTATAAAATGCGCGGTATTTGACTGTAATAGCCGATGGAAATAACTAATTAAAAATTGAGAGAAAAAAAAAACAAGAAAAATAATACAATTTCATAATGGATAAAATGAATAAAATGCTTTAAAAGCACCAACGTCATTGTTTCCTTGAAACACGATAAGAATCGCTATAAAGAATATATGTAATTAGTGAAAATTTAAATATTCCTGCGCACGCATGTGCCCAGGAAGATGTGGATTTACGTGTAAATAATGTTCTTCTTTTTCCTTACATCGCCTTTGATATTGTTCGAGTTTTCTTCATTTAGGTCAAATCCGTTGAAGGAAATTGCGCGAGATTACGTGTAATAATTGAATAATTCTCGTGATCAGCTAAGAATTCACTTCCTCAAGATTCAAGATTGCGTGCCTTTGAAATGCCACGATAAAAATCATAAACAGAAAAAAAAAATATCACAGGGGATATAATGAGAATTTGAAAGATTAATCCTATCTTAACGATTCTATCTTCTCTTAAGTGCTTATCACGAGTATATTAAATTCCCTCCTTCTCTCTCTATCTTTTTCTCTTTAATGCATTTTCGAGTATATAAAGCAGAATCTAAATTAGCTTCGTATATAATTTCCATATCGATATACACGATAAAGAATAATAGAATATTAATCACCGACTTGAAATGACCTATTTCTCTTGGCCTCAAGAGAAGTTACCGATATACCCTCATCTGAACGAAGGTCATCATTCATAGCGGTTAGCAGGTGCGAAGAGAACTCGACCGATATTCCATCGTCGAGACTTTTTCGAAAGGTTGAAACATTGAGGAGAGCTCAATGCTCACGACATACAAAATCGATCGTGTGATCTCTTACGTCACGTGAAATAAATTCATGAGTTAGTTATGAGAATAATGGCGGGCGTGATATAGTACCATGTTGATTTAGTACTATATGATTTCCTTAACAATAGAAGGGAATATTAGTCATTGTATCAACGTATGATCTTGAAAAACATGACGCATTTAACTGTGGGGGAGGAATTTGCGCGGTTTATTTAGAAATTAGTTGTATCTAGATTATTTTTTCTGAATGATTCATTCGATAATTTTACATAAATGAATAGGAGTATGATGGAGTAAAGTTTTTTTTTTTCGTTTTGAAATTTGAAATTACGTATTACATACGATACAAGCAAATATTTCGTTATAAAGTGTTGAAACAAAAATATTTAAAAATCAGTTATATTCAGATTCGCTGAAAAAATCATAATATTGCATTTGCGAATGTAGCAAATATATATTCGAAATGTTAGATTATATCGATTTCGAATACAATTTTACCTTTACACATACTTTTCAAGTATACATAGTGGCATAATTACGGTCAATGACAAAAATGTGGGTCGACGGAAGGGAAAAGTTGAGGACGAGTTTTATGAAATTATAAAAAATATTTCTAAGATACTGCCGTGACATCAGTGTGGAAATAATTACTAAATCGACTAGCCAACGTCTGATCAGACGTCTTCGAGAATTATAATGACTAAGATTACGCGATTGTTCCTTATACAGATATAGAATCACTGTTGCACTTGCAAAATAACATTCCGAGGCTTTCCAAGTATCACCACCTTGATGAATGCTTTGCATATTTTCAAAACGTTTATCTAATCATTGATTCACAGTGTCAAATGTATAGTTTTGCAATTATATCCCAAACGGATCGCATTCGAAATTACACGTAAATTAGTCGGTAAAAGTAATTTACACGTCGATAATTTACGATTTCTACGTCTCTTCTTTGTGTTTATTTTAAAACTTTACATTCACAGTCTGAGTATTTAAATTGATATTTATTTATTTATTTTTTTTTTTTTTTTTGATCGATTGCAGAATCGAAGAATAAGGAAAAATGGGATACGGCACGGAAATGGATGGCTGCGGTCGTTGTATGAAATATTCCTTGTTTTTTATGAACTTGGTAATTTTCGTAAGTATTTGAAATAATTAAATTATGGTTAAAAAATCTTTCTAATTAGAGATGATAATAATGTGCAAATAACTTTTTAGATCGGTGGAGTGGCGATAATTGGATTAGCAACGTGGGCTCTGTTGGACAAAGTACCATGGATAGGCGAACTAGTAGGAAACGATTTGTTAACAGGTGCTATTTACGTTCTATTGGTCGCTGGGATCATCGTTGCTCTAACATCGTTCTTCGGTTGCTTAGGTGCATCTCGAGAAGTTAAATGCATGCTTCTCACGGTAAATTTGATTATACCATGCTCCTACGCTTTTTTAACAAACAAAACTTTATTGATTGAATTATGTAACGCGTAATCAAAAAAATTGATTTCAGTACTTCATCATCGTGTTCCTTCTGTTCGTAACCATATTAATTGGCGGAGTACTCGCGTACGTGTTCCGTGAAAAACTAATGAACACGCTTGAAAGGGAAATGTCGAGTTCGATGAGACTTTACGATAGTCGTAAAGCAGTTAGAGAGGCCTGGGACATGACACAGTCGAAGGTAAGCGCGAGATAAGAAATACTCTTGACTCGCGACAAATTTTGAGTATCATGAAAGATATTCATCTGATTTAAGACTAATATATCTTTTCCTTTGCTCTCATAATTTTTTAGCTCCATTGCTGTGGTGTAAATGGTTGGAGAGATTGGGGACTCACTATACCGCAGAGTTGCTGTCGCGAGATTCAACCTGGACAGGTAAAGATTAATTTTCTTAACGAGCTCGTTCTCGGAGTCGTCGGCGAATCCGTGCATATGTAATTGCAGTAATTAGTGATTTACGTGGGATACTCATCGCACACGAGCCATCGTTATACGAGTCTAGCGTTATTACCTTGATGAGATTCAATGATATTTCAAGAATCAAGGAAGAAAAAAAATGAATCTGTCTGGCGCTCGAATATAATTGCTTTCAATTTGCGTCTATTTGCATAATTCATGAGCGAATGGTTTACAAACAACGGTGTTCACGCTCTTTGTCGCGTAAATCATGTATTCTTCGCTAAAAAAAAAAAAGGGAAAATCAGAGAAAAACAATTTTTTATATTCATTTTTATTTAAATCATATTCGAAAAACAATGGAGAATACCAACAGTCGATTCGGTAGATACCTACCATTGTATCGACCAACGATAAAAATTCATCGACTTCGAATCTCAATACCTTATATTTGCAATTCGAAATGGATCGTTAGGAAAGCCCGATTCAAACGATTCTCTACGGAATTTCGAAACATCGGCCACGACTTATCGATTATATTCAGAAATGCAATAACCATTCCATTGGTAATCTGTTAATCGGACCTCGAGTCTGCAGCTTTGCCTCTCACGCTTTCACATCGATTTCGATCGACTTTCTCAAACCGAATTGTTTCTCATGGTGACCCGATCGATCTTATGTTGCAGCGATTCAACTGCAACGCTGGACCAGACACAGTGAACCCCTCGAATGCCTATCTCGTCGGTTGCATCAATGGAACACAGATTTACTTGCAAAAGCATGCGACAATCATGGGTGGCGCTGGTATTGCAGTCGCGTGTTTGATGGTAAGAGTTTCGCCGTTTTCATTTGCATTTTAATGCAATTTTGACGCAAGTGAAAATCCATTAACAAATGCGTTTCCATTCAGTTCTGCCAATTCGCGAAGAGAAACGCTTTTCCTTTCTTCTTACTTTCGAATGTTGCGATAATTATGATTATGAACGTAACATCGATCTAATTACATTCGATGTTCGAGAACACCCGTCCTTTTCATTTTACATCTTTCTTGGTAAAAATTAGATATATGGTTATTTTTTTTTTATAATTTCTAATATTATTATTTTTAATGTTTCTTCATAGTTTTTCGGCATGATTTTCTCGTGCATTCTCTTCAAGTTGATAGAATGACAAGAGAGTAGTGTGCTTTAAAAGACAACTTCATTCTTCGTGTCTAAACTAACGAAGAGGAAGAAGTGGATGTCAGCCGTCCTCGACCAACTCATGAATTCATAATCAATGTCATCGTCATTGAGTGCATCTAAGCTGAAGTAAGCTGAGAATCAAAATGCATCTTCACGCGCATCTTTCCAATGTACAGTTCTCATTTTTTCTTCTTTTCTTCTTTTTTTTCTTCTTTTGTTACATTTAGTATTACACTCGATGTACCTTTATTTCCAATTTTGTAAATTTTTAAGAATAATGCGTTGAGTATTTCGATATATTTAATACATAGTGTATTGTATGGTATATATATATATATAATTTATATGGTAATACACTATGTACCTTATACGCGTAATAAATATAAAATCTATATACAAATATTCGTATGAGTTTATATTTCGATTATTTCATTGTTATTTTTAAAGGAAATTGTGAATTATTTTGTTGATTTCTAAATCGATCGATGATTGTACACACTGGTACTTTTATTGGAATAACAAGAAATTCGATGAATTTCGCGTCGGATAATCGCGTGTCTTTCCTGAACGGATATTCAATCGTGTTTTTAAATTCGATTAGAGGAACGTGCATGCGTCAGAATGTTTTCTCCTTGGAAATCCTATTCAAACGTCCCCTTTCGCATTCCCCATATCCTGTCTATCCAATAGCACGCATGAAATGGTTTATAGGGATTTGTCACCAACTTCTGGTTGGTCGAACGAATGTCGAAAAAAAATAAATACACTTAAAAATCGAAATGGATTTTTAAATATCCTTAAAATAAAGCAATTTTATCTCTTCGTGTCAAAACACTTCATTCTCGTTAATTCAAGTTAATTTAAATAATTTGAAAGAAAACCTTTGTTAAAGATCAATTTGCGAATTTTCATCAAAATATAAAAACACGATGGGCCAATTTGTAGGAGAGCGATGCAAGCTGCGCGTCGATATTCCAGACGGTCATTCGACGTACAACGGAGACAAGAAATTTTTGTCCAACACGTTTCGATGTTTCTCCCCTTTCGTTCAAAGAACGTATAATTTTTTGTCGATAATTTAAATCGAGTTGCAATACACGAAAATCGAATAAGTATCTCGATGAGTTTGTTCAAATCGAGGAGTCGAGTGACAGTAGTATACGCACAAGACTTGCAAAATAGAATTAAAATGGTAAACTAAACGGCTCGTCCAACCATTGTCCGGACGCTCTAATCGAAGTTTAACGTTTGAAAGTCTGCGTGTTCAATAACGGCTGCCTTCCGCTATATGTTTGCCCACAGCTTATTCACCCCTTTATTGTCAGGCTGCAAGCCTCCTTGCATTAAAGCACGACGGGTTCCCGTAATCCAGGCGTCTCGCCAAAATAAACCTTCGTCGCATTCTATCAGCCTTGCTTTTTATCTTCCGTTTAATTATCGAACGACGGTACAGTCTACGACAAAAGAGGTCCGCGATGAAAATACACACGATTTATGAAAATACGTATCGTATCCAGGCATTTTTCGACGTTTCTATATTTTATCCGCCAACCGATTTTACTCGGCGAAGAAATATCCGTTTTCCGTTGCGTTTTAAAATATTCACCAGAGCACGTGTGCGGATAGTTTCTGCCAAATTTCCCATGGCCCCAGGGCAAACCGTACAGACGGAGGAAAAATTTTCACGGATTGGAGACAAGGTACAATCCTGTGGAAAATTTCTTCTACGGTTTCAATGTCTATCGCATTCGATCAAATTTCCATTATTTATTGTCCAATTGTCCGTTTCTATATATATATCTCGCGATTCTAATTATTCGTAATAAAATTTTCCACTTGTGTATATCATCGTACTCACGTCGTCACGTCCTTCCTTCCCTTTAGGTTTACTCACCCGGCCAGTGTGAGTGCGTCACCGACCCTTTGCGCCAAAGCGTGACTGGCTGCCATTCCGAAGGCGTTCCAACGACCCGTATGTGCGTCCCGTATACTTTTCCATTTAACCATCCTCCTTATTTTATACCTTCTCTCACTTCCTACGTATCGATCTTTCCAATCTGTTGCATCGATTGGACATGTTGTGGTCAACAGATAAATTATTTTTTTCCTTCTTGTTTTTTTTACGAGAAAGAAAAAAGGAATATCCTTTCTCGAATATCGTTTACCCTCCAACTGGGGTAAACCCCTGGTAGCTAATGACTCATCGCCCAAAATCGAACAAACGAAAGAACCTGGAGCTATCCAGATTCATACCACCCTTTCCCCTCTCCTTCCACATATATTCAACCGTAGATTGAAACTTCTTCCGCCCGATTACTGGCGCGAACAATTCGCGTGCAATCTTCAGAATCGCCCGCTTAACCGCACCTCCAAAAATCCAAAAAGAAAAGAAAAGGGGGGGAAAAAAGGAGAAGAAACTCCCCGTCAGTTTCTCGGTTCGTTTCTTCTTTTCTATCCCTAATTCAAACTCGACTCTCACCAGCCGATTTTCCATCCTCCTCCTTTCCATTATTCCATCGGCCCTCGAGCTAGATGCTCGTCGCGGGCCACACACGGCGCGATTAGTTTTCACGCCGTTTTGCCATTCTGGATACGCATTCTGGAAAATGCTGTAACCGTGTCGTAATCCCACGCGCGCGTGCGTGCACGTCACACGTACGTTCGTAACCCGTTCCCCGCGCCGAATAACCCATGTGTACGAGTCATTCTCGCGCGTTCACCACAAAGGGTCCTCGGACAATGACGAATGAAAGGCAACGCACTACCGGAGCTATAATACTCACTCGTACTCGTGCTCCTATCCCTGCGAACGGTAGCAATGCGCGTGTGTGCGTGTGCGCCGCGTGCACACTTCCCTCCATTCTTTTCTCGCGTTTCTCGCGCCTTGTCCCACGTCGGGACAATTGAAAATCGTCGAGGAGAACGATTGGAATCGGTCGACTAATGCGGCTCGTCTGCGCCTCCCGATCTATGCCAACGTTCGTTGCGAAAAGCGCGAGAATAAGTCTTCTCCCTCCTCAATCAAGTGGTGAATCGAATCGTATTCGCCACTTTTCAACGGGCCACGGTAAAGTTTGCGAAGTTTTAGTTGAATCTCCAAAGATTCTTGTTACGAAGTTGCTTATTAGTTTTTTCTTTTTTTTTTTTTTTCTTTATGGAAACGGGAACGTTGAAAGAGTTTCAACGATATAATCGAATCGAATAGGAAAGAAACGTTATTTAGAAAATAGGAAATGGAGGAAACTTGATTTTATATATCGGACAGGTTCCGAAATCGATTCGAAACACGTTTGATTGATTCGACGCGGCTATCTTTGCATGTCTGAGTGGGTTAAAAATTGGATTTCCTGCAGCGTGTTCCCTCGTTTCTTTTTCGTTCCTTCTTTTTCTCTTTATTGACATACTTTCCGGCCTGCTGACTCGTGGTGGTCCCTCGTCGGGAGACGAGACGAGAACGAGGGAAAATAAAAAGAAGAAAAAAAAAAAGAGAGAAAAAAAAATGAAAGAAAAAGAGGAGCATCGGGTGTGGATGCGAGCAGTGACTCTACAGCGGCACTCGCGGTAGACGAGAGATATCTCTACGTATTGATTTCGTCTCGAGCATTAAATCCGGAATAGAGCGGAACCGGGGGAGTCGTCCAGGTGAAACCGAGAACTCCGGTGCCACTTGAACGCTGAGGCGCTCTTCGCTTGCAAATTAAATTGTACTCGAACACGGGAAGGCAGAGCTGCGAGTAGGCCAATGCAATTGGCCCGATACCAACCGAACTATTATGCAGGATAACGTCGTCGCGCAACCATTGTACTCGACGAGACTGTTTTTGCTTATTAAACTATCACTGACAACACCGAATCGAGCCATTACGACAGCTCAACTTGTTGCAACGCGTCGAATAAAATTGGCTTCACTCTACGAGTGAACTTAACACTTCGATTAAGAGCTTGTATCCCAAGTTACAACGACTCGAGATTAGACGAGAACTTCCTGCCTCTTTCCACTGGAAACGCCTACGCGCAGGCAACCGGCACGGTCAAGTATTGACGTATTCGACGATCATTCGACGTATATTTATGAGTTTTTCACGAAAACAAATAGGAAATCGATATTATTACTCGAAATACCATAAGAGGAGAATTCAAAGTGCATTTAACCGACACGAGAAGTGGTTAATTCATCGGTGGTGAGCGCGAAACGGGCTCGGACACGCTTTATTCGGCATGCCAATTAATCAGCCGGGCCACGAGGGACGTTTTTGTTGCGTGTATATACTCTTGGCAAATATTTGCGTTTCACCGTTACTCATCGCAAAAAAATAGAAGCGGCGTTAATTCACTCGGCCGAAAGCATTCGCGCGCGCGACGTTGGATCCGCGGCGATTCAATATAGCGATGCATTCTTCGTTCCGAGGCTGGAAATCTCGTGGACTGGAAAGTGGAGCAGCGGAACGAGGCGGCGCGCGCGAGTCCTGAACACCTCCTCCTCCTTCTTCTGTTGGGGTCGCGCAAGGGAGTAACCATAACTGAAGAAACGAGCGAAACGAGGATGAGAGGAGAAGATGGAATTAAATAGGAAGGGAAAGGTAACGAACGAAAAGAATTCGAAAGGAGAAGTTGGTTGGCGTCTGTTCGCTTCGACTTCTTCCCTATGCGAGAGATGATGAAAAGGGCCGTTGAAAAGGGTCGCCTGATGAATGGAGCTAGAACACATGCGCGCACGTGGTATGTTACGGTAGATCTAGAAGGATTACACGGACAACGAGCGAAGAAGAACGGATTCTCGGATGGAAGGAGAATACCATGTGTTGCGGTGTGTTTTAATTTCGTCGAGATTAGGCGAGTGTTTTTGGAGGTAAGAGGTAAGAGCAAGAGATGAAGTTTTCAGCGAATATTTTTCGTGTAATGATCGGTTGGGTCGAAGGGTGGGTGGGTGGGTGGGTAGGTTTGGGAAGATGATGAAGAAGGGGAGGAAAGAAGCGTAGAAAGGAGGCTGGGTGCATTAAGAAGCTGCATTTTAAGCTTTCTTCCTCGTTGTAGACGACCCGTTGAAGCAAGAAACGTTGCTATATATAAAACTTTCTTGTTATTGTTCCGATTCCAGCAAGATTTTTACGCTCTATTCAATACCGTAGATATATTCTACCTTTACGGAGGATTTACATTGTCTCGAAGGGAAAAATACCCGTTCTTTTTTTTTTTTTTTAACTCAAGATTTACTACAACTCGATTCGATCTTGGATAAACACGACGAACGGAGGAGATTCGCGTAGACGCAGGCCTCGAGAGATCCATTTATCGATCTTCGACGATCGCGTGTTCACGGTTCGCGGATTGTTGGCTCGATGCACGAGGGTAAACTCAGCTCTCGGGATGAAAAAAGGCAAAGGAAAAGGGCGGATCGTTTTATAAGTGATTACAAGATCGGCGATAGGTAGGAAGGGCGGGCGGAGGAAAATGTATTTGCGTGGTTTCGCTATCCCGATGCTGCAACCGTCCAACGCGCCCACAAGAAAGTTATTAAAGTTCAACGCGCGTGCTTAGTCTTCGAAAAAGGGAACATCGTGATCGCTTCGAAATAAATTACGAGCTGCCCTCGTAATTTTTTCGAATCGAACATCCGCACAGATCGTTAAAGATCCGTTAAAGAGGTCGAAATTAGAATGACTCGACGTGTCAACAATTTTCAATTCGAACGCAATTCGAAACGTACAAAGATGTACAATTACATACAATTTGAAGGAATGAATGAAACAGTTGGACGAAGAACTCCCCCGTTCGAAACGAAAAGGGTCACGCGTGTCTATATAGTTGGAAACTGTCCGGCCATCATGTGAACAGAACCTTAGGTTCCGCGGCATCGACACCTGGTTGTGAACGCGCCACCAGCCAGAGCCCGGCAGACGGTCTGTTCCGTCAATCCCCACCACGGGCACAGCTACCGGGCTCCTCCGCTGCGCCACCACCACCACCACTACCACCACCACCACCACCATCGGCCACTACCATGGAAACCGACGAATGCGCATTCTGACTTCAGTTCAGCCGACGGTTTCAACCTGCCAGGTCGTGCAGGTGTTGGCAAAACGGTTGTTGCCATCCACGGACCGATTTCATCCGCGGATATTCCCTCCGGGGAAACGAGTTCGCGGAATAAGTTAGACGGAGGATTCGTGGATAGAACTCGAGGATCGACGAGGATCGTCTCTCTCTCTCTCTCTCTCTTTCTCTCTCTCCCCTCCCTGTATTTTTCGCAAAGGGGAAGGTATTTTTCCACCGGTGCCACGGCGGGAAAACGGGCGTGTGTTAAAAAACCGTGTTGCCGGAGAAGGGCTGCGATTTATGGAACCACCCCATGGATAGTAACATGTCGACTGCCGCCTTCATGCACCGGTATGGGATTACTTTTTAGATCGATAACCGCACTCACACGCGTCCCACGCGGGGTAACCTCGCGTGTCTCTCGCACTCGTCCCACCGTCCATTCCGATTCCCCCGAAAATATTTTCCACCAAAATGTTCGATCGATCGGTTTGTTGCTATGCAGCAGAGGAGGGGGATTGGCTGCGATACCCTGTGTGGTCGCAGAGTTCGTCAAAGTGTCCTCGAGGAACGGCGGCAAGAAAACCGGTGCGGTTTCGAGAGACCCGGCATCGCGTCCGATCCTCCTCCTATACTCCACACTGCTGCTACGATTTTCCACTGTTCTACGCGACCAAGAAACGCGCCCACTTCCCGTGCTCCGCCAATCGATTTCACCCAACTTTTCAACGTTCTTCCATACAGGGGGGATTATTTCGCGGAGTATACACAGGAGCAAGTTTAAATTTTCCCCGTTTCGTGAGACACCGATATATCTGTACGTGTGTGTGTGTGTATGTATATATATATATATATAGAGGGTGTAGCGCGAGAGCGAAGGGAGAGGAAAAAAAGAAAGACACGCGATGGCATTTTCATCGAGCGATCGTTGTTTGCACAGGGCGTTGTTGCCCGCCACCTCACCGATGTAATCGAATCTTTCGATTCTTTCGAACGACGAGAGAAAATTACCCCTCTGTCTGTCTCGCGTATGTGATCGATAACTCTCCCCGCCGCGAATCCACGGATAATTATTTATTCGAGTTTGCGAAACCACTCGTGATCGGCCCGATCGAATCGAGATTCCTCGAATCAATCCGTTATTATTTCCAATTATCCGAGTATCGGCGATTCGATTTTTTTTTTTTTTTTTTCATTCGAAGAGAAAGAAGAATCGGATTCCTTCGCTTCGTCGTACATCGATATTTCAAAATATCGTCCATTTCGAAACGTCCATTCGAGGAGGACGTTGCGCGCGTGTGCCGCAATTTCAACGGCATTCCATTAACCTGCATTTTCACGAGAGCGTCACCTGTTCGGTTTCCCCGTGAACGACACGATGTCGAATCGGACCAGCCCGCTTTCCTTGAACCTGCGGATACCGCAGCCATTGACCGAGGAGGCTTATTCCTCCGCTCCGTAACGAAAGGACCTAAGTGCGGTCATTCTCTATTCCTCTTCTCTCTCTCTCTCTCTCTCTCTTTCTCCCCATACCCCCTCCCTTTTCCTCTCTCACTCCGACTCCCTCTCTCTCTTTCTTTCTTTCTTTCTCGTTCCCCGTCTCTCCCTCTCTCTCTCCCCCTCTGTCCCTCGCATTCTCGTGCTCGTCGCTATCTTCACCGCTGGTGTCCCTGCCTCATTTGAATATCAGACTGACGCACTCGATTTATCGAAGGCCACGAAAAATGATTACAAATAACGGCGGTAAGACGCGTATTTCAAGTTTATCGGGTACCCGTATTGCGTATCGGCCGACATTACGTACGATACTTTATTTCATTGTTCGGTTTCGGATCGAACGCGCTCCTATCGTATCTGCTCTTTCCGTTTCAACGTTTCCAACTCTCGTTGAATTATCCGTTGAATTATCCGCGCTGTAATTGGAATTGGACCTCTCTCAATTCTCTTCTTATCTTATTCGAACCGATTTTTTCGAATTCGATTTTTTTTTAAATATATATATTCCATTACGTATAACGAATAACGGGGAGAGGTATAATAATAAGCGAGCGGAAGTAGACGAACATCGAAATGAATATTCACGGGGAGAGAAGATAATCATCTCTTCTTCCATGATAAACAACAAACTCATAGAGAAACGCCCGTAGCAAACCAAGTTAACGATCCGACGTAACGCGGAATCACGATGGGAAAGAATAAAACACAAGCCGTGGACTGTGAACTTCCTAGTGGAGGAACACGCCCTTTCGAGCCGGCACGCCGCGTCGTCGTATCGTATCGTATGCCTCGCATACCTCGGTTGCCCGTGGCAAGACGTCGAAACGACGAGGAGGAGATACCGTGAAAGGGCGCGGATTACGTAACGGAGCGCAAGAGACATTGAAAATGTTTATAGGAGAGATGGACGATGGCGGTAGCAAAGAGAAATATATTTTCTCGATAGTACACGGGCTCGTACGTGGAACGCTCGTTCCTGCCGACCAGCCGCTTAGTCATTCCGCATTAATTCCAGCCGCGTTACCCTCGTATCTTTGATCCCTCCACGGCTTATCCAAAGTGCATCCTCGTGTTGGGAATGGCCCCGCGTTGTCCCGTGTCTCGTATTCCCGCTGGAATCGATACCGTACCGACCTCGCCATAATTCTCGCCGTCTGAAATTCGGGGATTGGCCGATCTCGGCAATTGCGCGCCAAGTTTGAAAAGTTCCTTTTCTTTCTATCCCACGTATTACGTATGGAGAGTTTATGGAAAGATGCGTAATCGAATTTGAGAGGAACGATTCGATTCACGATTCGAAAAAAAAATCATGGTTTATTCCTTGCTTATTTTCGATTCGTGACAGATCAGGATTCCAGGATTCCGTGCAACATATTTTATTAACCGTCGAGAGTGTTTTTTTTTTTTTTTTTTTTCAAAATATCGAACGTGACACGAGCTTACGAACTTACGAGCGCGTACTCGATTTTATATCTTTTGCTTCCTCGTCCTCTTCTTCTTTCTCCTCTTCCTCCTCCCCTCCCCCTTCTCCTTTAGCTGTAACGACGACACGTAACAGAGGAACTCTGCTTTAGGCGTGATCGAGAATCTCGATACGAGTCGGAGCCCAAGCGTTGGTATTTCAATGGAAAAAACTAGATGTTCGATATGAGTGGCGCGAGGCACCTATAGAAAACGGGATTACGAGGAATTTATCGACTTTCGTTCGCGCCTACCACAGATATCTCCGGTTGGCGATCGTGTGTCGCCTCGAATTCTATGGACGTTAGACAGCTACCGCGAACGGGACGGTGTGTTTCGTATGACTTATATACCGAGAAAAGCCTACGATTCCTGTTAGGTGGTATCGTTAAGAACAGTTATTTTTTCGATGACAATGGACTTCGAAATGGGCGCTCGTCTAACGTATCGTGCGTGAGCACCATGTTCGAAGGGTAACGAACGAGACAAAACTTTCGTTTCGTATCGCGATCACTGGTCGTCGTTTAAATCTCATCGGGAGGGCTCGTTCGAAAATATCAGCGAAGAAAGAGAGAATTGGGATATACTAATTTTCCAAGAAAAAAATTTTCTGAAACGTTTCAAGCGGAAGAGGAGAAGATTGTGTAACTGGAGCAACCGATAGGGAGGGGGGGAGGGGGAAAAAAAGGGGAACGCGAATACCACTTGGCAACCGGTCGTCCTCTCTATTTTTCCAACACAAGCGTGACACTTGGCGAAAGAATAAGGCCATAGTCGTGGTCGTATTAGGGCACGGTGCGTTGCTCGCGTTGTTGGAAGCGCATTCACACGCGTACGAGCGATGCGTACGTTTCCCGTGTGTACCCGTGACAACGAGCCACGCGGACGAGTCCCGTGTGGTAACGGCGAGTGCAAAGTGAAACTCGCCGAAGGTTTCCTATAGGGTTACACGGCCATCCACGAGAGAGTGCCCTGCCTCTCTGTCCCCTTTATGCTCTACCGAAACGAGTTTTACTCGTTGCGCGATATCGGTTACCGCCGAGTCCAGCATTTGTTACTTGCATGGAACCCGGAAGACCGATCGATCGGAAGTGGCCCACGCGAACTTGAACGCGAACGCGTAACACGGCGCTACCATGGTTGGAAAATCGGCAACGAGTCAGCCTTGAAAATAATTTTTCGATAATTTTCGAGAGATTTTTTTTGAAGAGGTAGACTCAGTTAGACGCGTTTACGCGGAGTATTATATGGATACAACGGTTGGAAAATAAGTGAAAAGATCGCGCGCTCGATTTCTAAACAACCGAGATTCCCCGCGTTTAACCGATTTTTCGTTAACGATCGGAAGAATGCGTTGGGAATCGGTTTTCACTTCGCGATACTTTCACGATTATCGCAGAAAGGATCGCGCTCGCTTCGTGAATGATCACGCGCGTCGAATATGAATGAAGAAGAAGCTCCCATAGAGCAATCTTTTTCAATAACGTTTACGGACTTATCCGGGAGAGAGATCGGCGCGGCCGCCGCTCGGTTTTGCGTTCCACCGAATCGAAACTAGTTTTACTAGTCGGGTCGTTACGGAATACATACCGGTGAATCGAGCCGCTCGCCACTTATGTGGAACCCGGAAGATCGAGTGGACGGAAGTGATGCGTGTAACGTCCATTCTATGTTTCTTCGTAAAACGCGCGACGGTAATTAATTGCCGTTCAAACTTTAATCCCATCTTTGCTCCCAATTAGATCAGATTTCCAATTTCGAAATTACTTTGAGACTCGAAACGTTCGATTTGATCGCTCAATCGCGCCGATTTATAAGTTCAACTCAACAAGATATACGAACGCGAGCAACACGAGCAAAGCGATATTCTCTCGAAAAAAAATCGGTAATAAATTCACATCGATAATTTATAGGAAATAAGTTCCGAGTTTTTCTTCTAACGGAGAGAGAGAAAAAGTCTGCATAATACGGTTTAAAACATTCCCTGGATCGTAAAACATCGAGACATATTTACATAGTACGCTCGGCGATACCCGGAAGATCCACGCTGCTACAAAAAACGTTCGTGGCGCAGGATTTATCTCGTTTTACGATTGTACCGCGATATTGGCGGAAGTGTTTTAAAATATCGAATCGAGGGATCGAAACGACGCAGTTTCGAAAAATCGAAGCAATTTCTCTACGATCTAAAATTTAAATTCCGAATCGTACGATAACCGTTCGAAACTTCGGGAGCACGTGGTACACTCGGACGGGGGGTATCCCTCTTTTCCTCCCTCTCTCTCCCCCTCTCCTTCTCTTTCTTTGCTCGCACACGAGAGCGCATTCAGCGCACAATGGAGAGCCAGGTCTCGTTCTACTCGAGGAAACGATATCGGTTACGAGCATTTACCGTACGAACCCGGAAGATCGATCGAGAGGAAGTCGTTGGCGAGCATAAAACCCACTTGCCCTCCTTTTTCATAAACGTTTTTACCACCATTTCGAGTTCCTCCACGTATCCTACGAACCTCTACCGAAGTCTCGTTTCCAAGGAATCGATCAATCGCAAACTCGAAGCGGCTTTCAACCGGCTTTCAGAGGGTTTCATCGAGCGGAAGAGAGCCGTTCTCCCTTTTTTTTTTTTTTTTTTCTTTCAAAGATCTAGAAGAGCTCCTTCCCCGCTCGAAACTTTATTCTTTAATTCGAAACCGCCGTCGATAAGAAGCGCGCATCGATTATGAAAACACGATGTACATAACGAACAGCCCGCAACGTCGCGTCGGTAGGCACGAGAGAATATAGGGGAGCGATAAAATTTTACGAGGTTGCACGCGTCGTTCCAACTGCGGATTATCGCCGTTCCTAAGAATATTCGTTTCTTGCTTATCAAGTAGGATTGACATTTATTAATACTTCGTACAAATTTATTTCTTCATCCTGTTTCTCACTGATCTCCTTCTCCCCCTCTTCCTGCCCCCTCGATTTCCTTTCCCTCCTTCCCTACGCGCGTGTACGCGTACTATTTCCGCTCGCACAAACACTTTGCAGCGTTCTTGTCGACCACTTTCCTTCCCTTTATTCTTACGCCCCAAGTCCTCGAGCCTTAATAACAATTACCCTTCAAATTATATCCCTCTTATCTCCGAGTATTCCTCGTATGTATTTCTCCTCCATTGACCCACAAATTTTTCCCTTTCGCACACCTCTGTCAAATCCTTCGCTTTTACCAATTTTCCGCGAACGAACCACGCGATTCCCGCGTTTAAGCTCGATATCCGATGCATTTGTTCGCGGCAACATTGAACGGGGCGGATAACGATGCGCTCGCGGTATCATCAAGCCACGAAATAAGCCGAACGTTTTCGTGGTAAGCGGTGTTTGACACGGATTAACATTCATCGATTCAAGTGTGTTGTTTCGAGGCGTACGACGACAAAGGAACGGGATTATGCGGTGGGCACAGTCATTATGCGATACACGGCAATAACAGTGCATTAAACCATAGTGTCGTGCATTGGGGAAGACGATAATGAGAGAGCCACGTTACACGCGAGAATCGATATTCCTCGCTTCAACGGTCCTGTGAACTTTTTTTTTTTTTTTTTTTTGCTCCTTCACCTCGTCGACCACCCTTGGAAACTCGAACTTGTCTTTTCGTTTGTCTTTTGGCCAAAGGGAATTTGTTCAAATATACAATTCGAAAAATTTTATATCGCTTTTATATCCTCTCGTGTCTAATCGACGCGACGTTGCGGATTGTTCGTTATATACACCGTTGTTTTATATAATCGATGCGCGCTTCCTATCGACGACGGTTTCAAATATATTTCAAATATATTTTCCTCGTTCGTTTCGTCGAAATCGCGATCGTTTCGTGTATGCTAATTTTCATGTATCCAAGCATGAAACATGATTTTTCGCGGAAACACGAGTGGAAGAAAGAAAGAAATAAAATTCTTCGTTTAAAACTATCGATTTTCTGTCCGGTGGTATATAAATGAAAAACGATGCGCGAAACGGGTGCTCGCGATTTCAACAAGATACGGATGGATATTCTCAGGTATATTATATTCTTCCCGAGAAAAAAGAGAAGTGCAAGATAAATAGAGTCGTGGCGTTTACACGCATCGAATGTTACCGGAGCAAATTCAGGCCAGAGAAAAGAATAAAGGAAGAATGATGTCCTACTTGCATCGTTTTCGAAGAAAAACTTGAGCGTGTGATATTCCCCGTTGCATCGAATGCGCATGTGGTATGTGGTGGTGGGATCGCGAAATTGCACGGATCGGCATAAAAAAAAAAAAAAAAAAAAAAAAAAATGAGGCGATTCTCTTTAATAACTCTCTCTCTTCCCTTGTAATGATTCTCGGCATTAACACTTGATATTTCGAATTGCCAGAAATATATGCATAAATGCATACTACCCGACACGAGTAATTATTCTTTAAAAAAGATAATTCGATTAATCCGTGATATTGAGTGAATAGAGAACTCGCTCGTTTAAGCGAGTCTAACAGAAATTTTCCCAGCCAATTGATTATCCGCGATAACACGCATTTACGTATCGTGTTAATTGAAAGTAAACACATCTCTAGAACGCGTAATGAATATCTATCCGATCAAGGTACATTGGTTAACGCGCGTATTACTAATAATTTAAACCAGTTAAACCAACACTTGACCGTGAAACGTAGATAGAGAATGTGAAAAATTATATGAAACTTGGATAAATCGTGGAATCTCGTGATGGTAGACACGATGATTCAGCCGCGATGGAATTTCCTTTCGTTCACCAACGAAAACGAAAACGTTTAGAATCGACGATCGGCGAATGTTCATGACGAGAGCAAAATTTTTTCCCCCTTCTTATCCGAACAAAAGAAAAGAAAAGAAAAGAAAAGAAAAAAAAAGAAAGGAAAGGAAAGGAAAAAAAAGCCTCCTTATGGCTGGAATTGCGGCGTACAAAGAGAAGGAGAGAGACGGAACGATGGGTAGATTAGCGCGATGCAATTTAATGCAACATCGTGGCCGGCCTCGGTGCAACCACATATCGGTGGCACTAAACAAACGAACAAGAAGGCCTGTTGCAGTTCGTAAGTCATTATTAACCCACGTATAATTATACACCGGTGAACCGAGCTTCCAACCGGCCTAGGAAAAGAAGCCACTATATACCGCGGAAAGGTATTTAAATTGGCTTAGTATAGAGATACGTCGTCCTTTAAGAACTCGCCGCGCGATTATCTCGAGCTGCTCTTGATGCGCCTGTACCACGGATACGCGCGACCGTTGGTACCGGTATGCGCGTTCCGAGACATCGGCCTGTCCGATCGAGAATTCCTTTCGACATTCGGATGTTGGACGATCTATACCCGTATATCCAGATACGGGGAAAATTTTCCTCGAGCGAGGAATGACTCGGTGTAACGAATGGCAATGATCGGTTATGGTGGACATTCCATTTGTAGGAAGCAAAAATTTTAAATCAATCGAAATTGTCTGATTAAGCGAATTTCTGCTTATTGGATTCACGCTTACGCGAACGCGAATTCTTAATATCCTCGAAATTAGAAATTTTAAATAATAGGAAGAATCAGCGAATTTTTGTTGACAACCGATGAGAAATCGATTAAGTCGATAATCGTAAAGCAGTTTCTTATTAATTTAAATATTTGGTATTTTGATTATTTATCATCTGTTAAAAATTGATATTTCGGTTGGATTGGATCAAAGTTGTAAAAAGTTTGAATTTCATTTTCTTTCAACGATCAATATAGCAATTAACAAGAGTAATAATGTTTAAACGAATTGAAATTGAAATTTTTCGAAAGGTTTATTTGAATACAGCCAACCATAAAATTAATGCTAGTTCCGTGATCTATCTCTCATGCTGTAGTTTCCATGTTTTTTTTTTTTTTTTTTTTTTTTTTAATTAACGATACAGCGATAACATAACAGTTAAGCATCGTTCGTTAAATTCTCAAGATTATTACGGAATTCTAACCCAAACACCATATTCCCAACTTTGCGGTCGTTTTTCTTGAAACGCGAGTTAATACGTGGTCGAAAGGAACGGGTCGTGTAAAATTTTATCGCGCGCAATTACGACATAGCTCTCGCTTTTGCCCGCGTACGGATGACAATAATGGCTCGCGTATATTTCATTTCGTGGACGAGGGACGTTGCTCTTTCGACAGAACCAACGAAAGTCCCAGTGAAAGTTATAGTTTACAGTCGCAAATTACAAAGGCCACGCGAACGAATGGCAATTTCACTTTTATTTACTGGCGCCACGGGCACCGGATATACATGGAAAAACAGAACCAATTTTCAAACGACGATTATCGAAAGTAGCCGGAGAATGGATGCGTTTCAAAAAAACGTGCAACGATACGGGCCATAAATCGAATTATGATATTAATCTAACTTAGATCCCTTTTTTTCTACAGATTTCTAAGAACCGAGTAGAATTCTTGCTTATCATAAGTAAACATTATATTTTCTCGTCTAACTATCGTGAGATAGAATGTTGATCTTATGGTACATTCGATTTATACCGATTTTATGATCAAATGCTTTTTCCATAAACTACGTTAGCTTGATTTAAATGGTTGTTTTAGTACAGGAATGTTATTTCTTTTTCTGGATCGTTTCCATTTATTCGATTCGTTTGTATCATGCACTGTGATGAGATAAAAGCAAATAGTAATCCTTCTGAATGAACTAATATTTATATAGCTATATTTTTAATCTATTGAAATAGTTTCAAATAAATATTTGAAAATTGAAATCTCTTATTTCGTTAATTGCTAATTTTTAAAATTTTTACATATATATTGTACGTTTGTAAACAATATTCTATAGATTTTATTATTAAACAAAAATTTTCATTTAAGTATCGTATTCTACGTTTATATAATAATTTTTTTTTAATCTTCTAATGTTAATGAATTAGCAATTTTTATTTAAGCAAAACTGAACACCAATGATGGACAAATTGAAGTTCTTTATTCGTAATTAATACCCGCGCATGCCTGTACTCGGTTTTCGCAATGAGACATACGCCGACACAATTCTGGGATTTTACCATTTCTAGTTCTCTAGCATAGACTTCCTTCGAAATTTTTTCGACAACCGTACCACCACTTATGCAATCAAGCATTGTCTTTTAACGATAGCGAAAGGATAATAGGAGCACAAAGTGCGATACGATAAATGTTGAATTTGATTAATCGCGATCTAATCGTTCGACATACGTCGTGTCTAGCGCGTGTCGCGTCGTCTGATTCGCATAGTTCAACGCTTCCCAATATCAAGAATTCCGAGAGCGACTCTCAAGGTTCGCCATCGAGGTCGATCACCTCATTTGTTTACAATTACCGGCTTACCTACTCAAGGCTGAACCACGTAGGCAAGAGAAAAACGATAAGAAACACATACGATTTCTTTGCTTTTAAACCTAACCTATGCGTTTAAATGAAGTTCCTTGTGCATAAAAGTCAAACGATAAAAAAACTCAATGTTTGAAAAATAGTCTTCCCTCGAAAATGTTTAAGAAACGTCTAATAAAGAATCCATAAATCTTTGTTTATTGCGAGAGAACATTTGTGCAATTTGTATGCGTGAATGCAACGCTCGGTCAATAGGGGATCATTAAACCAAACGATAAATACTGCGAATATTTTAACGTTGCAAAACAAGTGCCAATAGCGTCTTGAAACGTAATGTTGATTCGCGTGAAAACTTTATGCGTGACTTTCCCATAATAATATACTGGTATTTTTTGAAATGATAAACGTTAGATGAATATATTTCGTGTTCAACTCACGTTTTCGATGCTACTTTCCCATCGATCATCCGATTGATGCCATCAATCGTAATCTGTCACCTTTCGAAATCTTATCATGGAATGTTTCGTGTCATTTTAACACGTTGCCTGTTACTTGAATCACGTCTTTTTTTTTCCATGCATCGCATTCCGAAGAAATACACACGATTTGCCCGGTTCGTGTCAGCGATACGGTCACAATCGCACATAACCTGTACGTGGCAAACGAAACGAAACACCGCGTAACACGATCGAAGAAACGCGAACGCGTGTGCAAAGAAATTCCGAAGACCGTGTCGTCCTTGTACGTGTTTCAATGTCAATCGGGACATGAAAACTCGAGACAGGTTCGTGATCGTTATCGTTTCGTTGTTACACAAGACGAGAGTGACACGTAACTCGATGTTTGAAAAATTGTTTCGCGAACGCCGAATCGAAGGACCACGAAAGTCAATTGACAGTTACAAGTTTAAAAATGACTCTGCAGCGCATGCGCGAAAAAAACCTTCAAGTTTTGAAATAACACACGCCTCGTTCGATTTTCACTCGTAATCGTATCCTGTTGTTACTAAAAATGGAATAAAATTAAAGTTAAAAAAAGAAAAGTAAAAAAGCGGTAAAACATTTCCGCGCCGAAGAATAAAAACATTTTTACGTTGATCCACTTTCCCGTGGAAAAACAAAGGGAATAAAGAAGTCGCCACGCAATCGGAAACATTGAATAAGAAGAAAAGAAGAAACGCTGGCACGTCCTTCGTGACTAGATTGCAGTTGTAGAAGCGGTAGGCGCTAAATAGCGCGCAAAACGTTGGAAATGCCGCGATACCAAGCTTGGCATTCGGAAACTCAGGTGCGTGAGAAAACTTACTACTTGCCGTAGTGAGTAAACCGAGAGAACATATCGGCGAGAGATATGACTGGATGAAAGAAGACGAAGAAGAAGGTTGCATAATTAGGGATTGCGATGTCTGTTACGTGGTGGCTAACCTCTCGTGGAAGTGAAGCAAATACGCGGGCTGCCCCTCCTTTTCCATCGTCCTTTCTATACGCGTATTTTTCTCCCCGTCTCGTATATTATACGTCCGTAGCAGAAATTCTCAAGCGAATGCCATGACATTTTTACGTTTCACTCTTCAACGGAGAAATTGAAAAACGCTTATAATGAAGTTGTCGATAACTTTTATTCTTCATCGGTTTATTCTTTTATCCTTCTTTCAACAAAACCTATTGTGGCCAATTTAACCATTTTTCTTACGTCGGTTACAGGGAGAAAACGGCTTCGTTCGTGCGACTCGCGCAATTGATGGAATAATCGTCTTAAGACCGAAGACTTTGAGATTCGAATCCCCGAGTTCACCAACCCGATCGTTAGATTCACTTTCTATAGTTACGAGAGAAACGAGATTCGTTTTATACCATTGGTATTGATTATTCGTATCTTTGCTTTTCTTACAGCATCAGATCTCGAATCTCGTATCGAGTTGGAATGTTTGCTCGGTAGGCTTAAGGGGGCCGCCATCTTCAAATATTGGACAGAGGGAAATGATGGAACTCTGAAAGTTAAGGTATCAGTTTGCGGCGCCATTAAGACAGATGTAGACAGATTTTAACTCCATTAGAGAGGATTACTCGGAACGTGTGCGAACGTAAACTAACAAATACATACTTCGATACTAGTTATTTATTCACAGACTGAAGCAACAACGCGAGCTCGCGCACTTGTGGCATGGGAAAGGTCATTTAAAAATCTTAGCTCGCTCGACGAGCTAGTAACATTAGCAGAATAGAATCGTTGTATTACGTCGTATTACGGAAGAGACAGGTTGATACTTGTTCCATCTCGATCCAGCGCGATCTCGGGACGATAAGACTCGATGGGATGCTCTCGCGTTAATGAATTAATCTTATTCTCGAAAATGAGTAAAATCGTTCTGAATGGGGACGAAGCCGTCGTAAATCAGTCTCTAAAGAAAAATGGAATGTTATTATACGAATATTTAAAGTTTTATCGCACGATTTGACGAGTAAGTGGATTACGGATTTCGATAGTCATAGTAGAGATCAGGTTACACCTTTCCATAGGTGTTAACTCTTTACGATCCATGAGTGTAAACAGTCGTGTTCTTCTTTACACGAGAAAGTCGATGTGTGTATAAGTCGCGCGATCTTTATGTGTCAATGACGTTGCATTACCATTGAAAACCAGCCACGTTCTTCGTCTTACGATACGTTTCTTACGATCGTGTACCTGTTCTAATAGAGCGTCAGAGAGCGGAATCATCGTTAAAGGAAAACAACGTAGCCAAGGATCGATTAATCGGAACAAACGAGCCGACGTTTAATGAATTTCAAAGTCGAACACGAAGCGCGATCGCGATCACCGGCATCGTCGAGTAGCGAGAAGTTATGTCACGAAACGTGGTTGGTGATCTTGAGAAGCTGGGCCCGGTGAATTCTCGCGATCGCGTATCGCATATTACGCTCGACGATTATAACAGACAGGCATCGTTGCGCGTGACGTATGAGCGTGTTACGCAACCACAGCCAGGCCTGTGGTACCTGCATATCGGTTTGAAAAGAGTTACGTGTACACATTCTAGCCCGAAGAGGTTGGATTAACGAATTGACGCCTGTAACTTTCCTTTCCTTATAAGACAAACCGGAGAAAACGGAGCCGGCCGTGCTTAAATTAAGCTCCCTTCTCGTCATTAAACGTAAAAGGAGACTCTAGTTCCCGTTCGTTCTATAACATCCCGTGCAGGATTACTTCCAGTCGGTTATTCAATCCGTTCGAAAATATTTTTATTTTTTTTTTTAATCTTTGCGATCCACGTGAGATCGATTCAACGATGATTCCTGAAATTCTGTCCTCTTCGTATTTATATCCATCGTCGCCAGGATTTTGTCTAGAAATGTTGCTCCAACGATCATATTAGAGCGTTAAAAATTACGCTCCATCCTGACACAGATTCCATGCATAACTGTAGTTCCGAACAATTAATTTTCACCCAGTCGCTTCTCCTCCTGCGATGAATGCATCCCGTGCGCATCGAAGCAGCGCGAATAATATGTCGAACAAAATAAAAGGAACCACGGTCAGACCGGAACTCGTCCGTCCATACCAACCGTCCCCCCTCCATTCGGGGGGGGATACAACGACGAATTACACCGAAGCGTTCGATGCTCGTTAAAATCGGACAAAACTGCGGTGGGTCTAGACTTTCACCGAGCAAAAAACTCGTTGTGGTTCGGTGAAAATAACCGATAGAAACAATCGTTCGATAGCAAAACGAGAAACGGATAGCGATGGACAGCGATATAGAAAGCGTCAGGGTGGAGCAGCTGGTGGATTTGCGGTTTTGCGGAAAACCTTTGCGCGACTTATATTATTTTCGCGAAATAAATCGTCCGCGAAATAATTTTTCACCCGTGTTTCGAACGAAATGTTTCGGCTCCGTTCCCAGAAAACGATCGGTCGGAAAACGGATCGGAACGGGGAAAGCAGAGGGTTCCGATCGAAACCCTCGTCGAGCCTGTAATTTGCCAATTTGCCACGAGACGCGACGTTTCCAATGCTTCGTGCCGATTTAGAAAGCGGCGCAGAGCGTGGCGCTCGGCCGTGAGCGAAATGACTGCAATTAACGCGGCCGATCGATCGTCGTCGCGCGTTTCAAAACCGAACGAAACCTATTAAACGCGGAATAATCTTTTTCGTTTCTCTAATTTATCGAGCGTGTCGAATGAGAAATATCGATAAACGATCGTTTCTATATATATATATATATTTAACGTCGTTAAGTTGGAAAGTCGAATACCTACGTACGGGAATATGCATCCCGTCGTGTCTGACTCTCGCGCTTTATAGCGTATATCACTGCGTGGGTCGCGTTTGAACGAAAGTGACCGTGTTTCGAGGCAATGGAAATTAACGAACGAAATCTAACGTATCTTTGAGATTTCTTCTTCTTGGATGGCCGAGGTCGGGGAAAGTTGTCCGCGAAAGAAAATCATATTTAATCGGTTGCGTTCGATCGATAAGGCTAATGGTTACTCTGTACTTCGATCGTGGTGAACGGTGCAAGGTCGATAACCAGCAGCTAAACATCGAACTTTGTTGCCGCTAATGGGTGTCACTGACCCGGTGACACACTCTTCCGAGTGCACGCGCGTTTCTTGCTCGCCTCGCACTCTTATACCCGCGGATAGTTTTTATAGTTTAGATCAAACGTATGTCAACGGCCGTATTCCGCGCTCGTCGATCCGATATATCCGATCGCAAAAGAAAAAAAAAGAAAAGGGAAAAAGGATCGTGAAGGATCGAAAGATTTATCGGTCCTCCTCTCGGCCCCATCGATCAGCCGCTAGTTGATTTTTATCTATGTACGTATATATGACAGGATAAAAATAACGATGAAAATAAACCCGCGTGGCGTCCGATTCGATCATCCGAGATTTATGATTTTTAACAAGGATATCTGTCTATCCCCCAGCGAGCGGACACATCGATTACCACGTGTGAGAAATAGTTAAACAGGAGGAAGGAGGGGATTCTACTTTCACACGCGGAGCGATCGCCATTTTCTTGACATTTTCTCCGCGTCCGACCGATTCTTTCGCTTTAATTATTCCCTCCCCGTCCTCTCCCCCGCGTAATAAGAATAAAAATTAACGAAGAAGATAGAATCGGAACGTCGTAAACGCGTTACTTTCTACGCGTCGCGTGAAAGCGAATCTTAGCGTTTCGTAAGTGGAAAAAAAAAAAAAAAAAGAAAAGGAAAGAAAAGAAAAAATACCAGAAGCGGGAAGAACGGTGTGTTACAACGCGAGTAATTGTTGAGCACGAAAAAAACGTATCGCCAATCGTGACCTAGAATGATCGAAAAGGAAAGGGAGAAGAAGAAGAGAGCGTGCAATTTTGGCGCGTTGCGCCAAGAAAAATTGCATCGTTTCGTTTCCCAATTCGCAAAAAGGGAAATCGATCCTCGCATTTTAATCGGGGAACGTGCAATATATTTTCCCTCCGTTTATTTCACGCTGTTCGAAAATAGAATAATTTTGCAAACGTTTCCTTACCTTCGCGACGATCCCGTCGCTTCGATTGTTTGCCGAGAAAACGTTGGCGAATAAATTCCTCGACACAGGATGAAAAGCCAAGTCCCCGCTACCACTACTGGAACGCGGAACGAAGCGACAAAAGCGAGCGTCTCTTAAGTTAACGAGCCAACAACAAGTTGCACCCTTTGAGACTCGGTTGACCCTCGAACCACGAGGACACGGTTTTCACCGTAACAAGCACAAATTGGTGAACAACGAAGAGGCTCGAACGCTAACGAGAAAATATTTGCCTCTCTCCGGAATACATTTGCATTTTATCAAGTTTCGAGAGACGAGGCGCCGCCACCGCCACCGCCATCTCCGTCGTCGTCGCCGCGAAAATTACTCGTGAAAATTATAATCAATCGACCCAGGTTAGACGTAGTTCCCGTTAAAATAATTTACCATTCCGTCGACACTGCGCGGCATTAAACGGCCATAATCGGCCGTCTTAGAGACGAGCTGAAAAGTTTACGGCCGCGGGACGATCACCGTTACCGTTCACCGCAAACATGGCAACGAGTCATTGCGCGCCTCTCCTTCGTATCTTTCGACCTTCCTCCTTTTTCCTCTCGAGTATCCACCTTTGCGAAATGGACGCAAAGATGAGGAAAAAGAAACTGGTAACGAGGCCCGTAAATCGTTCGCCGAAAGAATGAAAGCGGAAACAAAACGATCCGTAACATTCCTCTTTCGCTTGTGAAGAGGAGAGAGAGAGAGAGAGAGAGAGAGAGAGTCTTTTGGTTCTTTGATCGATACATCGCAATCATTTATCATGATTGGACGTTGGACGTGTTTGAAACGGTCGGTCATGGCGTCGATCCTTTTTCGCTCTTCTTACTTCTCTTTCTCTCTCTCTTTTTTTTTTTTATTATTCAACGTGGAAGATAAACGTCGATAACAATGAATAAATCATGGTCCCCTTATCGAGACTATGAAACTCGATTAAATCGTTCGTTAAAAGGCGGATCTTAAAGTTTTCGCTCGATCGTTAAAGTCACTCGACGCGGAGAGGAAGAATGACGAAACGGTGAACTTTAAAAGCGATCGCGGCTCGCCATCATACTTTTCCGCGTGGCCGTTCCCTTGTTGCGTTCGATCCGGCGCATCCAATAAACGGGAATATCGGAAATATCTCAAGGCCAGGAACGGCGTCGTTCAATATCGAGTTAATTGCGAATAAAAGAACGCGGAGGGAGAGAGGGAGGGAGGGAGAGGGAAACTTGATTACAGTAATTCCATTCTTTGATCACCGATATCCGGTTTATCGACTTCGTCGGCCGTCCGAGGCGCTATGTAATTTTTCACTCACCTCGAGGACGATTAGCAAAAAAACAGAGAAATCGGTTTAGTTTCATCATCGATCGAAAATTTTTGCCGTCGACGCGACACTTTGTATCTTTGTATCGTTTGTTCTTTCGATTCTCTTCGAAGCGAGGAGAAGAAACGATACGTGGAAAAAAGAAAAGGAGGAAAGGAGAAAAAGAGAAAGAAAAGTAACGAGATCGAAAATCGTTGCGTTTCCGTTTCGACGTGATGGTGGAAACGGCGCGCAGAATGGAAGTTGAAAATGGCATGAATGGATCAACGACCGTGGACGGCGAGGATCGATCGGAGGCGCGGATTCTCGAGATCGAATGGAACGAGATCGGTGGCGCGTGAAGGGAAGAAACGCGAAACACGCCCGATTCCGAAGCGTTCCCCGTTTTTTCCCCTCTTTCTTCGTTGCCGCGATCTCTATCCGCTCTCCACGCTATTCTCCTCGAGGCTCTCCCGCGCGGCTCGAGCATAGTTAAAGCGGCAACTCGGCCGTGACGAAAAATGAATTTTACTCCGTTCGAAATTGTGACGCGACGCGTGATCCACGATAACGGAGCCGGTTGTGCCTCGGACAGGTTAAACTGGAGACCAATTTCGTACACTTGGCGATATCAATTACATACGTCGTTCCAATCGTCGTTGATGAACCGATATCGGCGGCCGCCAATTAGCGAGCACAATGGGGGATTACTTTCGAACCTTTGTTTCGTCGCCCACTTAGCTTTCCACGCTAATTTATCATCGATCTCGAGTCTCTCGATCGCGAGAAGATCTTATACGAAAGGGAAAAAAAGAAAGAGAGAAAAGAAATTCTTTTCGAAAACTGTCGATCGATAGTGGGGTCGTAAAATGGCGCGCGCGGATGGTCGCCGTTTCGCAAGTGGGGAGAGTGATACAGCGAATTAAGAGTAGATAATTTATTTCCACGATTAATTTCGCTCTAACATGATGTTCGGCTATTACTCTGCTTCAAAGTTCTCGAGCGTACCGCGAAACAGGAACCAGAAAAACCTGTAATCGCGACTTTTCTGAAATACGAGTTCGCTCCATCTTGCCATTAATCGCGGGCCTACGCCGTTCATTACGCTCGCTTATGCGCAGCTACGAGCGCGCGTTAGCGGTATGAAAATTCTTGTAATCGAGATAGCGGAACGCGAAACGTCAATTAGGAAACCGACCAGATTTCCTCGTTATTACCGGAAATCGGTTAATCGTTATTAATCCCTCCACAGACGTTTACGCCGTCCTTTTACATAACAGGCCACTTCATTCATAAAGCGATTGGAGAGACGAGTCGACGGGAAACGCCGATATCGGTTTCCATTCTCAGTAATTTGTAACGAGCTATTTCCACGCCAAAAGAATCGTCGTTTTATCGGACGATTCCACGATAGATACGCTCTCGATACCTTTCGATCGATGCGCCACAATTCGATCACCCAGTGGAAACAGGCTTCGTCCGTTTCCCTCCAACGGAAAACAAAATCGAAATAATTTACCGTACCCACCCGATCGTGAATATTATCATCCTGACCCGTACCTAGCGATGTTTACGACCGTCCACGATTTTTCACGAAACACGAGGTAAAAGGAAAGTGGAGTCGAAGGCTCCGCGGCTCGATCGTGACCCGATGTCTTCTATCGCGAGGAGGGGCGAGGGACGGGGTTCGAAAAGACGGGAATACTCGTCAGGGCGTGTCTTTTCCGTGTCTGTTCCGTTGCATCCACTTTCTCCGTGCATTGTTGGCGCGCTGGACGTTCCGAGCATCCCTTCGATCGGGCGTCACGGGGGGGAAAAAAAGAAGAAGAAGAAGAAGAAGAAGTGAAAACGTGGCCGAACTCGAGTCGATGATAATTGCGCGACCGTTGTCCGATCGGTTACACGCGCCAACAACAATAAAGTTTTCGCGGTAACACCGTATATATACCCGTATATCCCTTCTTCTTTCTCTTTTTTCTTCTTTTTCCTTTTGTTCTTTTCGAAACGGGCGGCTCGGGTCGGTCGTTGCTTTCTCTTGGTCGATGAGAACCCAGACTCCCTTCGCGCATCCCATCCAATTATCATAAAGCGTGAACGGAATCCCTGGTGTCGATAATTCGTGGGTCCTGTTATATTTCGTTACGTTTACGCTCGCACGAATGACGGGTATTCGAATGCACGCCGCTCCTTCGCCATTGTAATCGCAGCGATGATACAACTTGTTCGATTCGAACGAGCGTTCCGTTCCAATCCAAGCGATCACGCCGATAACTTTTTTCCTTTTCGACGATCATCTACACCGCGAAATTCTTTCGAACGAAACGAGATTCGCCTCGCGAACCGTATCGTATTATACCGCCGTAACATCGCGGTATATTATTAACGAAACAAAAATAATTCGATCGAGAAGCGTGAAATAAAAAAAATGGTAACGCTTTCCCTCCAAAAGCAGTCGGAAATATTTACCCGATCCGAGGGAATTCCTTTCCTTCCTCGTCGAAAAAAAGGATAAATTATTAATAACGAGCGGAAATTCGAGGCGAAATAAATATTCGAGGCATAAGCGATACGCTCCTTCTTTCGGAAGACAGAAGAAACGGCGTTGTGAGGCGTGGAGAGGAAGAACAGTTCGTGACACAGTTCGTAACACTTTCACGACCGAATCGTTAAGTAGCGATATCGACGACAATAACGGTATGCCGCGGGTGGAATATGTGTATCGATGCCCTTCTCCTCGAACGACGCTCCTTCGCGATCGACGTCCATTGTCCTCCTCAGATTGCATAAGAGATTGCGAGTCTTGAAATCTTTTTCAACGGAGTTTTTAGAGATCGATCACCGAGGGGTGCTCGTTATCGCGTGATCGCGTTATCGGCATCGGGCCGATGCTTGCAAGATCGAAAGGAAAGATTATCAACGGAGTACACCGACTCTTTACGCTTTCTTCGACAATATATATATGTATATACATTGGATTTATATTCAGATACGTTGGCGTATGTGAAGTCATCGAGGAAACTTGGCGTATACGTGCACTATCGTTTTTCTTTTTCGGGTCGAACGAACGCTCGTCCCGTGTAACCGTGTCTTGGATAAGAAATACGGAGCGGTCGAGGAGAAGAAGGGACGTCGGGTGAACGAATTTTGAAGAGATGCTCGGGAACGAGGGCGAAGGGAGCCGCGTTTACCGAGCTGTCGAGAAGTGGAGGCAAGCATCGCGCCGAGTCGTTGAACACCCGCGCGATACGCTCGCTGTTTCTCGACGCGTCTCTCTGAAAAGAGCCCGGATCTTTAACAAAGCAGCTGCACGACTTCCTTAAGAAACCCGGTCGCGAAGGAACAATTTTAAATATGCGTTAACAGCTTGTAACGAGTACCTTCCGTGTCGGTGATGAGAACGCCCTGAGAACGACCCTGCTTCCTCCTAGGTGTCGTCGACGAGAGATTTCGCTCGAGAGTCGTCGCGAGACGCGAATCTTATTTACCATCGGATAAGGAAATTTGCAATTTTCCGATAATTAGGAATGCGCGGTTGCTGGAATGATATGAAAATGATAATAAGCGTCGTAAATAACGGCATGCAAATTGGCATAGAAAGTATGCGGCCTCGGAGTCTGACCGAAATGATATCCTCTTTAAAGGAAAGGAAAAGAAAAGAAAAAAAGAAGAAAAGGAAAGAAAGGGAGAGAAACGCAGAGGCCCCGAAGGGATGGAAGGAGCAGACGATGGAATTCCCTTTTGCCTTCGGTTACATTTGGAATGGGAGGGGCGGCCGAAAGGTGGAAGAAAGACGGAAAAGACGAGTCGGAGGCCCTCCAGCTAGGCGGAGTAGTTTTAAACTAGCGTCTCGTTCTTTCTAATGACTGTCATTTACCTGGTGTCATCCTCGTGTTCCACGGCAGCGGACAACCTACGACGGCCCTTCATACCGCGCGTAATCTTTTCAATGTCCGAGACAAGACGGATTCCCGGCGTCATTAGGGGACATAAAGTGTCTTCCTCTCCTTGTCTCGTCCGCTGCCCCACCCAACCACCGCTCTCTCTATCTTTCGTCTTTTTCGTCGTCCGCGCTGGAATTTGCCTCGACTCCTCCGCCGACGATTGCGCAGGCCAATGGTGCGCCAGGTGTGGTCATTAATTTCGCGGCGCGCGCTGCGGAAAAAGACCGCGAGATCCGAACAAAGATTGCTTCTAGCTCTGACTGCGGCTACAAACACGGCCATTTTTACAGGGCAATTATCGTTGAAGGTGAGCCACGTCGTTGACACGAAATTACTGTAATTCCTCTTCCCAGAGTGGACACGAATTTCCCCGACAGTTTTGCTCCTCCTCCTCGGGGAATCGGGGATACGGATTTCTTGTTTTAATTGCCCTCTCTTGCGCATCGCGTTGCAAATTGCGCTTCAACAATTGTCGAATAATTGGAATATTTGGAAAACGCGTTTCCAAATATCGTCATTGATCGCGAAGAAGTCGAATCGAACTCTTCATCCAATTCCTCGGAGGAAGGTATATAAACACGTAGGATATGCGATTACCCAGGCGGTAATTACCCGGATAGCAGTAGTAAAATCGAGAGGAGGCGGAAATCGATGTGGAAAGGGTTCAAACCACGAGCGTCGCCGCCACCCTCCCCCGCTCAAGATATCCCAAACGCGCGTCGGTTTCCACCACAGATATGCGACCAATAATCCTACTCCATATTATATTATGTAGAGAGATAGGAGGCGCGTAATTGGAGACGGTGAAATCGAAGAATCTGAATGTTCGTTCAAAGCGAAAAATAGGACGATTTTCGTTGCAAATATATATACATATATATACAATCTCTATATAATTATTAGGGAGAAAGACACTGGTTGGTTCTCGTGTGATTTCACCGAATGTGGAACGCGTATAATGGATTAATACCGAGAAAGTAATGTTGTTGCTTTTACGTAACGTAAAAGAGGAGGCTAATTAACGCGGTTGAATAAAATTACATCGCGGACATACGCGAATTCATTCCGTTAAATTAACCGAATCGCGCTCCACTTTTCCGCCCGGATTGCCGACACGTCGATGACTCGTCGCGAACGACGGCGTTGTTCTTTTTTTTTTTTTTTTCCTTCTTTTTCTTCTCTTTCAACCTTCAATATATTCATCTCGTTAAATTATATTATATACGCGCAATCGAAGATTGAAAATCATCGGGATCGAGGGAAATTGAATTTAAATTGGATTTTGTTGTTCGTAGGTCGGGTGGTGCATCCGGCACGGCGAGTGCCGGCATGGTTCCATCGACCGGTGGAGGTCCTGGAAATCCAACAGGAGGCGGCAGGATGGCCGTCATCGGTGTGACCAGGAATGTCAGACTGAGGCGGCGTGGAGCGTCCGGATTCGGCTTCTCCCTACGCGGTGGTAGGGAGTACGCGGCCGGATTTTACGTGAGCGACGTGCAACCAGGTAGCGAGGCTCACAGAAATGGATTAAGGGTAAATTCCAAATTCAAGAGTTACGTACACGCGCAACCTCGTGCATCGCCGTATAGTTTCGCGAATTTAAACATCGAACGGATGCGGATCGATTTTTCAAACTCGCGAGAAGGCGGTTTCTTTTTTTCTCTCCCATTTCATCGAACGATTTTAGTTTTTTTTCCTCGGTTTCAGGTCGGCGATCAGATCATAAGGGTGAACGGGTATCCGGTCGAGGACGCTGTCCATCAGGAAGTTGCGCTTCTGGCAAAGAATCAGCAAGTGCTCGTTCTCAAGATTCGAAGTAATTATTCATTTTTTTCTTCTCTCTCTCCCTCTCTTTTTTTCCAAAATAATTCTTCCAAATAATAATAATAAAGGAATAATTAGGCAAGTATTCGAATTGATCGCTCGCTTGTTTCGTTTCAGGCGTGGGAATGATACCGGTGAAAGAGTAAGTATCTACGTGTCGATGATTAAAAATCCCGCGACGCATTCGCGTCCGTTTAAGGAGCGTTCCTTCTTCGCGTATATAAAAGAATACTTTATGATTCGCAAAGCAACCCGAACGATCCGGTCACTTGGCACATGGTGCAGCAGCAACAGCAGCAGCTACAGTACAACGAAACTGGTTTGGGTAGCGTGCCGAGCACCGAAGTCAGGATTCGAATTCTCGTCGGCGAGAAGGGTCGCCTCGGGTGTGGCGTTTGCAGAGGCATCGTGCCAGGCCTTACCGTTCAGGTTAACCATACCTGACATTTAATACTAATTTCGTAACGCGCTCCACATCCATTTTCCTCCAACATTGCTTCCTCCAATTCTTATACGTACACGTAATAACGAATCATTATTTTTTTTTTCTTCTCCGCGTATACAAAAGAATAGAGAAATTTCGAAAATTAATTTTTCATTAATGAAAAATCGAAGGTGAAACTCGTTTTCAGGGTACAAGAGACGACGGGCCGGCGAGGGCAGCTGGTTTAAAAGCCGGCGACATTATAATTTGGTGCAACGGTCAACGGCTCACCGATCTTCCATTCGAGAGAGCCATCGAGGTGATGAGAAGCTCCGCGGTTCTCGACCTGATAGTGCAACGACCCACACCGAATCACCTTTACGACTGCCCCGAACCACTGTGGACCCGTGGCTCGAGCGGTTACGACTCTGAAACGTCGAGCGTGGCTGCAGCCAGCCCGCAGCCGCAAAATCCTTCCTACTCGCCCCAGCACCACCACGATCCAAGGATGCATCATCGATATCCTCGGGACGATGCTTACAATCGAAATGGAAGGTTCGTAGAGGAAGATCGGAACGGTACGATCTCTCGCGTCGTTTCCTTATTGATTGGGAGAACTATGGAGAGCGACGTCAGAAATTTGTCTCGCTTCCCTCCCGCGATCAAGATGAATACTTGTTAGAGAGAAGCGTCGGTATAATTGAATCGCATGCACGAATCTGACGTTAAACGGCTACACGATCGTTATCGTAATCCATTGTGCACGTAATTGTAATTAACGACTATCAGCCAAACCGTCCTTTGCCCGCAGACTCGGGCAGAGGGTATATATCTCTTTTTCACTCGACGCTAGTTATCGCGTGACATCGACGAATTTACACCGGGAGAAAGTCGGTCCATTAAATGGGATATCGGGCGATAACGATCACCGAGTAGCACGACGAATAATACCTGACCACCGCGTTCTTAACCATCCTCTTAACCTAGCTTCGTAACTCGGTTACCATTATCCCACCGCTTCCTCACGACATTCTTTAATTAGGGATTAGAAAGTTACCGTCCGATGGAAAAATTATCGGTAACGCGTGGCTCCGAATAATTCCAGGATCTGTTGCCCGCTTGCTCTGTCCACCAGCAGTTGCAGTTCCGCGGAATGGCCTCACATGGATCAGGTAAGGAATTTTTTTTCACTATTTTTTCACTATTAAAAGAAATATATATATATCGAACGTATAATAAACGTATCGAACGATTCGACAGGCCCAAGAGTGGACACGTAAACCAAATAACACGACGGTGATCCGTATAAATCAGAGCCAGAACCAAAACCACAGGTACCCGCCCGGTCGTTTGAATTCGCGAAGTGGAAATTACGAAGACGACATCGACAACGAGCCGCTCTACGACCCGGTAGCGCCGAGGATCGATTACGAGGTCCACGACTTCGACGCGAATCCGAGGGACGAAGCGAATCGCCGCTTGGCTTATCGAAGGGACAACATTCGACAACAGGACGTCATTTATGATGGGCCCGCCGATGACATTCCTCCCTATCATGGATCCAAAGTGAGTCGCCAGAGCGAGAGAGAAAGAGAGAGAGAGAGAGAGAGAAATATTCTTCGTCGATAATTAAATATTCTCCCCGATAATTAACGAGGTTTATTTATTTGAGTACCTTTTACCTTTCGAAACAACTTCTAATCATCCCATATTATCCGATCGAATTAGCGTAACGATCGGCGAGGAGTATGTTTCGTGTCTCTTAAAGGGGCGATTTAATTAAGGAGAGAGAAACGATCGTAAAAGCCTGTACCGATTCTAATTCTTCCGTACGATAGATCGTAAATGGTCGTTGTTCTTTTGCAGGAAAACGGCGCACAGGAAGGAGATAGGAAAACGATAACGACCGTGGAGATCCACCAAACTGTCTGCCCACCGGCGCCACCGCCCCCTCTTCCTTACAAGTGGTCCGCAGGTTCGCTGAAATAATCTCCAAACGATTCTACACCAACGCTACGATATCCGATAAATTGCATTACGTTTTCCAAAAGAAAAGAAAAGAAAAGAAAAGAAAAGAAAAAAAGAACTCGCACAATACCTTAACCTTCCTTTCTCTTGACTTGAGAAGAGGGAGGAAAAATAAGAAATGCGTCGTAAACAAACGCAAACGCGTTTCAATCCTTACAGATACGAAGCCAATGAACGCGAAGGGTATGCAAATGGGCAGCACGATGTCGATGGGCAGCACAGGCTCGACCGAGACCGAGTCGAGCCTCGAGTCTTCCTGCAGCAAGGATTCCGCCTCGACCTCCTCGTCCTTATCGACGTCCTCCTGCGAGCCACCGTCGACCGTTTCGTACGGCTCGATCACCGCCACCTCGGCCGGGACCAATAAAACGAACGACACCACGGCACACGCAACGTCCCGTAATTGCGCCACAAGGACATCTCCGATCGCCTGCACCGATCTCAGCACCGCCATCACCCAGGAATTGCAGAGGCGGGCGCAGCAGGTAGGAGAGACGAGCGATTTTTCCTCCTCCTCCTCCTCCTCCTCCTCCTCCACCTCCTCCCCTTCGTGATACGAAATAATACACCGACTGGATCGCGTTACCCGCTTGTTTATAAGTATTATCGTACGCGTTACGTACGGAATCCCGATTTTTCTTTTTTTTTTTTTTCTTTTTTACATCGTATCGATCGATTCTTCGCGAGAGATCTTTTTTTTTTTTTTTTTCTTCTTGCAAAACAACAACAGCGATTCTAGATTCTCTTGCGGCTGAACTGGCGCCCGTCAGACGAGACGATATTTCGTCGCTGTTTGAATTGGAATTTAGACGCTCGTACTTCTTTTTTTTAATACCTATTGTTTTACGAGCAATTTTGCCTCGTGATTTACGATTTACTAGTCCGAAGAAACGAAGGGAAAATTTTTCGAATTTTGGATACGATGGAAATTTAAAATTATTATATAGAGGAATTCCGAGTATGCGATTCCTCTCTTTGCGTATCTCGTGCGTCATCTTGAGAGATAACGTTAACCTCGATAGATAACGTAATTCCTGCAAAATAATTTCTAATCTATATCCAATGGTGCAAAGTTTCCTTCTTATTTTCACAAAAACGAATTGTGCTTGTGTCATTTGAGTTTGCACAATATTCAAAAGCATATTCTCTTTATCGATATGACTCACGACCATCGATATTTTCTCACGTTATGATTAAATTCGCCTCGCGTGATAATCCATCAATGATTATCCACCGATGATACGATAGATGATACACATATATATATATAATGTATACACGTTGATCCCTTACAGAGGAATATGAACAACGCCGCAAAAACGGAAGCAGCGAGGGAGAAGGCCGCGGAACCGCGGAAGCCGCAAAATCCGGAAGCTCTGAGGGCGCAGGAACAGAAGGTTACTCACGATAAGGTAGTCAATATTTGTACGTGCACGACGATAAGCAAAGCTCTTCCTCTTTTAATCTCAACTTGTCCCAACTTGTTGCGTGAAAAACAACGTAACGCGAAAACCGGTCCAGATCGTTACGCGCGATTCGAATCGAGACGAAATGCCGATAAATTTCCACGTTCCACGCTCTTTCCTCCGTGACTTTTGAACTTTAAACTCTAAAAACCGTCGAACTCCAACTGCGTTTCCAGCGCACTCGTTTGCAACACGTTTGCAACGCGTTCCGTATCGCCAATTCTCTCTCGAGATGAGAACCCGATTCTCGTATCAACGACACCCACTCGATTCCTTCCGCGCTTATATCCTTCCAACGCTTGTCAACTTGTGCTGCCCAACACAACGCAAGTTCGTTCACTTCCAACCATATATTCCCCAATATATATTGGAACGATAATTGGATAATTGCTTCGATAATTATTAATCATCGATCGAATCAATCAAATCGGCGTTACGTTGTCTCGAGTCGTAAATATACTCGATACTTTATTCACGCGCGTTTTTTTTCACCATCGGGACGAGAAGTGAAACGAGAAGGTGTATAAAAAAGAAAGAAAAAAACAAAAAGCGTAATTAAAACGCGAGCAGATGCTGGAAAACCGCGCGGTAATAATGAGTAGAGAGAGAGAGAGAGAGAGAGAGAGAGCAGGTCTAATTAAAAATTATCGCGCGATGTTGCAAACGATCGAAGTTTCGTAGATGAGCGTTCGAACGACGATTCACAGCCGCCTCATCTAAGCGGTCGCGAGTTCAGTTTGCGAGCGTACGCGGATCGAGTGGGTCGTAAATTTCACCGCGTGCACCTCTTTGTTCTCCATCCGTTAATCCTCGTTTAATCTTCGATCGAGAGGAATAACGTTAATATTAAAGAGGACGAGATAAAGAGAGAGGAGATAAAATCACGCGTTTTTTTTTTCGTTGTTTCGCAGCTGATGGAGGAGTTCAAACGTGCCCACCGAAAGATGTTCAACAGCGCGCAGCAAAAAGTCCATTTCTCAGATCAGGTGACGGACCAGGTAAGAGAGTTAAGATAAGCTTATCGACGAGCCGATTGATTTCATATTCTCGAATATATACGCGATTATGTATCTTCGTCGGATGATATTCCTTCGTTGTTGTTGCTGCAACGATTACGATTGTATCTTTGTTGGAATCATCCACCGTGTTCCGACTTTCGAGAAATTTTCTAAATTATTAATGACCGCGTGTAACGAGCGAGGTGAAGTGGAGAGAGGCGTTGATTTCTTCATCTCTCTGATCTCTTTCAACGAATGTGTTCTATTACAAACACCGTAAAATACCGTAGAGCCAAGTAAAGTTTACTATTATACTTTCACCGTTTCCTTTCTTCGACGGTGAAGACGTTACAGCCTTTGATTACGCGAAAAGATCTCGATTGGTGGATAAAATTCCTGAGGTGCGAGCACGAGTTGATCAAAGAGTTGGAACGTCTTGCTTTATTTATCGCCTCGACAAAAAAAAAGAAAAGAAATGAAAAGCGGAACTGAGAACAACATAATTGATTAAAAATCCTTGTTAAGCCATCCATTACGAAATTGAACACGAATCCCGAACATCTTGCTTGGCAACCAACAGAGATTCAATAGCGATATAAAAAAGAAAGGGAGAAGGGAAAAGAAGAAGAAGAAGAATTGAATAAATAATATAAATAATAAATTTCGATGCATCTTTCGTGTTCTCGAAAACGTTGTCCCCGTTGCGCTGTCCCGTCTCGCTTTTAATTACACAACCTTCTTTTCGAATATCTGGCAAAGTAAATAAGATAACGAGACGCGTTACGAAGAATTTGAAACCGATCATTGTTTGCGAGTCGCGAACATGTGTGCAACACGCGCAACGCTGCACCTGAATTTACGCTCGATATACGTATTTACGAGCCACGTTTATTAACTGTTATACACGCGCGCGTTATATATCGTTCGAATCGGCAAGATAGAGAAACGATCTGCCCTCTCTTATAATCGCGCAACCCGCTACGTCTCGTCTCAGTCCGAGTGAATCCGCCGCGCGATTCGAGGCCTGGATCGAGCCTTAATACGGCGTTAAATCGCGCTCCCCTAATTAAGAATCGCGGTTAACTAATTAAGGTTGACAATTGATTACGAGCGAATCTTTCTAAATCTTTCGAGCGCTAATTAACGATCCCGGTTAATCGCGTCGCGATTGAATAAGAAAAAGGAAAGAAATCGCTCGAATTTTTTTTTTTTTTTTTTTATTCCCCAACCGATCGCGACGTTGAACGACGTTCTTGAGAAAATTAACCGCGAATTCGATGAATCATTATATAATCCGGTTATCGGTGTTGTTAAACGTGGTTAATAAACGTGGACGGTTCAACGGTTCGTTGGAAACAGTGGGTGCGCGGTGTTCGATCCGTTCGAGTGTACGCGCGAGTGACCGCCCCCTCGATCGTTCGTCGTTTCACCAGGTGGACGGTGTCGGTTCGCTTCTTACGAATTGCGGCAGACGTGGAAAATAATAGAGGTTACATAAGAACGAGTAACCGCTCCCAACTGTTTTCAGTCGGCTCGAATCGTCGTTGTGCGATCGGTTTCAAGGTGGTCGGCGCAAGTACAACTGTCGTCGCGAAATAGGAGCTCGCGGAGCGATTAACGAAAAAGCGCCATTTAACGTAAAACCGCAGCCAATCAAGACGAAGACGAGTACGACGAGTAATTGGGAGGGAAAAATAGCGAGGACGAATATATGTATATATATATATATATATATATATATGTACGTATAAACGTTCGACCTCGAGTTCCACGACCGTGCGCAAAGTGCAGCACTTCTCCGAAAGGCTGACCGTACGTTTTAAACGAGTCGGAAGTGATTTACAAAAAGACGCTTGAAATTGAACCGTTATGCGCCGTTGCTGTCCGTGCTCGCAGCAGAAGGAAAGTTAATCGAAGGAAAAATGCTCTAGACTTTTGAAACCGAAGAAGCATGAACGGTTTGCTGAGCAACGGTGAACGGACGAGCCGCGTGTTGGTTACCATCACGCCATACGGTGTTAGTTATCGAATTTTTATCTCACCAATTAGCATTTTTAACCATTATAATTAGCATTCTCTTTTAATCTACGTGCATCGTTACGTGGAAAATTTTTACTCGAATATTTAAAACGTTGCGTTCGGGCAACGAGTAAACACCGGTCTCTAGAGAAATTTAAAATATTGCGTCTCGAAGCGATCTTCGTCATACTCTACGCGTCTAAAAATAAATCGTAAATATCATCGTTTCTTTTCATCGTAAACAAATTTACCTGTTAAGTTTCCGCAACGTTTTTTTTTTTTTTTTTTCTTTTTACTCCTGTTTATTAACTCTCTCGTTCAACCGTGCGACCAGGAGCAAGAGAAAAGGGTATTGAACAACGCGACGTCAACGCCACCAACAACAACGATACCAACACCACCGAGCATACCTCCTGCGCCTCCCGCACCTCCGGCGCCCCCAGCACCGCCTACGCCCCCGTCTGCGCCACCGGCTCCGCCGCCGCTTCCGCTTCCCTCCAAGCCCAAGTGTAGCGAGGATTCCGTCGAGATGCAGAGCATAGAGTCCTTCAAATTGAAAGAGACGCCGAACCCGGTGATTCCAAAGCCCCCGCCTACGTACTTCCCTATGCAAAATTCCGCGGCCGTGTCTAACGGAAGTCCGCGACACGGGGCCGGAAACAAGGCGCAAGTGAATGGGAAAGAGTCGTCGTGCTCGTCGTCGAGCCCGGTGTCGGAGCCGGCGAAAACGGCCGCGCCTCCTCCGCCAGCCACGAACGCGCAAAATGTGAAACCACCGAGCGGAAAGGTGGCCATTAGGATAGGCGCGTACGAAGGGGAAGCGAAACAACCGTCTAAACTCGACTTCCTGTCGCAACAGCCTCGCGCGGATAGAAACGGCACGGACGAATTGGCGAACGGGCCAGTCGTTTCGAGACTGCAGAACGAATTGGCTGCCACGTTGCAAAGATCGAATCTAAGAAGAAAGACTGACGGGGTGAGTAAAGATAGTTAATAAAAATTTCGAATAAAGTTACTTTAAATAATTGCTTATTATTAACACGAATAACTAATTTGTTCGTTATTTGTTAGTTATTGTAGTTGATTCGTTTTTCGTATAACCTTTGACACTACAGTACTTCGGTATGATTATTATTACATTATAAAGGAAAAAATTATTCAAGTAACTTTATTCGTAACTTCAACTATTATAAATTTTGCCCATCATTCTGGACGACGCTCGTTCTCAAAATATTAATCAATTTCGGTTGAATAAATCGAATTATCTCTCTTTAATTCAAAATATTCTTTTATTCAGTTTTACGTTATAATTACGTTATAATAAGAGATGTACATAAAGAAATTTGATTGGAGTTAGGAAATAACAAGTTTTTGCTTATTGTTGTTCTGTTCGTTTCAAAAAAAAAAAAAAAAGAAAAAAAGAAATAAACGAAGATCAGTGTGTAAAAAAAAGTTATTATTATTATATAGTTGGTAGATAAGCACAACGCCGTTGGGAATTGTACATGTCAGGTAGTACACGATAAAGGCAGAAATTAAGTTAATTATACGTGTATCGCTAAACAACGTGATCGTGAGGCGACGAGCGAGGAATTTCAAGGAAATAGTCGCGTATATATAGCTCGAAAACGTTTCACTTTGTGTTTCAGGAAGCACAGCCAACCATTAAACCGATCCCCGAAAACACAGCTGTGTCAAACAACGAGACAACGAACTCGGAGCCGGGAAAGTTGGGTCAGAGCAACGTCGAGAAGCTCGCGTCCGCTCTGAACAACAAAGTCACCATCAAAGTGAACCCGGAGCATAATAATCGATAAAAAAAAAAAAAAAAAAAAAAAAAAAAGTTAGCTTTCGTTTATATAAAATAAAAAGGAAAAAAAGAAGAAAAAAGGAAAAAAAGGAAAAAAAGAAAAAAAAAAAAAGAAATAAGTCGAAACAAGTCGTTTTTTAGAAGTCCATCATGTACCTCTGCCACTTTGTACATTTTTGCACGCTCTTTCAACTTACATCGACTTTTTTATTCTAGATTGAAAAAGCGCTCCCCCTATTGGCGAGCTTCTTTTTTACTTGTCTTTTATCTGTATGTCTTTTTTTATATGTTATTTATTATCGTATTGTAGCGAGTAAGGAGTAAAAAAAGAAAAAAAAAAAAAAAAAAAAAAAGAAAAAAGGAAAAAAAAAAATAAAGCTAAAGTACTCTTAATTAACCGAAACGACAGGCACTGCGACACCTTTTACCACGTAGGCCCGAGTCTATAAAAGAAACTTAGTCCCCTCCGTCGCCGACTAATGTACAGGTCGCGAGACTCGATGGAGGCATCGAACTGAAAAAATAAAAACGATGATACCCAATGGAATTAGATCGTTTCTTCGCTCTCTCCCCTTTCAAAGTGATCCTAAAGTTGTATCGTAAAGAAAAGAAAAGAAAAAAAAAAAAAAAAAAAAAAAAAAAACCAATATCGTCCATGACACAATGATATAACGATTAATAAAGTTTGGTTCGATTGATTCACTTTTGTGACAACTTGAATCTCGTCGACGATGCTCCGTCGAAAAATTACATGCAAACACGCCCTCTAACAAAAGTGATCGGCTTACATCACAACTTCGTTCGGAAGTTATTAACCTCTCGCGAGCGGATTCGTCGTACAAATCGATGGTCGTGTCAAAAAAAAATTAACCGGTCGTGTATCGAATCTTGTGTAATTTTTTTTCTATATGAATAAAAGTTCGACTCGATGCACCAAACATGTAAAATCAAATCTCGTCATCGTACGAGGAACTCCGAGGTGGATCAAAACAGGATTAAAAAATTATTGGCCTCCGAGTATTCAGACTTCTCCGACGTTATCCTCGTGGAATCCCCGTTTGCCGAGACGACCAGGAACGGTCGTGGAATTCGACAAGTTTCCCTCGCTCTTACGCCTTCGAAATTAATCGTAGCTGCCGACGTTTTCAACGAGAACTCGCAATTCTTCTGCCCACGTACCCTCGATCCCAGCATCGAAAGTTTCGAGCTTATTTCAGTGTATCCTTTACGATGCGTCAACCTGAGCATATTCAGCAGAAGACGTCGAAAAACCTTAAAGGCAAGGTAGACATTTCACGAGAGAAGGGATGAGAGAAAAAAAAATATCGTCGCACAAAAAAGCGACAGCTTTCACAACTTTCGCCAAGTATTTTTCACGAGTGTAACGTAATTGAATTGACGCGTTGACCGATAATTAAATACCGATTTAGATTTATCGACGGAAGGGTAAACTATTACGAGCTCGGAGGTATACAGAGAAGAAACATTTTGTGGAAGAAATGGTGCGAACACGTGGAGAATTTGCTCGCGAGCAAGATGAACGGGAGCTCGTTGTCGGAGACAACTGCTGCAAGTTCATCGAGCAGTACAACCTTGTACATCCTTTCCTCGGAGATCGAGATTCGGAAGAACTCGAAGAAAAATGGGAAAAGAGCAGTGTGCAGGTGATATTAACGAATTTAATTTTCTAAATTATTTTCACCTCATTTTCTTTTCTTTATCTTTAATTTCTTATCTTTATCAAGTTAAAACTATTACATCATATCTAACGTGATTCACGAATCGAAAACAGAATATGGACTCATTACGGAGGCGCAGGTGATTACGCGCCTCCGACGTGGTGTCAGAAGGATTTGTATCTCGGGCCATCTTACAACGAGTTGATGGACGGTCGATACGCCCCGATTCCCATAAGATTCGCCGGTGCCAGCCTGGAAGATATCAAGACCGAGCTGGAGGATTTCTCACCGATCAAGATCGAGAAAATGACGCGTAGCTGGCCTACGTGTCGGTGTTTCAAGGAGAAACACAAGAACGACGTTCTTTGCGACGTACTGTTCATCAGAGATCACAATCGGAAATATTACAATACGAGCAAATTCTACACGACCTGCCAGGGTTGCCCCCGTAACCACTTGCAAACGAAGATATTGGAGGATAGAGCGATCGAGAAAAGGAGCGTGTGGTACAGGCAGGAAACGTTGGACGAGGCGCTCGCGAAAGAGGAGAGGGAAGAGGCGAGGAGTCCTAAAAAGGGTCTGACGAGAAGGATATCCCGATTCGGTTTCGGAGTGCCGGAGAAATGCCACTCGGGATTGGTTCTCGGCCCGATTAACGCGGACCGCGAGTTCACCACGGATATGAGCGTGAAACAGGCGCACAATTTCTACGCTCTGATGGAAAACGGTGTAAAGGTTTGGGAGGGCAAGAAGAAGGGTCGATGCAAGTCGTTGTATTGCAAACACTTCAGGAGATACGGTATCTGCACCGCGCCTCATTTTCATTACGCGCTTGGCCCCTGGTCGGTCCAACCGGGAGAACGGTGCACCCTCCAAGGTCGAAGATCGTTCAGCTTGGTCACGATACGCCGACAACCGATCGACTCGGAATTGAAACTTCCCGTTTCCCGCCGCCAATTGGCGGCCAGTATCTCGTACACCGCGCTTCAATCGGGTAGGTTTGGGTCGATCGGAGCCACCACGAAGGGCCGTATCGTGTTGTTTTGGACACCGGAATATTGGTACAGACCCAAGCCCGCCTCCGCCGCTTACAGGTAGTAACGAAAGAGAACGGTTGGAATAGGGATTTAAATCATGGTTCGTTTGTTCGAAACAGGGAGGTGAGGCAACACTTGACCCATTTGAGAAATTTTCGCCAAGAGAAGGAACGGCCGTCCAAACGGAAGTTGTTCGGCAGGCGAAAGAAATACCAATACGAAGATTCCATCATTGTCCCCGAGGAGAAGTACAGTTTCCTGGAAAGGATCTTCTCCGGTAATGGGTCTTGCAAGAAGAAGAAGAAGTTGGAAAATCAAGAGAACAGTACCAATGATCAGTTGAGACGATTATTGAGAATGGATTTCAGAATAACAATTTGGGATATAAACAGCGACATCCTGGCGATGCAGTTGACTTTGATCGATCGCGATCTCTTCGTTCGTATCCCGACGGAGGAAATCGAGATATTGGTATTTCAAAGGAGTTCGAGGAACGCGCCCAACTTGGCGGCGTGGATAGCGTTCAGTCATCGCATATCTTGCCTGATGGCGAGCGAAATTCTGGCCGTGAAAAAATTACCCATGAGAAGCAGGATCGTCGCGAGGCTAGTGAACGCGGCCAAGAAGTGTTACGTCATGGGAAATTTTCATTCGTGCAGATCGATCTTGGCCGGATTGCAGGCGCCGCCGATTTTCAGACTTCGAAAAACGTGGAATTACTTGCGCACTCATCACGCCAATAGGTATATTTAATATCGTTATATCGTTTTTTCTTACTTACTAATTTCCGTTACAAACGTATTCGACGAACGATTCTTTTGATCGATTCAGATACGAGACCATGGAAAGACTTTGCAAGATTTACAAACATCCGTGCACCCAGATGTATCGGCAAGCTTGGGCCAAAGTTGAAACTTGCAATTCGTCCTTTATGCCATACGTGGGCCACCTTTTGCTCAGACTTTTGGATCTGAATAATTCGAACAATTGTCACGATACCGTTGTCCACGTGCACGATGGAATAAAAAATGCAAACGATCTTTGTAAAAAAATGTCTATAGGTATAATTAAGGACACGACATCGAGTCGTGATCAGAGTAATAATTTGGAACAGAAACAGGAGTGTAGAAAGAATATCTTCGCTTCTATTCTAACGAGAATGAAGAATAAAAAGGACGAAAAGACGATTTACGAGGAGAAGTCGGATGGAACGTGGACGATCAAGGAACAGGATTTAGCGTGGAAATATTTCTTTCGTTGGTACAACGCCGTTTTGAAGAGGAAATTTCGTCACAAGGAAGAGGAAAGATTAAGGGATATGGATCCGAGGATGAAACGAGTTATAGACGTCGTGACTTGGATGGTGGATTGTCAGAGACGGGCTCAAGGATACAATTTTCCAGGCCACTCGTTCACGAAGGAATTTTTGTTGAAGACTCGATACAGGGAGGATCGGGAAAATTTTTTCATCAGCTTGAAATTGGAACCCTCGATGATAACTTGAACAAAAGAATTTAAGGAAACTTGGCAGTTTATTGTCAACAATAAGAGAAAGGAAGACGAATAAGAGAGCGGAATTTTTAAGTTATTATTATCACTCGAGTATTCGTTAGATCGTCGAGATAGAATTAGAAACGTGTTAAAAAAAATGTATAAAAATCATTTGATAAATAGTAGTGATTATTAAGTCTTCCTTACGAATGGCTGAAGTTTTCAATGCAATTTATGTAGTCCTCAAACGGCATGATTAATCATCGTCATCGTCGATCAGGAATAAGTTGTACGCTACAATATAACGGTGGATTAAATAAAAAAAAAAAATAATAAAAAAAGAAGAAGAAGAAGAAGAAGAAGAAGAAGAAGAAGAAGAAGAAGAAGAAGAAGAAGAATAACGAGAAAATAAAACAAACGTAAAAGAATTGTAGAAATTAAGTAAATTTATATATACTATATATATATATATATAGATATATACATTTTTATATACATCGATCATTTGCTGAAACAGTGTATCTACATGTGCTTTGTACTTACATATTTATATATATCGTTTTAATAAAAATTTCAGATCCACTTACAATATATTCGAACATCATTGATTAAAACCATTTTCTAACAATTACAACAAAATAAATATCTTTTTTCATCATGTTTTTTTATTCTGAATATAGATATGAATATGTATGTATATATTCTGAATATAATGCACACAAAATTGTTGCTATACATGTGCACATATTGTTTCTTCGATAAGATTTATTCAGTCGTAAATTTGAAGAAAAGAAAAGAAAAGAAAAGAAAAAAAAAAAAAAAAGAAAAGAACGTTTATAACGATCGGAAGAGTATAAATCTCTTTCAAAAACGTAAAATTCTTCCACATCAAATTCTTCTGACTAGACACAACTATCGTATATATACAATTGTAAAATTGCAGTCGATTCGATTTTAATAATAATCAACAAAAACAAAAAGGGAACGAGAATAATAATCGAGTAAACGAGTACGATCCACAATGTTCTTTTAACACCTAATATCACGACAATCGACAAAACGCTATTTCTTACTCAATAAATATTACGTATGATAACTTTTTCCAAATACTTTCTCATTGATTTGATAGCATATATTTAGAATATACGTGTGTTTGTATTTCTGTTCAAGAATTGAACTTTGTGTCGCCTTACGTATCGCCGGTCACACATCGAATCGCATCAAATCATTCCATTTCGTCGTTTGATTTTCAAGTTTTCGATGATAAAAAAAAAAAAAAAAAAAAAAAAACCAAGTTCCCTTTGAACTACGAAAAACGGATTATACATTCGAGGTATGTATATAATAATTATCTAAGACATTCCAAACTAAGATAAAATGCGTTTAGAAATGCAATGCATCTAAATGCACAAGACAGCAACGATAGTCATTACAATGATTATCAAGAATATGAGTTTTTATATAATGAAGTTCGAGATATATAATAAATATAATAAATCTCATAAGAGTATCAAAAACAATTATCTAGAGCAATGGTTCTCTACTGATGATACATATACTATTCATGATACGTCAAAGGCAGCTAATTAATATCCACTTATAATATAATGATGAGCTGGACAATTTGGGCAATATACAATTCCGTATAAAGATTTATATCGTCCAAAAATTTATTTTCATGATATTTTGTATATGGTTGTCTCAATTCTGAATAACTACGGAGTAGTTTAAATGAAAAAATACTGACTTTGTTTTTTTTTTTTTTTTTTTTTTTATAATTTTAGTCTCCTATCTTAAATTTATATACCTTGATAAAGTTTTTAAATTGATTTCAGAATTTATGAAACAGTTGAGAACCGCTGTTCTAGGATATATTTATTAGTATCTTTTATTATTTTTATTTGCAAGTGATCTTAATGATTGAAAAAAAGGAATATTTCCTCCTTAGAATTGTCCTTTGATAGTCTTTCTAATACTCTTTGTTACAAGGCCCATCGTTAAGAACCGTTCAAGATTTTCCTTGTTTCAAGGAAAGAAAAATCGAGATGTTGAATCAGTCGTGAAACAAAGTTATTCAGACAGGCGTTACGTAGGGCTTGGCGAGTATCGAATTCCTAGGAAAATTTTTCTCTTCTTCTCTTTCTCTCATTTTTTTTGAATTTTTTTTTTTTTTTTTTGTTTGTTTTATCAGTCGAAAAAAAATCTATATATAGAATATACATCTGTGTACTATTTCTAGCTAGTAGAATTAAGATCACATGCCGCCAGGTTTCGGAAGATTTGTATCGTAAGCTCTGATCACATCCGTCTGAGTCACCGAGCCTCCTTCCTCTTGAGAGAATGCAAATCCATCTGCATCGCGCAGCATGTGCAACAACAAAGATTGCAACCTATTAATCTCTGTTACCACAACATTAAAGAATCAAAACACATGCAATTTGCAGGAAGAAAGGATTAGTTATAATTTGCTGTAATCGATATTTATTGGAACTAAATTACTTTTGTATAAACTACGTTTTGGAACTACGTTTGAAGATAATGTTCAAGAACAAATAAAGATTAGTAAAAGATTTACAAGTTACAAAGATATTAATTAGTGTAACTTATAGACTAATAACACAGCGTATATACACTGTTAAGGCGTATGCACGTGCCAATATTGTGAGAAAAATTGCTTATTTTGAAGAATATTTTTCTTTATATTAAATAGGCGGAAGCCGTGAATAAGCGCGTGCCCTTAACAAATACATTTGTTAGTAACAAAGTATTAGTAGAGAAGAAGATACAAACTGATGAGCTTGAGAAGATAAAAAATTCTGTACAAAAGAATTGTTATACTTGTTTTTCTTTCTCTTTCTCTCGATTGCAGCTCATCGTTAAATAGATGGCATAACTTACGTGATAGTTCCACTTCGACATTAACTCTGGAAGCGGCGTTTGATCGCCTGGTGAAAACACTTTTTACGTTTTTCAGTAGCCGCGCCGTCTCCGTCAATCTGGAAAGCCGTGCATTCAAAATTGTTTTAGAAAGACTCGTTTGATTGGTTGTCCTCATCCTTATAGTTCATATTCGATATTTTTTTTTCTCTCAATAATATTCGATGAACCGTATATTTCGCGTGTAACCTTCTCTTCATTGGCTATCTAATTGTTATTTATCTCTAAAATGATTCATGCGGTGCTATTAATAATATTAACAAATATCGGTGCGATTCTTTTAATTCGTGATGCCTTTGGTTGTTCTAGTATCTATAATCTATTAAAATTTCTAAGCTTGTCATCAAAATTTGGATACAAATCGCGTTCCTCGAAAACGTAATTCTATAAAAAAAATATTTAATACCGAGGATCAATACAATAAAGATGATATTTCAAAGTGTTAAAATATTAATAAAATATGAGAAATATCTTCTACGAGGTCATAGCTTATTTCCATCCAACTTTCGACACAAAAAGAATATTAAAGTTGCATTAAAAGATTTCGTGATACATGTATTAATAAGATTCGTACTGGGTGCCATCGCAAGCGAAATGTCGAACAATCATGCAATTTGATTAATTAGCAGTGCTTTTGTTTAAATATAGAAAATTGCAAAAGCACTACGAGTTTCATACTACTTGGGGTACTTACACCTCGCGAGCTCGGCGATGGCATGCACAGGCCTTCACGGGATACCGCGAATAAAACATACCAGAAAACCGCATTAACGAAGAGAGTTTTTACTTCATCATATATGACGTGATTTTTTTTTTATGATCTGACAACTAGAGAATTAATTTACTCTCGAAATATTCATCTGTTCGTATTATCATTTATCATTTTACGATTACATTTTATTTCAATATAAATCTAATCGTAAACCATATTACCAAAATACAAAATGACTAAAATTAGTACAAAGAAAAAAATCCAAGTTCCTCTACGTTCATATGTGCGGTATTTTTAAGGAAATCTTGCTTTTTTGATACTACTACTTATGCACATAAAATAGTCACTAGCCCATATTGCAAATTATTTAATAAATTAGAAAGAAAATCTCACTTAACATTAATACAGAATAAGATGTGAAATTAAATAGTGATGAATTGAATGTTAATAAAAATGAAAATTAATGTCAATGATACAAAAAATGTATGGTTAAATAGAAATACGTTTAATGAATATTTTTATTTTTTTTTTTTTTGTTAATATATGATGTTTAAATTTATGAAATAATTCTAATTTTCTAAGAAAACAAAAAATATATCTTATTTGTATAGATATAAATATATATGTTATATATATTAGATTTTATACTACATATATGTTACATATAAAAGAACAGCATATTCATAATAATCTGTAAATATAATACTCAATATAATGAAAATAAAAAATTAAAGATAGTGGAAATTAAAGAGTGGAAATAGGATAACAGGAAAACTAGGAAAACAGGTAAGAAATAAAAACATCGAAATGCTTACGGATTTCAAAGTGGACAGGAATTTGTAGAAACGTGAATTCGTTAAGGTCATGGAATACGAAATGGTGCAGTTGAGACATGCTCTGCATGGTTAGTGAACCATAAATCCCGTGCCACGAGCGCAATCGGGAAGATTCTGATTTTATTTCGCCTTCGTGGCGACCAGATTGAGGTCCAACACCGAATTAACCATCGCCTCTTCGAATACTTCCTGTTATAATTTTTCTTTTCAATTAAGATGATTTAAAATTTTAATTATAATTATTGTACGATATCTAATATAATAATTCATCATTCGATTTTTGAGAAAAAAAAATAGATGCTACTGAAGCAAATTAAATTAATATCTTTTTTAAGAAACTGTATACTGCACTATATGCATGCATCTAAGTGATTAGTTATTTTTGAAAATTTTGTGAGAATTGTTATTCATTGTTATGTATCATAATAATGAATGTTTTTAAAATTCATTAATATTATTTTACTATGAAGTGATGTTATTAATATATTACATTCAACAAGCCATGCATATTGAACATTATTTAATATAATTTTGTTTTTAATAATCTAATTTTCATGCAATATAAATATATCGTTATATGTTTATATATGAATTTATAATTTCTTGCAAAAATTAATATTTTAAAAATTATCGATATGAATTATTAAAAGTATTGCTTCATCATGAAATTTTGATTTTTAACTAATAAATTTCTATAAAATACAATATAAAAAAATATATATAAAAAAACTTACGAGCTTCTATAATCGTGACTATTGAATACATCTCCGGGGTCAGATTTTCGAATCTCATTTTCTCTAGCTGCCGCAGTTACGGATTTCCAAATTGTATTCTTGACTCTAAAAAGATATATTTCGAAATCTATTAATATATCTAGATATAATATGTTAAAATATTTAATGCATGTATACTCACGCCTTAACTGTAATATCCATAAGTAGTACTGCTGATGGTATAAGTACCAAACCCAGCCAGAATACAGGTGAAGAAAACAACATTCTATCGTTGCCTAACATTACTGCACCCACATTTAGAATAGGCCAAAAATTACTGAAATTACATTAATAAATATTATAATTTAATATTTTTTCATGAGGATAAAATAAATATATATTGAGAAAATTACCTATATATTAAAATAAACAAAAACCAAAGCATAATAGATCCCCACATTGCACAATGAGTGACCCATGTCCAAGAGTTAATTATTAATCCTGCTTTTCCACACACCGTTACTACAACATACTATTAACAATAAATAAATAACAATGTAATTATTTGATAATTGATTTCATTAACAATTAATACATACTGTGTATACAAAATTTCCTAAAACAATATAACCACCATCTCGGCCATTTGCCCATACTATTCCTTCTTTTAGAGCCAATAATGATAACCAATAAAGAAGAGATGAATGTATTAAAGCATTTGCAATCCATATCCAAAATACCTGAGCAAATAATATCAAGACTATAGTATAAAAATATATATATCAAATACAACTAATAACATGAAGAAATATAATACTTTAATATTAAACGATGATTCTCCAGTATTTTTTGTGGCATATAATGCTGGATGACTTAAATGAGTTTCCGCAGAACATACTTTATCAAAAAGTCCCATAGCTAATGGAGGTGCTGCTGTAAATACCTAATGTAAATAATATATATACAGTATGTGAAATGATTTATATTTTAATGTCAAAATATAAATTTATATCTTACAACATTGTAAAGACCAATCGACCATCGCTCAAAAAGAATTTGACCACTCCAGCCAGAATAAATAGCAAACCATAATTCAATGACATAAAGACAAATATTTTTGTAAAATGAATAAAGTATAAGTTTGCACATCCTACTATAATTCCATGATCCATGAACAAATAATAAGCGTTTTAAAAAACGAAATTGTGCAATAGAATAATCCGAAGCACAAGCTGCTTGAAGACCTTCAACACCAGAAATACCTAAAAATGATAAAAATTGATAATATATCTCTTTTGTTTGTTAGAAAGTTAATGAATAATAATAATCTTACCAACACCAATATGAGCTTTCTGGATCATTGCTACATCATTTGCACCATCTCCAATCGCAAGTGTTACAGCTTTTTTATTACTTGTAATCAAATCAACCACCTAAAAATTTCTATTAGATTATTATTTTTGTTAAAAAATAATAAAAGAAATTATATAAAAAACTTAAATATATTTGAAATAAAAATCACCTCAGCTTTCTGCATTGGTGAAACTCTACAACAAATAACAACTTTGCAAGATGAACATAAATCTAGAAAATCCATTCTAATATCACAGGATAATGCATATTCTAATGTATTTCCATCTATGATAAGAGCTACATCATTTTGACACTTTAAATCAATTCCAAAATCAAGACAACGCTGTATTATAATTTCTCTTGTTTTCTGTAAAAAAATATTGAATTTGAAAAATTTTCTTAAAAAAAAAAAGAAAAAAAAAAAAAAAGAATAAAAAAAGAATAAAAAAGAAAAAAATAAAAAAATATTATTCTCAATTTTCTCTTACATCTAAAGACGATTCATTAATTATGTACAATGGCATTCCATGTGTAATTAATCTACAAGAATAGCCAATATTTATAGCAGTTTCTTGTTTATCACCAGTCAATACCCATACATTAATGTCAGCCTGTAAAAGAGCCTGTATTGTTTCTGGTACCTACAACATTATGAATTCTCTTTTAATTATTCATTTTCAAAAATGAATACAGAAAAATAAATATCATACCTGATCTTGTAATTGATCTTCAATAGCAGTTGCGCCTAATAATCTTAATTTTGTTTCAATAAGATTTGCGGCATTTTCGATCATATTTTCACGATTTCCTAAACTAATTATTGCATTATGATAAGTTTCACGCCACCACTATTAAAAAAAAAAATATTGTATCAATTTTATTATAAATAAATATAATATATTTAAGCAAATAATAAAAAATATGCACCTGATAAAAATTGTCAGGTATATCTGCAACAGCAAAACAAAGTGTTCTTAAACCTTCAGATGCAAATGCTTCCAAATGTTCTAAAGTTATATCTCGGAAATCATCCAAACTATTTTGTTCAGGATCACTATTCTCTAAGGAAATTGGGCACAATCTTTCATAAATAACAGAATCAGCTCCTTTACAAAAAAGTTTGATTTTTCCTTCTGGTGTTTTCACAATTACTGACATTCTTTTTCTAGCTGAGGTAAATTCTATTACATTTAATATTTCATAACGAAATCTTTCACCCAAAGTTACTATTTCCACATAAGCAGGTGTTCGAGTATCAAATATATAGTTAAATTTACGTGCTCCATCTACCAGCGCTCTTTCATCTATTTAAATAAATAAATATAAAATTAAATTATAAATGATATCAAAGACTAAATTAAAAATAATATTAAAGAAATCTTGATATAATAATATATTACCTGGAGATGCAGCATGATAAATAATAGTTTCGTCAATTTTCTCGGGAATAACAGTATGACACACAGAAAGCATAATCATAAATTCATGTACTACTTTTGCATGATTTGCAGCCTTTTTATCAACACGAGAAAGATCTTGTACTGATCTTCCTTCAATAATATCTTTAATTAATTCGGTATTGATACTAATACCATCTTCGTCACCATTTAAATTTGGATTTGGTAAACTATAAAACATTTTTTTAAATCATGAGTTAATATATTAAATGATATTAAAATAAAATACTCACTCATATATTTTGCCACCAATTGAACATCGTTTAAACTCCATTACATTTTTTGTAAGAGTTCCAGTTTTATCAGTAAAAACATAATTAACCATACCAAGTTCTTCATTAAGATTACTTGTACGTGCCATTGCTGGTGTATCTGTATCTGCATGATACATTTCTATATCCATGTTAATAAATGTAGCTTGAATATATCTCACTACTTCCAATGTAACTTGCAATGAAATAGGTATTAAATTATTAAATAAAATAATAAATGTTAAAAGATTAAAAGCAAAATTTTTAGTCATTTCCTCTGAAACATATAAATAATTATCGTATAATTTTAAAATAATTTATAATAAAATTAAAAAATAAGTTAGTTTACCATTTAAACCTAAATACCATAATCCATCACTATTAGCTTTAGTCCAAAGAATGTTAAATATTGAGGATAGAAGGCACAGCAAAAGAAGTATAAAGAATAACATGAGTATTTGTGTATTGGTCAATCGATCTAAAGTAGATCTTTTTAAAGGTGCAGTTGTAGTATTATTTTGCATTAATTTTGTATCATGGCCTGTGTAAATTACTACACCAAATACCCAACGTGTATTTCTTAACATTGCACCACGAAGCAATACTTGATCAGGTCCCAAAGGTACAGATCTAAAAATTGATTTATAGATTTCTTACATTTTTTGCATTTATAAACTTTTTCAAATTTTTACAACAAATATTCATACTGTTTATTAGATTCTCGCAATACTCCATTAAATTCATACAAATGTCTGTTTGGTGGTTCACATTGAATATTTGCACGAAAATTCATTAATTCAGCAGTATCTAAGAGACTGGCAGTGTCAGGATGGGCTTGTCGTATTTTCAAATTGGTCTCTCCATCCAAATTGGCAGTCTCTATGAAAGACATACTCTGTGGCTCCGATGATGATAATAAGATCAAGTCAGCAGGAAAGAAATTGTTGTTGCGGACCTATGCATATTAAAGAAAGCGATTCTAGCAGGAATACTAATAATTACCACATCCATGATCTTGAAGAAAATAGGTGCAACCTTAACCACATCACCAACAGTAATTTTCCTCCATTGTATCCATTGCCAATGACCATCTCTTAAAACTTCTACTTCACGCATGTTAATTTCATCATCTGCCCTATGCCTTTTCTAAAATATTATAATATTTTGTATTATAGAATGTATTATAGTATTATAGAAAATAATATGTAATTAGATACTTACAATATCTTCGACTATTTCCTTTAATGCAGATACACTAAGAATAAAAATTAATGGAACCAAAGTTGTATATCGACCGGTAGGTGATACATCCGGTATTTGCTAAAATTAAAAATAAAATATTATTTACTTAAAAAAAATAAAAAATAAAAAAAAGATATACATATTTAAAAAAAAAAGATGAAATTTAGTACCTGCATGAGAGCGATGAATAAGAAGAAACAATTACTATATCGACGAAATTGTTCAAAAAGAAACATAGGTATAAACGAAAGACATGAGTACTTCGCAGTTGTAATATGATTGTTTCTATATTTCGCTGGTTGATGAGGAGCATTTATAAAAACTACTCTTTCTTCACTGCTATCGTGTTGATGTGAAGACCGTTGATCGTCACCTTGGGACCCACCATTTTCCGCCCTTACAGGACCAACTACGATAAAATATATATCATTTTATGTTATTCTAATATTTTCTTTTTCATTTAAAGCCTAACAATTTAAAATATAATTTGAATGAAAAATTTATTAATACTTTTTCATTTTATCAGTTTTCAATAAATAATATCAAAAATATTTTTTATCCCGTTTCAATAATGTAAAAATAATTCACGTGTTCATTTATATATATAAATATGATATATATAGATGAAAATATAAATTATTTTTATATATATATTTTTTTTAATATTTGACTTACGATTTTGAGCGTATAGATAAAGATGAAACCGGGATCTGAGTTCGTTGAACCATTGTATCACTTTTGTACCAGCTATTTCCATGTTGTCGTTTATTAAATGAAATGTCTTTCACTTTACTTGTCTTTGGCACTTCGATTCATATTTAATGCATAATAAAACACTATTATGAACGAAATCTAACATGTCTGATATTCCATTAATGATAATGTAATATTATTCATAGGTTATAAAACTATTAATATGTTGGATTTCTTTCTATTAAATTATATTAAAGATAATTTAAATTTGGATTATAAAATCCAAACTTGATTTAAAAATGAAAAAAAACTTAATGATTTTACTATATTATTTAAGAAAATGACGTAGTTCGATTGTACTATCATCTTAGAGGTTATAATTGCATATCTAAAAAGAAATTCTATAAAAAAAACTTCTTTATTCGGTCAATAAAAACGTTGAACAATAAAAAATTCGAATATCACTAACATAAAATTATCATTAAATTTTCATTTTAACTCATATATATTAAAGATTTTAAAATAAATTTATATTAATTCATAACTTTATAATTACTACTATAAAATATTAAAACAAAACATTAATGATAAAATTATAATACATAAAAAAATAATAAAAAATTATCATATTATTAAAAAATTTTGATCATATATTTATTATAGAGTTAAATTTTTAAAAAATTTACAATTGATATATACATTTTTAAATATATTTGATAATTTGTGAAATTCGTAAAAACATTTTTTCAAGGATAGCCGAATATATCTATATTATGAATAATAAATATCTTGATGTAAATATTATTATTTCTGTACATACTTTGGGAATATTAAATATTACCAATATTTACTACATTCAGATCATATTATATACAATAAAAAGTATATAATATGAAACATTAGACATGAGTATTGAATGATTATTCTTTGATAATGCACATACATTATTTCACGACATGCGTGTACGCAAAATATTTGAGCTTATATATCCTATGGTTTCTCAACACCAATCATGTAATAATTATTTCCGGTGATATATTATCCATCGCACTACTAAAACAGTTGTGTAACAAGTAGCTGAACAATATCAAAATAAAAAATAATGAGAGACAATCTATTTAATATGATGAGATTATTAAATTAAATATCAATAATGATTAAAAAATAAAGACACTGAAAATTAATCAATATTAAATTTAAAAAAATTTTAAATATATATGAATATTTCAATTGTTATAATAAAAAAATAAAAAACAAAACTAATTTATGGTGACATTTTTTAATATATTTGACATTTTATAAGCGGCAACGAATTTTTTCAATTAATAGAAAAAAGTAATACAGGCAATCAATATTTTATGAAAATCTACACACTTTGCATAAAACAGTAGTTAACATACACTGATCGAACACTTTTCTACTCGAAATAACGATCGGTTAAACAAACTACATATCTGCGTCATTGTGACAGAAGAAGCCTCGCGCTTACCGCCACACCCCTACCGATCTAATGGAAACGTGAATTTATAATATAAGCTTATTTAATTAATCTACATAAGATTATTATTTAGAATCAAAAATACTTCACAAAAATTCTCGAATTAAGAATTTCCGTAACCATATCACGCCTGCGAATTTTCGGGAGACACTGAATTTACTTCGTAGGTGGCACTGGTCATCATCGGTTTTTCTACCGCGGTATATATAGTCTACTAGATTGTCGACGATTGAATAATTTATACATGCTAGATATTTGGATGATTTTTGGTTTAAATTAATATTCAAATTTTATTTGTAATTTTAAAATAAATGAAAAAACATAACAAATATTAATATAATTAAAAAAAAAAAACAATTTTGAATAGGAATATAATTTAATAAATGAATATACCTATATAATATTTTATATCTATATGATATTTCTAATATATAATATATAATACCAAAAAAGTTGTTACTTGAATTACTAAAAATATAAGTTCCTAAGTTTAATACACTAATATCAAGAGGGTGTTCGCAAAATGTGACAGCCCTGTACACGTGTTACCCCGAAAACGCATGCGCCTGCTACCGGCAACAAGTTGGCGTCAGCACCGTGCTGTACTCCACCAGTATTTTCCATGAATACGGAGATATGTAAGGTTGCATCAATAAACAACCTCGGTGCTCGTAGACTATAGGCCAAGGACACTTCCGCTGGGGTGGGTTGGAGGTAGCTCCGCACCACTGATATTATACCTTATTGGACAATCCGTTCATGCTATTTTGATGGAAATATAACAATGCATGTGCAAAATATGTATAAAGACGGAAAATCTTATTTTCATTTTTTTTCAATATATTAAAATCAAATTTAAAATCAAATTAGAGCAACATTTGAAATATTTATCATGAATATCTAACAGTATGTATAACAATATTAAAAACACTGAATAAATATTACATAATTTAAAATCTTGACATTTAAATGTGCTGCCATATTTAAGTGCCATACAAAGTTGCATTATGTACGTTAATCCAACACTAGGTCTAAAATCACAGGTATAACTTCTATCGATCTATATTATTTTTATGTTTTTTATTATAACAAAAAAATAAACCTTTTAATTAATTATTACAACCATTTTACAAGCATTTATAGATTACGTTCTATATACTACCTCCATTACTGACAAAAAAAATCTTTTCAATCCTTAATTATATAAAATAACAAAACATGAAGACATCTTACCTTCAGAACTCGTTTCGTGCGCTCCAGCTTCCTGCAGTTCGATGTGTTCACGTGTCCTTCGATGTCCAGTCGCCAGGGAATCTATATGTAGGCCAATATTATCGACGTTATCGATGTTGCCGAGGTCGATAGGACTACCGATGATATAAGGCCCGGATTGTTCTTGGATTCCATCGTTTGTTCGACCAGTTACAGATGATGAACTGTTACGAACACCACTGTTTTGTGGGGATGTACTGTCCATATGAGGTATAGAAGAAAGATCCGTCGGTGTAAATGGACGTAACAAGCCAGGATTGGGAACCTGGGGGTTCCCCCTGGCACTTGGTTGCATTGAACGTAACGGAACCTAAATCAGATCAAATGTATTAATGTAACTAATAATATCTATGCTGATTGTTTAGTTTCGAGACAAAAATTTGTTAAAAATTTGAATGATTCAATTACTTAAATATGAAAGAATGAAAATTCGAATTTTTATCTATGTAATCTATTTAAAATTAAATTTTGTTTAACTAATGATGAATAATATCGATTATTAGAAGTCGGCTATGTTTTTCATATGATAAGATAATATCATAGTAAATTATTTCAAATTCTCTAACTTCTGAATTAATATAGTTGGCATAACTTTTGGATCAGATCCCAAATCAACAATGCATTTTCTTCTGCGGTATGCGATAATATAGCAAATACTTAAAATTACACAAATATATTTTGAAAACGAAACGAGCGTAAATGATGATTATGATCAAGTATTAAAATATAATAGTTTTTGACGAATGAAATCCACAATGATGCAATGCCTTCGATGTTAAAAATATCTACAATATCTAAAAACATGTATATTTTAAATTTAAACTGTTTTTAAAGAATCATATTTCCATAATTCTGATTTATGTCAAAATTTGTTTACTGATTATATTAATCATTTGTAATATACAAAAAAAAAATATTTTGGAGCGTAACAAGAATTAACATAATTATGATTAATTTGATTATTTTTTAAAAATATTTTCTGGATGCTCTAAAAATGTTTGTATATTAACTTTATACATTAAAAGCGAAAGCAAATATTGATATCTTGGGTGTGTACAAATGCATCACTGTTAGGTTTTGCGATAATTAACAGTCATACGATAATTCATGTTTGTATGAGTGTAGTTAGTCTAGCAGCAATACGATTATTAGTGAATCAATAAAAACCTATTAAAAGAAAAATAATTCCAATAGTAATGGAATAACATTGAAAAAAAATCTATAATGTAACAAAAATTTTTTTTACAAAAAAAAATAAAATGAAAAAAAAAATATTTAAAAATTCATGTAAAATTAATTTTTGAATATTGATTTTTTTTAATCATTATTATGTTCATTATAATATAAAATAATTTTATATTATATTTTTTTTATTTATAAAACAATATATCTTAAAGTAATATTCACATACTAGTATCCAGTTACTCACTACTTTTAATCGAGTAGGCCAAGGTGATTTTCTGACGGTCGTTCTTCGACCGCGTTCACGAATTTCAGCCTTCGAAATTTTGTATCACGTTTTACCAGGCCTTTGCTAACGTGTGCATGTAAAAATAATTTATTTCATCTAATCTTTATTATACATACACTTTGTTGTAATTTTAAGCGAAACTGTTAACGATTCATCGATATTTTAGTCTTATCTACTATATTAGCAAGGCACTTCGATACATTATAGAAAAAAATTAACGCAATTTAAGTTTAATGGAAAAAAAAATATATATATATATATAACAAGATCCTCATCTATGTAATGAATCTCTACATCAAAAGTTTCAATTTCGTCACGGTCACTTATTCAACTAAGATTCAGTAGTAAACTCTATTCTCTAGCCAGACAAGTTGTAGAATAGATATCGCAATTCTTTTGCAGAGAAATAAAATATTCGAAACAACTCGAAAAATAAATTCACCATAAATAGATTGCGTTTATTACGTTCAAATAACGTATAGATATATAATCACTTTATTTTTTAAAGCTATTCTTTTATTTTTAAGCTGTTGCGAAGAAAGCGATTGGTTCAAAGCTGATTTCGAAGATTATGCACAGTCTGTAATATATCGATGAAAAAAACACCTTATCAATAGCGCATTGTAGCAAATACTGTATATAAAATACGTTTATACTTGTGAAATCCTCCGTTACATAAGAATTCGATTTTTTCTTGAACAATTAATCATTACTCACGATAAAATCACTCAATTTTTTTTACAAAACATAGATACGCTATTATTGATCAAAATGTATAAAAGATATAAAAAAAAAGCAATTTTTTGGTAATGTTATTAATTATCAAAAACTACATAAACAATCGTTTATAAAGAATAAAATTTTTTGGAGTTGTCATCTATGCACTTTGTTGCAATATCAAATATTTGCAACGAAAAAAATAAATAAAAATCGATCAATGAAACGTTCTAATTGTTCTAATCGACTGATTTTATTAATTCATACATGAACATACTGTTATATATATATATATATGTGATAGATTTTTATGAATTATAATATACGAATGGAATATATCAAAACTGTGATAAAAAAGAAAAAATAATCATATAATTTTATTTATACTACTACGAATGCAAATTTCAACGATGACATAGATTGTCTATGTTGAGTAATCAAAACACTTGAAATTTATATCTAATCAAAATTAACGCAATCATGATGCATCGTATCTAATTAAACATGAAATAAAATTTTCAAAAAAAAAAAAAAAATTAAAAAAATATCAATAGCGATTGATGAAACCGTATACGTAAAACTATACACGTGAAACCATAAACGTAGTAAGAAAATTTGTATATTTTTCAAAGAACGGCCAAGTTCTCAGGAAAATATTTTCTTGGCATGGCTAGTTGTCATAAAATCCTTATTTCAGATAAGAATTTCGTCTGGTAAGAAGCACCACGACATATTATAAAATTTTACACTGATAAGCTTTACGTATTCACTTCATATGCTTTTATATCCCGCATCTAATCTATTTCACACAAAGATGATTCAATATTTTATTACGATAATTTCTCTTTTATTTAAAATTTAAAAAATATATATTTTGTTAATTCAATTTTTATCACATTTAAAAATTTCTAAAAACAATTGAAACATTTTTAAGTTACAATAAGTTTTTTAAGTTACAATAAGTATCACGAACCAATAAAATACGTATCGAAACACTGTTCTTCGAAATAACCAATCGCTGAATACCACAAGCTAGATAACGGTAATAAATTCGTGATTAGTTTAACAAGGACGTTTTATGCGATAAAATATTGTCAAATATATGCAACGCGCGTTTATTATCCATTAACTTTTCCATTTTTCTCGATGTCCCTAAGACTAATACGCGTACACGTGTACTACTTCGTCTCCCTTCCTGAACGCGGGTTTCCATGTCGACGGGACGACGTACACTATTACCTGACAGACGTGTCGGCTCTCGTCTCTCCCAGATATAAACCACCTACGATCTTCTGCGCGTGCCATTTACTCGCTTCGACTTAGTCATCATTCGATCGCCAAATTAAGACAATAAAATCATGTTTTAAGTATGTATTATTGTATTTTTACTAAATTTCTAATGATTAAATACGAACATTTAGATAAAATAGAATAGAGTTAATAAAATCAATCGAATTATTCTGATATATACATAAAAATTATTGCAAGTTTTACAAATAGATTAGAGAGTAGTTTCCGTTGTGTAGCAGCTGCAGGAAGTGAATTTACGTCAAACTACTGTTGTTATTCCTCACGCATATTTTCATGTTTTAATTAGTATGTATTGATAGTGATAAATAATTAGATAGAATAAATAAATAGATCTTTGTATCACGATGCTATAAAAATTGAGTTGGTAATATAAAAGGCTTGAAAATAGTTTTTGTTGCATGTCAAAGATAAGAAATAAACCTAAAGATTCATATCATTCGCTACTGTTTATATCAATTAAAATGAATTGATGAATATCTATTAAAATATTTAGCGATATATTAAAGTTTCTTATATGTTATATAGAATGCATTAATAAACATAAAAAATATTATTTATTAATATAAATATAAAACAATAAGATGAATATAAAAATAAATTCTCAATTGATTGATAAATTGATTGAACTTATACACTCTTGCTTAAAGAAGTAAATAAAAAGATGTTTAATAATCCTTAAAATTAAAATAGTTAACACACATTATCTATAATATTTAAAATACATATAATATTATTAAAATATATATATTACTATATTAAATTTTTAGTAAGTAAATACTATTCTTTTTAATAAGTAAATTCTATTCTTAACATGTAATATAATACAAAACGACTGCAATATTACACTACAATTACAACAAATTAGATCAAGAATTTTCTTTAAAAAGTTTTTGATTTTTTCTAAAGAATTTTTAATCCCTTACATTATACTCTTAATACTTTATTGATGTATAAGAAATGACATATATTTTAAAAATCGATTTTCCAATACGAATATGGAGATGATTCATTAAATTATACTTTGTAAGGGGTAAGTATACTTTGTACATTTAAAGAATGTTTTGATATTCGAAATCGTCCTTCACTCACAACCTATATTCCAGATTAAATATCCTATCTGTTTCGCACGGTCAACACTGCATCCACATTTATTACATTCTATGCAATATGCACATGTTGTCGCTGCGTTATTACCACTCTATTTATCCTACAACTGCACGTTCATATTATTATCATTGAAAAAATGCAAAAACTACATGAACATGAAACATTTGTCAAAGAAAAAGAAAGCTATCACCTGTATAACATAAAATAGTCATACTGTTTTTAAAAAATTATGAAAAAAAAATATATATAATTATGCGGTTAAAATAATAATAAATAAATCGATCGAAAGGTTATTGAATAATTAAATTTCATGGATTCGAATATAATTACATAATATACTTAGAGTTTGGGAATCATAAATAATAAGAAACATAATCGATTCTATCTAAATCCCGTTATTACCAGGAATCGCTCTTTAACGGAAATGGATTGCCGAGACTCGCAAAGGACATTACACTTTTAACCTATCCATGAAAATGTTAATCCTCCGGAGTGCTTTTATTTTTATCGATTTTCAAGCTATATACAATTATACGATTATATACATAAAACGTTTCATTTTTTTGTTTATCGTGGTACTGTATTAGGTGGCTACGATTTGCCATTATTTACACCAATGACGCACCCACATATATTAAATTACATAGAAAATTCCATATATAAATAAATATATCGAGAAAAATTATATCGATCTAATTACGATGGAAAAGAGAATATATTTAATTATGCAAAAATTTCAATATTTTTTAGAACCTATTTGCACTGAAGTATAAATACCGAGGAAAGCTTACTAAACAACTATATAGATGATGAAAAAGATTGCGTGATTTCTATAATTAGTACATAGGCATAGTAATTTTTTGAAACAGAAATAAAAGCGAAAAAGAATAATCGAGGAAATGGTGTAACAAGAAGGAGCGGCTCTTTCTATTGGTTCGTCCAATGGGTGCGTATACATAGTTATATCTAAGTCTGTTTATTTATGAGGTTAGCTTTCGTGTTTGCAATCGGCACGACGTTGATGCCGAACTATAGGATATATACATTATGCCACACCCTACTCAAAACGAGATTCTAGTATATTTTTCTTATCAATAAATCGGAAAATAAATTAAAAAAGAAAATAACAGAACTGTAATATAATCGATAAAAAAAACGACTTTTTTGATTAATTTATATGGAAGAATCGTACACGAATGATTTGATTCGCGTGCAGATGGAACAACGAAATCAAATCCTAGTAGTTTTTAATATTTCATGTTACAATCAGGGAATCTTATTGAATCATTTTGAATGTAATATCTAGATATCGAAAATAAAATCAAAATAATATATGTTATGGAATCATTTGTCAAAAATTTATTACATTTATTAAATTTATATATTTCTTTGACAATTGTTCTTAGTATTTAATGAGAAGTTCTAATTGACAAAGTTATATTTAAAAATATTTAAAAATATTTAAAATTACGAGAATTTTTCTATTTTTTTATGTTATAACGTGAAAATAAATTGGTCTAAATAAACATTTCTCTAATACTATATTTAGACAAAGGTAATTACATAATGAACTAACATGTTAATTATAATATTACAAAATATCGTATTATGAAAATATTATGTTGCAAAAATTCGATTTAATATTCATTTATCGACAAATACAATATTAGAAACATTTTAGCACTAGTGAATTGCATTTTAATCATGCATGTAGGCAATCTTCCAAATCACGTTTTTGTAATTGGCACTGGTTGAATTTTGGTTGTCAACGTGATCATGTATCTACAAACTGTTCTGAAACAGGTTGTCTTTAGAAACATCTGTTCCGTACACGTGATCGAAATGATATTCCTTCCATTACGAATATCAAGCTACCTGTTGATGTAGACACAGATTTTAAATTGATATTGAAAATAAAATTGAGTTTCGAAGTAAAATCATCTCTATTCTTAATAGCATTATTTTGAAGATGTATATTTAATAAATAAATCTTCGATAAAAATAAAAAATTGTATTATTTTAAATAAAAAAGTTCAGATTTTCTTTCAAACTTCTTTCAAAAAAGTTTACGATATGATCAGTTGGTGCAATTCATTTAAACATTATTCAATATATAGGAAATAATTTTATAATCGGTGATGAAATTTTTGCCAACTAGTTTTTTATGAGACTGACATGGATTTGTGAAAAACCATTCTTCTCAAAAATAACCCTATGAAATTGGGACGAACGAATTGAAAAGCTGGCTGATGTTCAGCGACATATGTAATTCACGTGAGAGAAAATTTGTTCCGCGTTTCATAGACTAGCTAAACAAAATGCACGCATGATGGACTGTCGAAATAAATTAGTACAAGAATAATATTTAAACAACCTTAAAACAAAAAATCTAATTATAAAAAATATTGTATACATTGTTTACATAAGAAAAAATATGAAAATCAATTAAAGATATATTTAACAAAATCAATGACATTTTGATATTTCAAAAACAGAGAGAAAGAAATATAGTTAGATGATAAAACCTATTCAGTATTAACACGCTAACCGCATATTGATCATTTGCGAAATTATAGCAAGGCCATTAGTCCATATTGTTGAATGAAAGAAATAAAACGTATCGACTTTTCATATAATGGAATACTAGAACTAGTATAGTATATATATCGGGTGTCGTGTTAAGTTGTGTTATCGTCATGCAATTGTTTCATGAGCACACACGTGTAATGCAAACGAGCAACTGCATAAAGATGTTGTACAGTTAGGTTAGGTCACCAAAATCGATGCATTATGCAACAAGTAGTCAAACAGAAGTGCAATGCTCAACCTATTCGCGTGAAAATTCAATAAATATAATTAGTTTATATGTATATATCAATTTTACTAACATTGTCGATGACATCGATATACATAAAGCATTGGAAAAATAATTTTTATTATTTTTTCTCATGAATAACTGTTTCGTCCTTGTGTAATCATTTATTTTAATTAGAGATGATGCGAGTACTTATACGACATAACGCGTAATATCGAGTTAAGTAAGATTTCAATTTGAATTAAATATAATTATTCTCATTTAAATTACATTTCATTAATGATTTCTATATTCACTATTCTAATTAAAAATAGAAGAAAAATTATAAACGAAAAATAATATTATTGATATGATTATATGATTATATGATTATATGATTATATGATTTTAATATTAGTATAATTATATTCAGAAATAAATAAATTTATAATTGAATAAAGCAAATTATGTATAAATTTTTTCAATAATTCTTATTCTCTACTTTACAATGAAAAAGTTGAATGAAAATGTAATGTCTTAAATAGAATATTAACATAAATTAAAAATTGGATATTAAATTTATATAATGTAAAAATTTATATATATAAGTAAAATATATATATATATAAATGTATAAATAATTCATATTATATTTCTATTGTATACATAATAATAAATTTTATAAAATTTGTAAATAAATATTATCCATTTATAATGCATTTGTATTGCAATTATAGTTTATTCTCTACAACAAATGTAACATTTACAATTACAATATAACCTCTAATGTTATGTACATTTCAGAATAAAAGAATAAAATATTTAAGTATACTTACAGGTACTGAGCCGTATGTCCGTATCAACTATGCTGTCATATGCATGTTGCCAGCTTGTCAGCATTTCACAGCGTTAGAAGATAAATCCAAGCAAACTCCAAGAAAATTACACAGCATGCACTAATACACGAATTATAACCACTAGTATATTCGTTTCGCACCCAGGAAAAGTGGTATAAAAGAAAACGTCTTACACTTAACCTTAACAAAAACATACGATATCCAACTATAGTTAACAGATTATCAATGTCAATACAATGGACTTGTCCTGTGCTTACTTTTAATTTTTGACTTTTTCTTTCTTTTTAAAACGTTTCAGAAATCTGCTCGAATTCGTAGCTCGAAAGCGATACTTCGAAGAAAATAAAGCCGCATATGCGACACTATTGAGATCTACGTCGTCTGTCATAGGCGCTGCCTAGATTCTAAGGACTAGAAGTAAAGCACGTAGAAGTAAAGTACATGTGATGGAATCGGTTATTTATTATTAACCCCCAGGCCATGGGCGCGAAACAACGTATCCCTCTACAAGTATCATGGCGCCATGCGCTCAGAATAGTTCCATTTTCATTGTTAGATGTCGTTATATATCAGTGCAAGCGCTCTCTATGATAACATAAAAATATCTAGCAACTAAATATTAATATATCGGTATTTTAAATTTAATAGAAATATTTTTTAAATTTAAACATTAATATTAATAAATTATAAATTTTATACTTATTAAATATTAAGATTAACTTTAATAAATTTTATTATTTTTAAAAACAAGATATAATAAAATATAATTTTATGAAAATTATTAATAAATAATATTTCATATAATATTTCATATATATAAAAAAAAATGATATATTTTTTTAATCAATGTTTAATCAAAGTCGTAAATATTAATATTTATTTTAAAATATATTACGTATATAAATTAAAAAAAAAATTAATGCAATATACTATAATATTACTATAAAAACATTATTTTCATATAAACAATTTTTAAACAATAAATCTAAGCGCTAGATTTTGTTAATGCAATTTATATTTACTAGACATGTCAAAGAAGTATTTAAAAATGGCCGCATCTACGAAGTAACTACGAGTGATTTTGAAATTATAATCGATATATTCTTAAAATCATCGTAGTAAATACGTCAATGGCCTAATTTATTTATAGTATCTAATTCTTTTTATTAGCCTGCCAAGTATTTTGACGCAAGAGCCTCGTGAATACCAATTCATACTTTTACATTTCCGCCTTGTCGAGACGGTTTCTGAATCAGTCGTGCATTATTTATTTGAAATGCATCTTTTCGCACAATCGGCTCTATAATACTTGCAGGTAATTGACACTTTTTTTTTTCATATAAAATCTCGTTTTTTAAAAGTTGCATTGCAATTAAAATTGTGCAACAAAGTTAACTGTGAACAGCCAACAACCAGAAAGATACATTTTCAAGAGTGTAAGAATTTTGTGCAAAGAATATGTCGCCCGGTGTTAACGATGGTTCACGAAGCACAGGCACACTCCCAAAAAGCAATAGAAGAAATGATAGAAATAGAGAACGATCTGCTGCTAATCAATTTGCAATCCGTTCTGCTTATCATGGATATGCACAGCATTCTAACAATTTGGTAAACTAATATAAAAATATGAATGATAATTTTATTTTTAATGTTAATTTATATAATATCTTCTATTAAAATATTTATTAAAAAATAAAAAATTAAAGATAAGTTTTAATAAATTTAAATATTTTGTTATAATTTAATTATAATATAGAAACAATTTCCATTTAAAATCTTAATAATATCCATTTAAATCTGAATATTATTTCTATTGTTAAATAATATTCAGTATCATAAATTTTATTATAGATTAAATATAATATATTAAATTAACTGTAACTTGAACTTTCCAAATGAAAACTTTGTACAGCAATCTGTATATAGTAGTTTAAAAGATAATCTATTAATAGATAGCTGAATAGTGGGGAAGTTCTCTCTAAGAATACATATCCAGATACAATTCTATCTTGAGACAGTAGAGTTTTAGTATTTCACTCATCATTTCTAAAAAATACAAATAATTATTTATATATATAATTGATTTTCTTTTTTATAAATTATATGTAAGTATCAGTTGGATTGGAAACCAGTTGTGGAACAGGAACATTCAAGGATAACAAAGAATAGTAACACAAGATCAGTTTTTTCAGCACTATCTAGTTCTTATCAAGATATACCTGAATTTGGTATATAATTAAATTATTTTTATATTTTAATTTTTATAAAGTCTGTTAATAATTAAAAAATTATTATTTTAGTATCATTTAGTAGTCGACAACCATATAATTATAGTGCAGAAGAATATTCACATTGGCAGAAGATGGTTCCACCAATTGATTCTCAAACTCAATCTCCTCCAAGACTTCAAGGAACAAAACCATCAAATGTTGATAAAATGGTAATATAATCTTTAATTACTTAATATTAATAACTTGATTTATGATTTTATTTATTTAATTTTTTATTTAAATTAATAAATTATTATTTCTATTTAATGTTTATTTTGTAGCCTGATAGAAGTCAAGTAGAATCACGTTTAAATCAAATTAGAGATTATATCAGAGTTACATCAACTATGATGGATTCATTGAATCAATCTAGTGATCCTGTAAGTATAAATATTAGTCATAATATAATATTTCCTTTTTTTTTTTATAAGTTGAATATTTTTCTTTCTATATAATTGTACTATAGCGTGCACAAGCCCAAAATGAGAAGTTGAGTAGAATGGTAGAGGATCTTCATGACAGTGAAAGAAAACTAACTAAACTCTTGGAACAATATCAAAATCATGGAATATTTTGTGAGGTTAATAAACTTCAAGAATTATCATTTATTAAACTATAAAAGCTATACATATAATTTTTTATGCATGCTTCTTTAATTTGAAATCTAAATCATATTTTATGTTTATTAATTTTATGCATTTACATTATTTTTTAACAAGAATTAATAATAATAATTTTAAATTATTTATCTTTTAGAATGGTGAAAATAATAGAGAGGAAATAGAAGAAAATGATGTAAGTAGAGAAATGGAACTACGTAAGAAGATGGAGGAATCTCAAAGAAAACTTGCACAATTACAAGAACATCAAGCTAGTTTAGTTGGAATGCAATTGCGTGTTAGAGAAAGATTAAATGAAGCACGTCAAGCTCAACAAGCTCTTTTACAACAAGAAAATCAAAATTCAATTGGTTCAGCACTACCATTACCTATGAATATTGAACAACTTGAATCTGAAACAGCTGCATTAAGAGGAAAATTGGCTCAACTTCAAACAAAGAAAAAAAATATGGACCACCTTGTAGCAGAATTACAAGCTGTAGAGATGTCTGATAGAGGCAGTTGTGTCAGTACATTTTTTTTTTATTAATTTTATTCAGTTGAGTGATACATATAGTTATGTTTTTTATATTTAGAGTTCTGAAGGAATTATTCAAGGAAAATCTTCAAGAAGAAATTCTTCAAGAAATTTTGGAAAAGACAAAGCTGCTGAATTAGAAGCTATGAAAGCACAACTTGCTCATTTGAAGTCATTAATGGAAGAAGCAACAAAAGTACGTGAATGTCTCGATTCTAATTCGGATCGTGAAATGGATGTAGATGCAAATGGTGAAACATCTGGTGTGGATGGAAATGAAGATGAAAATGGAACAAATATTTCATTTGAACGTCAAAGTGATACTGACGAAACAAATCATGAAAAAATCAGAAATACTGGAGACAGGCCAACTGTTGAAGAAATTCAAGTATAAATACTAAATATAAACTAAAACTACATATTATATCGTTATATTTCTATAAATTAATAAATAAAAATTCTTTACAGGCTGTTACCCGAGAACTTCGAGAACAATCAGCTTTATTACAAACTACTAGGGCAGAATTACAACGAATAAAACAACCCTTATCAGCAATGCATTCTAATTCTACATCTGTATTTTCGACTTCAACTCCTCCTCCATCACTTACAGCATCAACTGGCTCTGATAAAAAGCAAAGTAATACTAATAACTATGAAATTCAATCTGCTCAGGAAAAAAGACGTCAAATCGATGATATTATGCGAAAAGTATTTATTTTAAATTTTTATATGCAAAAAATAATATTCAATATTTATTTTATTATTTATATTTTTATTAAAAAATAGGAATCATCTCAAATAAATGTTAATCGAGATATAGGAGGACCAAATGATTTAAGTAGTCATAGAAGTTCTAGTTCACATATTAGTCATATAGGTACTCCTGCTAATGCTTGGCCACCTTCGGCAACAATGGGTAATTAAAATATAAGAATATTTATAGATATATTTAATATAAAGTTATATTTATTAATGTTATATTTTGATATGTAGGTGGATCTAATGATCAAAGTGTAGATGGCGTATCTTCGGAAAATTTAATGGATATTGGACCTCAAACGACGGCGATTGAAAATGGATTCAGTGGAAATTGGTGGACATATCCACCGCCTCCGTTAAGTCAATTACAACATGGTAAGATATATTTGATAAAAAATATATATAAATTTTAAATTAAATTTTTTATTCAATATTTATAATAAAATAACTTTCAAATATATTTTATAGGCTCAGCAGAGTATTATCGACAACTCTTATTAGGTTCTCAAGCGCAACAACTTCAAATGATGGGTACTACGATACAACAATGTTGTCAACTATTATGGTCTCAACAACGAGAATTACAAGCTATGCGTGCAGCTATTACTCAATTACAAGCTCATTTGAGACAAACACAATTACAACAGCGAAATAATAGCGAAAATAACGATGAATATTCTAATTTAAGTCGCAATATTCATCATCTTGGTGAAACATTAGATTCTGCATTACCACCAAGTTCATCTTTGCCAAATCTGGTATCATTACCAAATTCTTCTCCTGCATTATCTCATATTGCTACAACATCTTCTGTTAATTCTCAACATCAGCAACAACAATTGAATAATCAAGTTCCTCCTGGGAATAGAGCAAACAACTACTGGGATAATTTCAGAAGGTAATAATATGTACATATATATGTTAATGATGACATGAATTTTATTATTATTTGTCTTAGTGCAGTAGAAATGTTATTGTTATTGAAACGATTAATATAAATTACATCATACATTAAATCGAGATTTTTAAGCATGTAATCATTTAGTACAAAGATGTATTTGATAAAATTTCAAAATATTTGTTTTATGATTTATGGAATTTAAATTTATAACTTTTTCTCTATATGAAATTATTTGATGTTTTCTTTTTAATTTAATATCATTAAAAAAACAAATTTTTTTTATGACTGTAGGTAATTTTGTATTCAGATCTTGTGCATATTCATCTCCCATCTTTGTATAAATCTAATGTATCATTACATAAAGTAATAAACTTCACGATCTATCTCTGCACTTTTTTTTATTGTATTTCTTACTTATTACTACCCTCGTTTAAGCTATATCACAAAAAATCAATATTAATTTGATTATCAATCTGTAAACCAAAGATTAGTAAATAAGAATGAGGATAGTATATTGGTACGTAAATTATGGGTACGTAATATATATTTGAGAATTATATAATGAAATATTTTAACTAACAATAAGTATTTAATATAATAATCATAACTATTTTTCTGTGATATCTGTTGTGTTTTCTTTTATCTTTTTAAAGTATATACTCAAAATTGTTTTTTTATCATTTTAATTATATCATATATCTTTTCAAGCATGGTATGAATAGTTTGAATAAAATTTTCTATTTATTGATTTGATAAATATATATTTTTTAATTATATTTTCAGTTATTCCAGACAAAATTTACTCTCTGGAAATATAAAAACAATGACTGATACTACTTCTGGGCCCATTGCAAATACATCTGGAAATACTATATCAAGTGTTAATACTTCTCTTATGTACGTAATTATATAAATTATTTTTAACAACTATTTTATCTTTAAAAACTAAATGCAAATTTTAACATATTGTTAACAAAAGGAAGGATAAACGTAATCGAGATCAAGGAACTGATAATATACCTTTACCTGCCTTAAGTGTAGCAGAAACACAATATTCTTCAAATTTGCAACTACAGTCTAACTTGCAGCAACAAGAACGAGAAAATACCGTTATGCGTAGTAATATCTTAACAAATGAAGTATCTCAACAACAAGTTGATAATCTTTGGGAAGATACACATTCATCATTTCGATTACCATCTGTAATAAATGATGATAATCCATTTCAAAATTTAAGGTATATTTTTTTGAATTATTTTTTACTAAGAAAAGAAATTTAAAAAAAATATATAATGAAATTAAATTTCTAAAATTTCTAAAATTTTATGTAGTTCTGAAATGAAAGAAGTATTAAGTTCACTCATACATGTGAATAAAAACCGGCCCGATTATCTTGTTATTATATTAAGAGAAATCAAAGCCATAAGCGAAGATCATAGATTGCGACCTCGTTTATGGAGATCATTGCGTGCTTTACAAGATACACAATCTCTAAGTAATCCATTGGTTTGTATATTCATAATATATATTTATATATATTAAGTATCAAATATTAAGTAATATATATCCTCTTGATAATTTTACAATATATTTATATGTATTTTTAAAGAATGAAACAACTGATCAAACTGCCAGTGAAAGTTGTCAATCTAGTGATGAAGATTCCGAGGTAGATGTAGTATTAGGTATGGGAACAGAAAATCATTCTATAACAGAACTATTTGTATCATCTCAAGCAGGAACTTCATCTCCTACAGCACATATACCTTTAATAGATCATTTAGATATACCAGTAAGTATTATTGTGAGCATAATATATTTTTAAATATTTAAAGAAAACAAAAATTTATATTTTTCGTATATTTTATAGGGAACATCTTCAGCTGATTCTGCAGGTATTCTGCCTTTAACATCTATTAAACCAGGTTACAATGAAGATTTAGCAGAAGCAGATCAGTCAAGACCCGAATCTTCTGGTAATCAACAGGTATTTTAAACATATATTTTAAAGTTATTTGATTAAATAAAATAAAATATGTCCAAAATATATGAATTATATAGCTTCCTGACAATGAAGAAGAAAATGAAGATCAAGGTGAAGTAGTAGGTCATACTGAATCTGCACAAGCAAGATTTAGTGGTGAAGGAGATTTAGAAAGTTTAGCTGCTAAAGCTGAAGATGAAAGGAATGAAGATAATGCAATATTTTGATATTGAATTACATTAAAAACTATCTTTAGTTGTATACATAATCATTGAATACATACTATAAGATTAATACATACCTTTTTTTAATTATATATAATATATTATAATGCTATCAAGAGCATATTTTATAGTACTGATTGAAATTATAATTTCTTTTGTAAATTGTTTACTTATTTATATACTAATTTAAATACTTGTCAATATTAATAATTCAAATACAAAAATATGAAATATATGATACAATTTTTTTATTTATAATGTGATTATAATTAGTTATAATTAGTTTATGGTAGTTATAATTAGGTTATAAGGTCTGATTTAAAAAATATATATATATATATATATATATATACACATATATATAAATATTTATTTTTTATTATACATATACTAGAATGTAGTGACATGTATAAGTGCATAAAGAATGTATGTTTTGTGATACAAATAAAAAAGAATATAAACATTAAAAATAATTATCTATATTCTATTTAAAATTCTGTGCAATCATTATTATCTAATTGCAAACGATAAAATTGATATATCGAACATCCATGTGTTTCAAATAACATATTTTCATATTCAACAATGTTTTCAAGTGATTTATGACTATCATTGAATAACAATTCTTCACAATTTGAATTATTTAAATTAATATAACTGTCTACTGCCCAATTCTTATTTTTAATCATAGATTGTTGCACATTATTATCAATAATATTTACTTCAAACGCTTCTGATTCACAAGATGTAATGGTTGAGCCATAGTCCTTTGTTGTATCTTCATGTACATGGTCCTTACCACCGCCTCTGAAAGGAAACCCATTGCCTTAACTCTTAATTTAACCGAATACCTCCTATACCATTTATTGTTTTCAGCAAATTATATCCTTACCATGAAAAAAAGACCAAACTTACTAAGTGTCATTAGTTTATGAAAAAATATAAGCATCCATGCTTTCCATTGCATACCATTATCCATGGTACAGAAGATGACAGGATGCATTAAGCTTCAAAATAAATTTAATGCCAGGATCGGATGAAAATCTCTGTGATCACATGTAAATATACAACTCTTTTCCCCCCATAGGAAGGAAAACTGAATATTCATATATTTTAATATTTATCATTAGCGATATACTAATAGAATTGAAGCAACAATAAATAAATTTCACAATGATATTCAAATTTAATATTCGAAAAATATTGTTACTATTACTATACTTAAATATTACGTACTTTTCATAATAAATATTTTTCCGTGCTTAAAAATTTCCCGCTTAAAAATAAGAAAGGAACAAACAACGACCTCTAACAAGATCTATTTAAAGTATATACGAATATAAATTAATGAAACCGCGATTTTGTATAATTAATAAATTGATAATCATAATATTCTTATTAAGTTTTTACCTTAAAGAAATATAAAAAAATAGAATTATGAATTTTTTCCTACCTCTTCGTAACTTTTTCAGTTGACTTGTGGGATTGAAATCGCTGTTGTGTCGCTTCCGACTTCTGCGTTGAAGCATATCCGCATCATAAGTTGTTTGTTGTTGTGATTGTAATTTGTCACTAGTTTTTAACTGATTTTGTACTGTTGCTTTTAAAATTATAGAATCGTTGTTCAAATAATCAGACGTCATAGAATAATCACATCCGTCTTCATCAATTTCCATAAATGTATCGTAAGAGCAACAATCGATTAATGATGGTTTTGAAATTCCGATATGTTCAAGCATAACGTTATGTTGAGTTTCTTTTTTACAATGTTGTACACAACCATAATACATGTTTGACGATACGAATGATGGAGCAATGATTCTTGATTGATACACAGCATCATTTGTTATAGCCATTATTATTTTCTTTTACAAATGATTTTTTAATACTAGAATGAATAATACAAAAATATGTTTTTATATATCACTTAGAATGAACTTAATCACATAAGATTGCAAGAAAACATAAAACACTAATAGACACAATGTTCACAACTTTCCAAAGAAGAGTAACGAATATTCGGGTCAGAAGCCGAATCCACTCGAGTAATGAATCGGCAATTTTCGGCTTTTCTCGCCCGATTTAGTTAGTTTCTTTAAATCCCCACCAATTTATTTTCAACAATCGATCTATATATGAAAATTTATATTGCTTATGTCAGAATCTGACTCAAGTTCTTAAAACAATTTCTGAATAACAAATTTATTTTTAATTTGATTTTCAGATATTCAAAATAGAATCATAATATTTCCATAATTAATTGCTGTTAATTGCTATCGATATTATGATTTAATATATGTATAATGAATCTTTGAAAATATTTTAGAGATAAATTTTAGATATAAATTTTTACTTAAGTAAAAATATCAATTATTTCTTTATTATTTAAATGATTTAAATTTTGTCTAACATATCACACACACACACACACACACACACACACACATGCACATATTATATATTACCAAATATGTTACGAAGTATAATCATAGATAAAACATAGTATAGACTTACCATCTTATAAAACCTTATACTTTTTGTTTTGAAATCCATAAATATCATTGTATTAAATATGTTCTATACAATTTATAATGATAAGTATAGGAATTACATTTAATCTATCGAAGTTGATATAGAAAGTAGAAATAAAAATGTCGCTTTTTTTTATATTGTTATATATGTATATGTAATACAATATAATTATATTACATATACATATAATACATATAAAAGAGATACAAAATAAATTTAATAAATATTTCTTTTTTGTTTCATGAATTTTTTTTATCCCATGCTTCAAAAATATTAAAATTTCATGTCAATTTAATATTATTTTCAATGCTTTAAATACTTAAGTATTTGTATTAGTATATATTAAAATATATTATTGATCTTTTGGAAGATAGCTATTTTATACATTGCAAAACCAAGAAAATTATATCTACATTTTTTATATATATATAAAAAATTATATTAAAAAAAAAAAATTATATATATTATATATAAAAAATTAAGAAACATTATAATTTTGAAAAAGACGATAAAAATGTGTTCACTTAATATTTTGTATATTTATTATCTGTAATCATGTGCCAAATTATATATATATAAATAAAGAAAAGAAATAGTGGGAAAAAAATAGAAATAAAGTAAAAATAATATATAAAAAGAATAGAAAGTGAGAAAAAAAGAAAATAGGACAAGAATTGATTGTCAGTGCCATCTTTTGATTAAAATATTTTTTCAAAAGGTAAGATAAAATAAAAGACTAGCGCCATCTATCGACAACTGGTTAAACAAAAAATGTTAAAATATTTGAAGAAATGTCTTTAGCGCTTAAGAGATGGCGCTTATTGTTTATTCTTATCTCTATCTTTCTATCTCTATCTTTTTCTCACTACTTCTTATCTTTTTTATATGTTTCATTTGCGCCACTCTGAAGATGGCGTTAATTTCAATATTTTTATCCTATCTCTATCTTTTTTTCGCTATTTCCTCTCCTTGTCCGTATGAATTTTGCAAAATTTATATCCTTACTTATCCATTTTTGATATTTGATTATGTTTTCTTTGTTTAATTTATCGATTAATAATATTATTGCAATCCATTTTTATTTTCAATTTTTACATATCTATTATTTTTTTTTATTTCGTATATTTTATATGTCATAGAATATAAATTAATATATTATATATTATATATTATATAAAAATATGTATAATATATAATATATTAATTTACATATTAATTATTTTTATATACATTTTATATATTAAACAAAATTCAATGCAATAACACAAAAAGTTTCATTTTTACGAATATCTAATGTTTTGTTGCTTGAAATAAAATTGTTTAAAATCTAATCTACAGAATATTTCAAATTTAGAAAATATCTTCTTTGAAAATTTTCAAATTTAAAAAATGCCTTTCCTGTTCGAATACATTTACCTGGGGAAATGAATTACACGTTGCAGTGCTTTTGCCCTTTTTTGCCTTTTCAAAGAGCCCTTTCCGGATAATTTTGGTATTTATGGGATTAATGTTTGTGCTATGAACAATATACACACATACACACACACATTATATATATATATGTATAAAATGATGGGTTTTCGATAGATCGACAGGACAGCTGTCGTGGACACACGCCGCTAAGCAGCTTATGTCGATTCATGAAAATTTTTGCGCTTTTTTGGAAAATCGATCTCTAATCCGACAGGCATTAGAATTATCGGTAATTTCGCCCGAATGAAATGATAATTGATTCGAGGGGGGACGTTGCGGATGAACCCTTCACAGAATGGCGTGTGTTTGCCAAGGAAAAAGAATTTTTACATACGACATATTTTTATCGATAAACGTATCTAAGATTCTCGAAAAAAATTCTCATAATTTGTAATATGAGGATTGATTTAACAAACGGAAAAAGATTCCTACAACAACGAACGATTCGACATTTTTCTATTCGACGATTGAAAATTTGTTTATTTCGACGAAAAACGAATTTCAAATTCATATTTCATTCACTATTTTGCGTGTCAATTGTTACAATGTTTAACATCGTTAAATACTCTTATCTTTGCAAATAAGTAATTAGATTAACTCGAAACTCTTTAAATAACGTTTAAATAAAGAAATTATGGAATTATGGAGAATGAAATCGTTGTTCTGCAACGTCCACGTTCCAACATTCGAGATGTCCTAATTCTGAATTATGTCAAACGTATCGTTGAAGATTACAAGTTACAAATGAGACTCATATATCGCCGGATTATATCCCGTTTGATACAGAACTGAAAGAGGAACCGCAGGCCTGAGTAAATAAGGTGGATGGTAATGGGTGGGTTCTTGCCAATAGAGAAGAACAGCTTGTCCTCATAGAGAAATCGCAGTGCATCATGGTTGATACGTGTGAACACGTGAAAATGGCAGCATATGCTCGCAGAGGCAATCGCATAACTCACAGCAATGTCATTTTCAAAATGGGAATGACCGAAAGGATCGGGCGAAGATCGGTTTGTAATAAGAATTATTGCGAACAGAAAATATTATATGTACTTATATAACGAGATAGAAAGAAATAAATAATTCATCGATGTATAATTAAACCGTTGATTATTGAAAATTCGATTTGGGCGAAAATGGACAATGATGTAATTCAACGAGTTATTGTAATTAATTGTATCGTTAATATCGTGCAAATTTTTAGTTTTTTAAAGAATCGTATTTAAGACTTTGAACTCAGAAAAGTTACTTATTGTTTTATGATTATTTTCATGGATAATGATATTATCTCTTATTTAGCGATTTTGTTCTACGGACATTAAATAAATGTAGATGAAACTAATTAATGAAAAATCAAAGGATAGTCATTATTATTTGTTGAATTAGATCAATCACTTTATTTATATTGTAATGTTTCTTCATCATTCGTATTTATCTTTAGATAATACCTAAAGTCATTTAAAAATACCAGATATTGCAAAATGTAATTCCTAACCTGTTAATAATGATTGATTGAATTAATTACAAATCATGTTACTTACGAGAAAATTTCTTCGCAAAAGAATATTTAAATCACGAGTCGCGAGTCAATATTTGGCGCGAGGATGCGATACAATGCACTTTGAAACGGAATTTTCGATACATAAAACAAAAAAATAAGAAAAAAAAAAAAAAGAAATCCAATACTACGCTTCACTTTTTTTTCATAGATGTTGTTATTTTAGGAATGCTTTGACGAATTTATCTACTCCGTTCACAAGTGTACTCTTCGTATCGGACGAGTCGGCGAGCGAATAACGCGATGTAATAAACGCGATATTTCTACAGAACAATCGAACGAAACTTTGCTTTTACATCAAAATTTAATTTCCCTTCTATAAATCCTAATAACTCCACGAAATATCGAAACAACATAGAATTATTATCTCGCCCGTAATTTTTTCGCTCACGCTCATCGTGAGAACGCGAGTTTGTTTCGACCACGCTCTACCGTCTATGCTCTTTCCGACGGGATATAATTTATCGCGAAGTACAAGCATTGCGTAACTAACACGGCATAACTAAAGACGAGCCCTCGACGAGTCGGCGCTCGACGCCACTCGAACACACAATATCGAAATGCTGAAACGGTGTCTCTCTCTCTTTCTCTCTCTCTCTCCGTGTCGTTCGAGTTTACGTTGGTAAAAAGGAGGGGGGGGGGGACTCGACATTGTCAACGTTTTACGAGCGATTCGATCCACGTTTACGACATTGGGGAGAGGCGTAAGTAAGTAGTCGAGTATTTCTCTTTCTGTATGTTCTCGTACGCTCCGTTATTTTACGATCGACGAAATACAATCGTGAATTTAATCGAATCGGACGATAATTAATAAGTCGAAAAGTGGGCAATGTTGATAAATTCTTCGATTTACTTGGCAAACTGATTCAATCTTGGATCTCGAATTTAGTCTCATCCTATATTTTCGACTTTTTTTTTTTCGAGAAGATTTCTTTTTGATTAAAGACTCTCCTCTTCGACGTATCGTTAAGAAATCGTTCAATTTTCTTCTCCTTAGCGAAACGCGGACGTAGCACTCCATTAGCCTTTCTCGATGAATCATTTCCGGATGGATCGTTCCTCGATACTTTTCCTTTCCTCCTAATGTAATTTCGATATACCTCGTGAAAAATTCGTATATAGATACATATATATATATACACACACCTATTTGCTTCGATTAATTAAATAGTAAAATGATACTTTATTGAATTATTGAAAATTATACAGTTTATTACCGTAATAATTAGTTAATTACCACAAGGGTAAGGGAAAATTTTGTATTTGTTATGAACGAGATATGATATTTCTAAATGTTTCAAGCTGCAACGATCAATTTTTGCCACGAATCCTGTGAATTTATCCTGTGAAAAAAAACGCGAGGAATTATATACATCGCTCCCACAAAAATAGATCAAAAATTCCCCTTTTGGAAAGAAAATTTCGCTCGAAGCCGGGACCGGTTCGAGGTTTATAAGCGGTTTCACTTCGATTTAAGCGAATGCTCCACGATATAAGCTCCACGATTTCTCGATTATTTCGACAGAAGTGTGGAGCAACGGGATGTTTTTTTGTTCCGTCGGGGGACAGAGGAAGAAGAAGAGAAAATCAGTCTCAGCCAGTTGCAAAGTTTCCAACGAGGGGGGAGGGGAGAGGAGGAGGGTTTGGCGCGGTAACCGGACCAAATTAAACTTCCGTCTGTGTTTCAGGAACGGAAAACCGAAGAGCGGGGTCACTCTCGTCATCGATTTTCTCGCCTCCCCGCGATATTCCGGTTTCTGGAAATTGGCACGATAAATCGTGATACGTTGGTTTAACGATGTCCTCGATGCCTCGAAAACTGCGCGGAAGTAATTTTAAAGCAGTAAACGGGTAATAGTTTCTAGTTGCCCTCCATTCTTTCATCGCTTCCATTCCTCCAAGAGAGATAAAATATACACTTGCACACCTATATATATATATGTACACGTACACGAATCGTCCAACATCCCATGCAAGCTATAAATTATTGTTAAACGTATGTAATTATCTGGTGTGCAAGTCGATGGTAAACCCGTTTGCAATAGGCAGGGAAAACAGGCAGCTTGATTAATATCGAGGCTCGTAAATTACGATGATACGTAATAAAACGGAGACCGTTCGAGCGGATGGGATACCATTATTCGTGAACGTGAATCATCGCGTTATTTAATATAAGAATCGCGCGATTAACCGCTTCCACCGTACCAAAAATGTTCTCCGTTCTCGAATGCGATCACGGGCCATTGATCGTTCAATGGGACACACGTTTCTTTCATCGGGAGAGAGAGAAAAAAAAAAAAAAGCCACCAGAATTGTGCCCTACCTGTTTTTGTGGAAATCACTGGAGATGTAGAGAGGAGTGTCCATTGGTCGATTGTTAATCGAGTGGTTTTAGAGGTGTCGGTCGAAACGAGCGAGAATCGAAGAAAAAGAGAGAGAGAGAGAGAGAGAGAGAAAGAGAGGGAGAGAAAAAATGAGTGTCCTTCGGTGTGAAAGGGCGGCGAGGAGAGGGCGGCGGGGCGAGTGGAGGGAAGGACGGATATTTTCCGACACCTGGTAACACGCTGCATCCGTACACGATTTCATCGGATCGGAAAATTGCCGTAAAATTGCCGCAAAAAGTGATATTTTATTCCTTTCAGTGATGGCTCACGATTTACCAACCGCGCTCGATACGTTCTTTGGGATTATTTATGGGATTTTATGGACTCGTGTCTCCTCCTCGTGCTCGAGCCTCGTGCACCTGGCTTACTCGGTGTCAATAACGGCGACAATTATTTCCATATGTACGATACCTTTTATCTTCCTTCTCGATGGATCCGTTTCGACGAGATTTCGATTTTAAACTCCCGTTCATTGTATATATTCTATATATATATATATGTATATTTAACAAAGCGTATTATGGCGAGAACAATGCGGCCGAGCGATGGCGAAACGCGAGTTCGTTCGTCGGATGAAAGAATACCGTTGGTCGATATCCCCTGCGTACGCGTGCACGAATAAAGCATTCGATGAATTGATATTCTATCGAACCTATTGATATCATTCGCGATATTGTTCTTCTTCACGAAGAAGATCCGTTTTTCCGACGGGCAGGTAGTGGAATCCACGACAAAGATTCGCGAAGGGGAAAGGTGCATTATAATAAAATATTGTTCCTCCTTCGTGTCGTTCTCCTTGATCTTGAGCTTACAAATAACCGAGGAAATAGATTTTTACGGAACGATTTTTCACCAGGATTTTTCCAAACGGAGGACCGATGATCGATTCGCGTTGATGAATATCTCAACTCTCGAACACGCGTATTATACCACGAGCGTGTTCTTCCTCGTCCCGGAATCAATCGCAACGAATAGAAAGATGGATAGAATAGAATTGTCGCGCGTTTAAAAGTTTCAATTTAACCGGGTGCAATCGCGCCCATTGGCCTCCCGTAATCCTGTTTGCCGCACGCCCGTCGTTCGCGTGATTTTGCGTTTTCGAGGCACGTCCGCAATTCGTAAAACGTGGCCCAACCTCCGACGGCTTTGTTACATTCGAGCTCGGCCGTGCACGCCACCCATAATGGGATTAATCACGACGGGATTGACGCGGGGCCGACAATGAGCCAGTTAGCGCGACGACGTGGCCTTCATCAACCGGTGTCTTCAGGAATTATTATCCTGCCACGCGCTTATTATGCGCCACGTGATCGGAACCGTGCACCCGCGGCACGCATCGAAACTCAGTTACGGAGCAATCTATCGTCCATTGTGCAACCCATCGAACAAAGTTTCCTCGATCGGTCGGAAACGGTTTAACTCGGCCCACTATTTTCACCCTTCGCGACACTCTTCTCTCGTATTTAGTCCCGGTGATTTGCCACTTGTTTATTTCGTTTCGATATCGCAAAACGGAGTGAGATAGAACGTTACAGGGTGTCCCAAAAAAAGGGTGTTGCAACGTCCGTAAATTGGAGGAGACTTCTCAGGTGATTTCGAGAAACATTTTTCTTTCGTTTCGCTTTAAAGGGTTTCGTTAACGAAGTTATTAACAAGGAAAATATGTCAAACACGAGAAAATGATAATATTCGACGTGCCTTGTTCGACGTGTATTGCTTGGATTTTGTTCGTCGACACAACGAACTCAGCAATGCTAGTCTCGTGTCTCGATTTACGGCCAGTATTTTTCGTTAATCTTAAACTCGTTGGACAAAGTTACGTAACGAAAAATTTTTGGAAAGAAGGGAAATCACCTCGGCAATCTCTAGTTTTTAGGGATATTCCAACATTTCCAAACGGAAACATATATTTCGGAATAAATAGATTCGAGAATTATTGTACTCAGTCATCGTATTTGTCGAAATAATAAAGATGCTGCATCTTAGGCGCGAGTTAGCTATTCACAAGTAGGTTGCGAGGATGAGATATAACGAGGGTAGATTTTCGATCACCCTTTCCCCCCAGGTTTTATCCTGATGAATTTATAAAATGATTCAGGATGAACAGATAGAGGGAGAGAGAGAGAGAGAGAGAGGATGCGGAGGGAAATTGCGAGGACGAAGAATAGCTCTCGTATCGCCTTGTCATCGAAACTTCATTTTTCGCGATTGTTATTCAAGGGTGAGGGGATGATAGAGAGAGGGCTACCGCGGGACGATCAACAATGCATCGAACGAAATACACAATAACCCCATTTTCTTCAGAAACGTAAGCTCCAAATCTGGAACGTCTCTCGCCCGGATCTCTTTCGATCCGATTTTTCACGAAATTACCTTGGATGAGATTCTATTATCCAATCGACGTTCGCTGGAATCGTCTTTTTTTCTTTTTTTTCAACTTTATCCCTGACCCATTTGATACACGCTTGTTTCGCAAAATTTTAATAACTCTTCAAATAAAAGGGAATAAAGTCTTTCGAGAATAACGAGAATAACGAGAATAACGAGCCGTCCATCCGTTTTAACGTCCGTGATTTATCGAAGTTACACGTTGTAGTTACAGATAGACTACGACGTAGAATAATCGGCTTCGAAATTTCAAGTTCGCGGGTTTTAATATCAGCATTATTCCGAGGAGAGAATCCCCTTTCTTCCTTTAAGTAATTCATTCTCTTGCAGAGATCTCGAACAGATCCGTTGCAAAATTCAAGCTCATTAACAATTAACCGTCTCTTTTCGATTTTCCGCAACCCGACCGAGCTCTTTACGAACAATTTTACATCTATATAAATAAATTTCCCGAGACGAACGTTGAACGTATCGTCGAATTCTGTCGAATCTATTCACGCTTTAAAAAGGTGTAAAACTAGAGAACGCGTGTAATTCACACGAGCTTCCTACACGGAAAGATCCTCTACAAAATAAATTCCTTGTACGCGTTCCCACTGTCTCGAGAACAAGCTCGCTTTTCGAGACCTTTTATCCGAAAAGATACACGATTTTCCAACGATTTGACCAACGGACGGATAGAGTCATTACGCTCTACGATACTCTCACGTCCGTTCAGGAAACGGAGAAGCGAACAAGAGGAAGATACCGCGATACGAGGATTCACGGTGTTCAGGAAACCGTGGCGTATCCATGCACAGCGAGGCAAAAATCCGAAGCTGACCGCGTTACTCGTGAAAGCTTGCTCTGGGCGCGTGTCGAAACGCGGGTACCAAGGCGGAAAAAAAGAAAAAAAAAGAAAAAGAAAGGAAAAAAACCGGTAAGAAGATTGACGGTGGAAGAGGAGGAAAGCTAGCGAAATTATCGAATGATCCACGCTACGATGATTATCTCGATTCCCTGGTTGTTGGCAACAATGGCAGGCGAAGCAGCGAACGGCCGACCGACAAAAAGGTCATCGATACGGATACGAATACTATGAATTTAAAAATCCATGGATCCTCTATAGATCCTCTATAGATCCTTGTCTTATAGGGGGATAAATCTACGGATTTATCTAGATGATCTTTTTCCCATCTTTTCTTTCCGCCAACAAGTTTACGAGTTCGGCAAAAAGTCATCGTTCTCTCGCGATCTTCCTTCCCTTTTCTTTCCTTCCTTCGAGGAACAAGTTATCTCGCTACTCGATTGCGGAGCACGAAGTAGCAGCTTTATCGAGTTGCGGAATGTCGAGTTCGATGAAAGTTGGATATCGCTATGCAGTTAAGTATATACTACTTACGTTAGTTGGCGTGTAGATAGATAAGGGGGTTTCGCGGTCCGTCGGATAAACTTTCCTCTCCTCTCCGGAATAGCGGAGTTGACGCGGAACTTTTCCTTCGAATATAAATTCGTTATAAGATTTTCCCGCGTATCGACAACGATACAAATTTCATTTGCACGATCGATCGATCACGGCCAATCGATCTCTGGAAACTTGGTCGTCCTCTTGGAAACAGTTATATATAGTTGTTCCGTCCATCCGACGGAGATAGAGATATATATAAAAAAAGAAAAAAAGATCGGGAAGAGATGGTTACGAGCGATATAATTGTACGTCGGTGAGAGGGAAGAACGAAGGGGGTAAGACCTCGGAATAAAGGATTTCCGCCAAAAACATCGCTTTTCGGCCCGAACTATATATACCCGAATTATTCCCGTCCGGATAGCACGGGAGAAAAGGAAAGATCCGAAATCGTATTTGCCATTCCCATGATTATTATTTACCTCTACCCGCCACCGTTTCATTCTTTCGTTCCTACTTTCTTTTTCTTCTTCTTTTTCCCCCCCTCCCCTTCCCATTTCTTTCCCGTTCATCAGCCTTCCCTTTTATAGATGACCAATAGCGTAGGTTGAGGTCGTGGAGGATGAATAGGATGCTCCTTTGGGATCCTGCATTCCGCCTTCCGAAGAATGCACTTTTCCGCCCGGGTGAAATGAGCCGAGCTAATTTTCAGATCCTTGCCCCGAGATCGAGAAACGTTGAGAGGCCGACTCGTCCCCGGAACGAAACGGCCGGTGGCCGATTGGAAATAATGGAATTTGGAAAAGAAAAGGAGTAAGTTTGCCGAGCGCGACGTCACGATTCTCTCCTCGCGATTCCCTTTCATCCCGTTCGATTTCATCCAACGAGATTCTTCGTCCAATCTCTCGAAACGCAGTATCGCGCTCGATCGAAGAGCCGCGTCGAGAATCGAAGAGATCCGATTCGTGGGGATCGTTGGGATACCTGTCGCCATTACGACACGCTTTATCGCGTTAATCTCGAAGGATTTTCGCTTCGATCGACCCGAGGATTATTCCTTGTTTGTTTGTCTGTTTGCTTGTTCGTTGATGTCGTATTTCCTCTCGAATTCGGTTTTCTTTTTTTCTCGGCTCGAAATTTCGGCCCAATTTTGATTCAACAGGAAAAAACGCGACGCGGTGTCGAGAGAGAGAAAGAGTTTTATTTGCCCGGCTGGGCAATTTAAAAATTTGAAATCAAATCTGTGTTGAATATCGGCGGTGGCTCCCGGCAAGCGATTTTTATTCTTTATTATTTGGAAAATAAAGGAGGGAGAGATTTGAAATTCATCGTGGCAAAGGATTGCGTTTTTTACGGCAAATTTATTCTCCGTTCAATGTCTCAAGATTCCGCGATGATAAAAAGAAAAGAATTAATAATCCTTTATCTCGCGAGAGAAACGATCGAAAATAAATGGAAGAACGCTTTATCTTTTCCTTCGAAACGGCCAAATTTCACGATCGCAGAAGAATCTGTTCCGGAAGAAAGTTGCGAGTCGAAGGAAAGTTTTACGAGTTTAATATAAATTTGAAAAAATCGTGGAAAGAAAGAACGGGTTCGATTAGCGTGAAATTTTTATTACGATCGATGAAAACTTATCGTCTCTCGACTTTTTCTTAAACATCGTCGAAAAAAATGGGAAATAATTGGCCTCTTCCATTTCTAGCTTTCCTCTTTTCTTCCAGCTTTCTTCCTTAACCCCCGTTAAATAATTTGGTTCATCGTTGACCCCGAGGCGTCCCGGTTTACGCGCCAAGAAACTTGGAGATCTGGTTGCCAACCTTGGGTAATCTACGTCGAGGAAGAGGGGGGAGGAGGAACTCATTAATATCCGCCGTTTAATAATTTTTTGGCAAATGTCCAAATTTATCTCGAGATCAGTGCCGCTTGCTTATACTCGATGCGTGGCACGTCAGTATAAACCAGTCCCCCGGATATTAACTCAAAACTATGTTACACGATACTACGAATTTTGAAACTTTGTTTGCACCGATTATACGACGAGTTGCCCTTAATCCGTCATTGAAAACTAACTATTTTATCGATGAAAACAGGTTTTCAACAGTTTCCCAAAAGTCGAAAGCTCGCGGATCGGATAATTTTCAAATATTTATAAAGCGGTGAACTGAGAATTGAAAGTTGCTCCACCTTTAAAATATTCTTACTAATATCGCGAGCATTAGAGCAGCATCGTTACTCCGGGAAGAAATACACGGAGGAAGCTTTTAAAACTAGGTCACGAAGGTTATACTAGGGTATTACTAGCTGGTAAAGAAAATTGAAAAATGCCCAGCTATGTATGCCACTCCTCGAGACCGTACTCTTTGAAACTTTAGCAGCAAAGAGATTTGGAAGAAGAAGTGGAAAATTGAATTAGAATTCGAAGCTTGGACGACGATTCTTCTCGTTGTAAAATTTCTTTTCCATCGTCCCTTTCCCTTGTATTATCGATTACGAAACGGATTATTGTATCGCGTTACGCGACGTTTACTTTACTCGACATTAATATCCATTTTCAATCAAGAAATCGGAGATTCGAGTCAAAATATATATATATATATATACATATAAAACCTATTCTTCTTCCCTCCTCCACCTCCGTTCGAACATCTAGTCTCGGCGGTTCTCGAGTCTCTTCCTCGAGATTGGGATACGCCCCAAATAAAAAGGGGAGCCAATGGTGATGCCCTAAAGGAGGGGTCCCACGTGAAATTAAAATATCCTTCGGTCGTAATGATTCGGTGGTAACAAAGTACGCTGCATACGCGCGTCTCTAACTTTTGTTTGCGATATTCGATGTTTCGTTGTCGGAAGGGTGGCGCGGATCCAACCCCTCGCAAGGAGGGTGCGGGCAACCCTTCGAAATCAGCCGGACATATGCTGGAAGAGAGAGAGATACGCGTATTGTATTATTCACGAGCGGCTCGTGATACAACGTTACCCCCCTCGATTTTTAATACGGGGTGGTTCCGGCCTCCTCCTCGCCTTGGTAACATCGTAATGGGATTAGTCGCTTTATTAGAGGTTTAAAATCAAGGGCTTATGCTCTCTCTCTCTCTCTCTCTCTCAATCTTTTCTCAAACCGCCTTCGTATCGCGTTTAATTCGTTTGCCTCGAATGCTCTAAATGGATTAACGCGAACTCGCTAACGAAGGGAGCAGAATGTTAAATTGTTCGACGTTGTTTCGAAATTCTCCTTTATCGTTTCCATCGGCGGAGATATCGTTTCCACGTGGAGCAACGTGGATGATAGAAAAGGGCACGAATCGTTACAGATACGAATCGAGCTCGTCGTTAACGCTGTGCGAATATTGTCGTCACCATGTTATCGTCGACACATGACGTGGCGATTCTCGAATACGAGCCGTGCATTCGTGGAGCAGGTGGCCAAGAGTCCAAGTACGTTCGAGTACAGGAAAATGTGGCACCGAGCGACGAGGCGAAAACCGTCGCTGAATATACCCGATACCTCGAAAAGAGGTTTTCGACGTTAAATATTAATTTTCCGCTTCCTGAACACACGCCGTGGACGCGCTCTCCGCACGCGACACGGTCGATAAAGCAGCCACGTAGTAATCAAAAGATTAGCTCGGCGAGCAGCAAGATACTCCACTCTAATAAGTCGAAGTGGAACCAAGTCCGTCACTGCGTGTTCGACACGGTTCGCTGTTTCTTCGATGGATTGAACGCAACGTATCGGGTTGCCAACGGATACAATGAAACTCGAATTCGTTGGCAATTTTCGGGAATAACGCAGTTATTTTAGCGAATTATTTCACGAACAAATTTAATATTCCTCCATCCTACTCCTTCAAGTCTCTCGAAAGTATGCGTATTCGTGGAATTATTGAGCGAGCCGCGTCTTCGAAGAACGATAACTGGAACCTGCCCTCCCATTTTCATCGATCGTGCACGTTTAAGAGTTTGCATAACCGGGATCGTTAAAATTCTCGGAATAGGGAACTGAGCGATAGCCCTGTTTTAAAATTCGTGGTGTATCGATGGTTTGACAAACATTTATTTATTTGTCTTCGATTCTTCTTGATACGCGAGCGAGGCCATTTAAAGATATATATAAGGAATAATTTAACGACAAATGTGTGGAAACGAAATTAAAGTAATCAAACGGGAGAAAGGAATCGTTGAAAACGGTGGCAAAGGATTTTTGCAGAGTTGGTAGGATTATTATTATTCGTTTGATCTAATAAAACCAGCGGCAAACTTTATCGGAAACGTAAACGTGGATCGTGGAATCCAGATGCTTTCCGGAATGGAAATTGTTCGATGGAAGAAAGAGAGGAAGAAAAAAAGCTGCTCGTTCCTCGGATTCGATTTGGATCTTTCAAGTTATTGAATATCGATGCCGAAACACTTTTCTGTGTAGAGAAAGATGAGATGAATTCCTAAGAATTTTCTTTTTTTTTTTTCTCCTTCCCCACTTAATCGACAAAACTTTTCGATGCTTTCAACGAAATTATTTATCGCCTTTGCTCTCCTTCTTCTTCGTTTCTTTTCGTCGGAACGTAAACCGATCGAAAGTTTCGTACGAAGGAGGAAGCGTGCGAAGGAACCGAAAATTAAGGAACGTTACCTGGGAAATTTTCCCTTCGTGAATGTTTCCACTGATTGGCGTAAAACGTTCTCCAATTTCACCCTCGAGGAAACCACTAATGACGCTTTCTTTAGTCACGTTGGATTACCACTGTGCCGTCTCCTCCCTTCGTCTTATCTCGATTGGCCGACCAGATTCTTCGCGAAAAAATAACGGAAACGAGCATCATCGCTCTTGTTATTCCTATTATTATTCCTCTTATGGAAAAATAATTAGTTAGAATATCAAGTCAACTCGAAAATCGTCAACTAAAACAAACAAACAAACAAACAAACATATTCACTTTAACCGAACCCCGCGCATCTAAACGTATATCCTCCGGATTTTGCGCGTGTTTCCGCCAATTTAAAATCATACTTCAAAATCATTGCGAGGAACGAATGCGGCCTCGAATAATAAGGAGACGTCGCAGAAGGGGGGGAGGTTGGAGCGTGCGGCGCAGGCCAATAATAGCGGAAAGATGGGAGTATACGGGAGTGTATAAAGTTTCCGGACGTATTAGCCACCCGTCGAATTAGCGTTGCGAGAAAATGCCCTACTCGGTGTCGATCCCAGGGGAGGCGATCCGTTTGGTCCCCGTGCGCTGTTAGGGTGAATCGAAAAGGGGGGCACCCTCGAGGAAAGGGCGGGGCCCTGTACAAAAGGGGGCCCCAAGGAAACCAACCCCTGGGTGGAGTTAGCAACCCCCGTCTATATATATATATCTTGAGCGGTGCTTTGCCCGGGGTGCAGAGAACGGTTTACCATCGAACCGCGAGGATCTCCGAGTTTCTTTATTTTGAAAAAAAATCTTTCTTACCTTTGCCCTCTCGCATCGTTCCCTAGTTAAGATTGGATAAGATTGGAAAGTAGAAAGAAAATTATAGAAAAGTGATATACGTTCACGAGCAGATGAAGGATCGAAGCTGTGAATCGAGGCGGAGGGATCGTGCGGAAGGACGGTTGAGTGGTTTCAGGATTTAGTGTTTCAATTCGTAGGATCTCGGGGTCGAGGAGAAGACTCGAAACGTGGAAACTTGAACTTTCGTGAGGTTGTTACGTGTGAATCGAGCGGATAAATTAAACGGTATGTCGCGAAGTTTCCTCGTGGACTCGTTAATCGGCAACAACTCGCCACCCGCCTACCCTTTACCGTATTACGGCAATCAATTGCCCAGTTACATGTTCAACTTCTTCAACCTGGGGTTGGGCTATCAACCGATAAGGCCGGTGCCGAGGCCGCCCGCGATGCCCGTTCCGGTTCCGATTAGCCCGCCTGCCTTGGCGAATTTACGCCCGATACCTGGCCACAGCCCTCCATCCCCTTTAAACACCTCTGCGAGCAGACTTTCCGGTAAATCTCTTCTCCACCCTCTCCAATTTATTCGCCAAAAGGACGAGCGAAAAGTTCTCACCGCCAATTTTATTCTTCTGTTCAGACGTTTCAGCGGCAGGAGAGTCGCCCTCGCGCAACAGCACCCCGACGCCGCCCCCCAAGTCGCCCAATTCCATCAACAACAGCTCGAAGAGGATTCGAACCGCGTTCACCAGCACCCAATTGTTGGAACTGGAGCGGGAATTCGCCTCCAACATGTACCTGTCCCGGCTAAGGAGAATAGAGATCGCGACGAATCTGAGATTGTCGGAGAAGCAGGTGAAGATATGGTTTCAAAATCGTAGGGTCAAGTACAAGAAGGAGGATCTTCCCTCGGGCCAGAGTCAGAAATGCTGTTGTCTTCGAACGTGCGGGAAGAGGAAGGAGGGGGCGTGCGGTGACGACTCGTCGACTCGGAAATGCGAGCAGGATGACGAGGGGTCGATCACGAGAAACGCGGAGAAATCCGTGGACGCGATTGGCAACGAGGAAACGTCGAACGTCGGAATGGCGGATCGTTTCGACCGCTCGTTCCCATCTTTCCCGGGGGCGGAGGAGGGATTGAACGTTGCGGGGGTGATCGGTTACGAGAGGGACGTTCACGGTTTGTCGAGAGGGTCGAAGAGGAGGTTGGACGGGGTCGAGGAGGCCGGGGAGGAAGCGGAGGACAAGAAGAGACGGGTCGACGGGTCGCCGTCGCTTTATCGGAACGCGATTCAAGACACTGCTATCGCGCCTGTGTTCAGGGGTATAGGATGCACCAAGCACACCGTGGAGAGGATCGTTAATTCGTAGAAAATAAGATTGGAAGGGAGAGGAAGAAGGATTCGCGTTGTTTTCGTTGTATCGTATCGTTATTGTGTACGCGATCTACGTAAGTCTTGTAAATAATGTATATAATATATTTTTGTACGACAGGAGGAGAAGAAAAACGCTGTATACGTTTCGAGGAAAAAAATAAAATGATTGAAATTGATCATTGAAATTTGTCTCGATGCGATGCCATTTTGAATACCCTCGTTATGGAGTATTACGTTCCGTAATATCGCCGTTACTTTTTTACAAGATAAATAACGTCTTATGACGTTTCCCTCGTTAGCTCGTTTACGTATATACGGACGTTTACGTATATACGAACGCGATCGATGGTGTAATTTCATTCGAAATTTATTTCACGATAATTTTCCAACTTGAAACTTGATAATAAATAGCAATCGTATGTAAAATACGTGTTAATTTAGAAGTTTATGAAAGAATTACGCGTTGAACGAGCGGCGATATTTAAATATTTCATAATGCAAAACGAGATAATTCGTGCCAATTTCATCGAATCGTAGCGTTGTTGCTTAAAATTCGGCCGTCAAGCAAGTGAATCATACGATTATATCGATTCCCCTATTACAAAAATTATCATCGAACGAAAAAAAAGGCAATTTGATCCGATCTAGTTTGCACAGCACAGCGTGGATAGTTGTTTATATCTATCAAAAAAAAAAATTGGAAAATGGATCGAAATGTTTATCTTCGTGCGTCTCTCATTTCGTACAACGCATTGGCAGAATTCGAATGAAAGAATTCGTCCGTTCCAACAAGTAATAAAACCGGAAACAAATTTTCAATTTTCAACCAGCAGGGGATCTATAAAAATTCACGAGCTACAATATTTTCATCGTGGATTACTCGTGATAAATAAAACACGGATACGAGTGGAACGAGTTAACGATCATTAATTAGTAAATATGGATACGTGAAACGGGATCGTTGCCAATTACCCCGCCCACTTTCCGATTGTTAAGCCGCGATTATAAAACGGATTAAGAGAGCGAGAAGAGTCGGACGAAGGATGAAAAAGGAGGAGGAGGAGAAGAAGGAGGAGGAGGAGGCAGCAAAAGGTGGCGAGGGACGTGGAAAAGAATCGGCGACGAAACGGGCGCGTCATTGTCGACGTGAAATCGGGTGTGATGCCGTAAATCCTGGAAATTTGTCAAGAGGCCCCCACTTTGGGTCAAATTTAAGGTAAAACGTAGTTAATGGTGTTAAGGAGCGACGACGAGGACGACGACAATGGGCGGAGGCACTCTCGCATCCTCGTCGATCGACAATGGGACACTTGTGAGCTACTCGCGCTGCGGGTGAGCGAACGAATGAAAACCGGCTGTCTTTTTTTTTTTTTCCTCACCTCCGCCACCAGGTTCCAGGTCCCATTCACGAATCCTCGAGGTTTCGTACTCGGGGGCCTCATTCATCCGCGGCCAAGAATGAGCGACCGTTTAAGGGAAAAAGTCGGAATCAAAAAATTCAGTCAGGTTCGCGCGCCTCGCCTCGCTTTCCTTTCCCTCTTTCTTTTTTTCTAGGGAGAGAGGAGAGCGGTGGTTTCAAAGGATCGGTTTCCTCTTTGATTCATAGGTTTCGGGTTAACTTACCGCTCCATGTTTTTAACGTTATTTTATATACCTCGAACATTTCGATGGAACTCGAAATGTTCGAATCGACCGAGCCTCGAGGTAACGTTTCGCTATTTTCATCCGAGTTTCCCCGATTAGTTGAAAAATTACGCTCCTCCATGAGAGGAAGGAAGGGTAAGAGGTTTGGAGAAGAAGTTGATCGGAATCGCGGAGGGAAATATCCGTATTTCGCGGTGCGCAAATAACGATCGAAGCACTCATTCCTTCCTCTCGTTCGTGTTTCGTTTGTTCGCCACAAAGGGAATTGTTTTTCCTTCCTCGCGCGCCAAGCTAAGAGATGAAAGGGGTATGTACATCAACGTAGTCGTAATCACATTATCGCTTTGGCATGCAGCGAATTTCGTCTCGAAAATACGATTTTCTTGGGGCGCAATCTACTTACTTAACTTACTCTCCCTCCTGCGAAACAACGACGCGACGTTCGTGATCAACGGATCGTGACGGAAACGCGACACGTTATCTCATCGAATAGTAAACTTTGAAATAAAGATTACTTTCGACAATTTTCTCTCGTCAATTTTTCCCCTTCGTTCTTTTTTTTTTTCTTCTTCTTCTTCTTCTTCGTTCAAACGGAGCACATTTCCATTTCTAGTGGCGAATTCGAGCGAATTCCGTGTATCGGGGCAAATGATTCTGCGACTGGCGGTGGCCTGAGCGGCAATTCAATTTTCCGGACCCTCAGGCGTGTACAGGCCTCGTCATTCGCATCGAATTCAATCCGATCCTAATGCACGATATGCAGATACGAGAGAAGCCAGTTCCTTTATTACGAATCTATCTCGACGCTTCGATCAAAGTTTCAAAGTCGACTATGTAGATAGACGAAGAGAGGAAGAAAGAGGGGATCGAGAATTTCGGAGCGAGAAATGAAAATGAAAATCAGGAAATGGACAAATTTGTGGAAAGAAAGAAGAATTAACGAAGAATCGGAAGGATCTTTCGTGGCTTGACTCAAAACTCGGTGAAAATTAATCGATTCGAAGGGAGGAATATCGCGTTAAAGAGGGAAACGTAGCCTCATTGGCCTTTATTACGCGGTGTTGATTACTATTGGAATTGTAATTACGGCCCGTATCGATGCGCCGCGTCGAAAACGATATTGGAATCGATTTGGAGCTTGTCCCCGTCTCGAAATCGGATCGTTCGAGCCGGTTGAACAATTCAACCGAGAAAGATGTTCAAGAACGTGTTGCGCGTTTCGTTGGAACGCGATCGTTGGACGGGTTCGTTCGCACGACATGCTTCCATTCCATTGGATCGCGCGTACGAACGTGGAGAAAAATTGAAGGGAAACCGCAACGGTTCTCGCGCGTGGAAACGAGGGAGAGAGAGAGAGAGAGAGAGAGAGCGAAAGAGGAGGAGGAGAGAGGAGATGGGGCGAGGAGGGATTAGAAAGGAAGGAGAGGAGGGTGAAGCGAGGCTTTCCGGTTCCGGAGCGCTAATTCATTTCATCTTATGCGCGGTGAAGAGGCGCTCGATCAAAGTTGAAAAGAGTGAGCGCGACAGCACTCGAGTAGCGGAATGGCGGGGGTTGCTCTCGTCGAAGGGGGAAGCACTCCGGGTGGTGGTGACGAGACGAGAGAGTAGAAGCGACGGCCACGGCTCGGCTCGGTGCGGGCACTCGAAAGTTGAAACCGTTTTCTCGTGTTTGCCATTGCGGGGGGACAATGGCGAGGCGCGCGGTTTCAACGGTGAATGCAGGGAATCCCTTTTTAACGTTGTCGCGCCACGAGTGCCGTAACGAATTTTTTCTTCCCCACAAAGGGCGCGCTTCTTCTCCGCGACACGCGGACAGAATTCCACCCGTTCTGGAATAACGGGCGCTCGCGTTGTTTGCGCTCACTTTGGAATTTATTCGACGCGAGCCTGATACCGAATTTTGAATACCTGAACCCGGGATTATACGAGGATTATACGAGGATTAATGCCTCGTATCTCGGGCGGATTTTTATCATTTTCGAAGCGTATACAACGTAGCCAACGACGAAATCATTTCTCTCTTCCTTTCTTGAGAAAATCGTTAAAATATTTATTGTCGTTAAACTCGATTTCCTTCCTATCCGCGACGTCGAGTAACGAAAAGTTCTTCTTTCGTCGACGTTATTTTTTACCAGATCTGGATTAAAACTCGTGTCACGTCTCACGAGTGAACGAATACGAATCTTTACAAAGAACGAATTATTATGGATGGTTGGCGCGCTCACGCGCGCTCCATTTTGTCCCCTCCGTCTTGAGGAAGGCATTTCGCCGCCTTACGACGATCACGGTGCACAAAACGTCTAAACGTTTCAGGGAAACGTGGAGACGAACGGCGCAGCTTTCTCATTGTGAGGCGGCCGCATTGTCCGATCGACTGCACTCGCCAACAACGTAAGCCACCGCAGCTACGCGCACTGTCCTCGACCAATGACACGAGAATAATTCCGCTGCACCGCCCACAACAACGCGACACGGGCGAATCTTTTACCTGAATTCGATTTAAAAAACTCTACACACCTCGATGACGTTCAATTCGAGGCGAGGCGAGGCATACGCGGCAACTTGTCGTCGATGCAAACCAATTTCGATTCGAATTGAAAAAGAAGCATTGGATAATCATCCTCCTAAATCGTCGACGTTTATCTTTTATCCGAGTTGATAATTAATCGTTCGCCCCAGTTATAACAATGTTATTCTACTTTTCTGTTATTATTATTAGCGGAGAGGAATTTCATCTACGAGAGAGAGAGAGAGAGAGAGAATTTGTTCAATAAGCGGGGATCCGTGGAAAAGCATCAAGTTTTGGAAGGTGACCCGGTTTCCCTCCGGTTTCTAGAGAAGAATAATAGAGACACGATTCCGACGAGTCATTAGGGGATCGTTACACGTGGCAGGTGCCTTATCGCTCTCCTCGAGCGCCGTTTGATTTTCTTATTAAACCGTGAACCACGCACGCGTGTCCCACGCATCTGCCTTCGTCTAATTCTGCCACGCAACTTTCAGGAAATTAAGCTTCGTCGATTCGATTTACAACCGTAAAACGTGGCCGAGCGTGACGATCATCCTGGCTTCGAAGAGTTAACGGTGTCAATTCCACGAAAATGGAAAGGAAAAATAGGAAGAAAAGATCATTGCGGCGAGTTTGAAGAGAAAAAAAGGAAAAAAAAAAAATAGAAATGAAAATTTAATTCGCATTTTAATTCTTAGAAAAATATATAAATATTAAGTAAAAGAAAAAAAAAGAAGGAGAATAAATTTTGAATTTTCGAGGTTTCAGATTCGAATTCAACTCATGTTTAAAGATCGTTTGTAATAATATAAGGATCGACGTAATATTTCCATTTGTTTCTTTTGAAATTCGTCCTTTCGATTCCGTTTGTTACGATCCGCTTTGTGTCTACACGAGAAACTCGAATAGAAATTCTATCCTCTAGGAAGAGAGGATGTAAACGAGACGTCTCATCCTTTTTCATTTTAATCGTAAGTAGAAATAGATGCACAAACGGTTCGTACGTATATATATATATATATATATATATATATATCCCTGGTCTGGAGATGAGTGTTTGAAAGTTACGGGATAATGAAATAATAAAATTGTAGAAATGCAAATGAGAATCTGCCGTAACGGATGATATACGAGGCAGACTGTTCGTAATTGTTTACGAGTCTCATCGTGGTTGGTTTGTACGCAATGATACGCGAAATATTCGTAAATTGTTACGAATGCTCGACGCGTCTAAATTTTATGCGTAATAAATGTAACGTATGCGGAGAGACGGATGCAATTTTGCATATTTATATATATATACGTAATTTCGCGAGTATACGTAGAGAACAAATATTTTTAAAACTAATTTATATTTTTAATAAAAAAAATAATTATTAAATAAATTATTCTTCCGTTTCCTTTTTTTTCTCCTCTTTATTTAACATTCGCACGATTCGAATGTGAAATAATTCAATTTGAGAATGGTCGCAAAACAATCCATGTTAAATTAAAAGCACGAGCCAACTTGATGGAAATAATGAAAATTCATTCGCGTGACTTTTTTAACGTACTCTTTGACCGTAAAAAAAAAAAAACTTGTACTTTTAATTCGTATAAAATGTAATCGTATTACGTTTGGCGGAAGGGATAGCATCAGAAAAAAAAAAAAAAAAAAAATACATCGTCGAATGAAAGGGGAGGAGAAAAAAAAAACGGGCTCAGCCGGGATTTGAACCCGGGACCTCTCGCACCCAAAGCGAGAATCATACCCCTAGACCACTGAGCCTGTTGTGAAAAGTCTCACTTATTACGGCATGTAACCGGTTCCCGTAACACAATTTCGCGGTTTGAAGATTAAATTAATCTCAACGTTGATTGTGGTGTTTCGAGTTATGAAATGAACTCTCTGCATCGATCGATCTTTTAATCATCGTAATTAAAATCGCAGCTTTGACGTGTAATTTCAATTTCTCTGCGGTTAAACGTAGATACCTATGCGTGTATATGTGTATATATAAATGAAACATCGAATCGTAATATCGTAACAATTATTTGATTAATATTATAATTAACGTTTCTACCGATCGTCCGTTCCGTATTATTTGTTAATATTTCGTATACACGTATATTCGATTGATTAATCTTTTCGTACACGAAGATTAGGCGTAAAAATAAAGAGAAAGTCGTGAATGAAAGTACGAAGCGCGGATCTTTTCAAATTCGAGAAGATATTCTGATGCGCTTAGCAACGAGTAACGGTGCAATGAACTTTCGAGTAAAAATATACTTGCAGCGCGTTTTATATCACGCGTGTCGATAATCGCACGTATCAAGTGTCCGATAATCTTTTTTACACTAATCGATACATCATTGTCAGTTAGATCATTCTTATAAAATTCATCGGAATAAAATTGATAATTGAATATCGAATAATTTGATTAAGATCTATCTTTAAGATGTACCTCGTTCTTTTTCTTTTTTTTCACTTTCGATTCCATCGTTATCGCGATATTCCCTATTTAATCGAACAAGATTGGATGAAACATTGGTGGGAACTGTTCGATGCTTCAATTTCTTAAGAAACTAGGTCGAATCGGTTGTAACGATTGCGAAACGAAACGAAGAGAAACGGAACTCCGTTTCGAGATTAATAGCGAGATCGTAAACTCTGCCCTATTTGTCATAATTAGCACCATGAAATAGCCACTTAATTTCCATCTCCCCTTTCGTGAAAGAACATTCTCTCGTTGTGTCACTCGCGGTGATGACACAAAAAAAAAAAAAAAAGAAAAAAGGAAAAAAACGCGCGTGTATTGTGCGTGGCCACCGTGATGACGAACCAACGCGAGAACACCCTTTTCTGAACAGGCTACGAACCCGACCCAGCAACCCGTGTACAGCTGGTCACGAAGGGGTCGGGAGATTTGTAGTCGTTCCATGATTACACACCGCCTCGCCCGGCCGAGGCAGAATCTAATCCAACCAGAGACTCCGCTGAATCCGTAGTTGTCTCGATCCCGATAGAGAGGCAATCGAGAAATCTACAGATACAATACCTATGAGAAGAGGACTACTACTACTACTACTATCCTGAGAGAAATGAGAGCTTCGTTGAATTTTCTCTGGATCGATCTCCATCGATTCGCCATTCCTTCTTTCGCTCTCTTCGCGTAGAATAGAAATAATAGAGGAAGTATCCACCATGCCGAAGATTGTTTCTAGACTGTATCCAGTCCGAGTATCGATTTCCGAGATGAACTGTGAGAAATTCGAGAGATAAAATTACAGTGACGCAAGTTTTATAACCTCTCGGGAGGCGAGAAAACTCGTTCCGATCCGACGGTCACTCTCTCTATCTCTCTCTTAACGAGTGACCACCTTTTAACGTCACTTTAACAGGTTCAGATACCGATCTACCCGGCGCTCTTCCCTCGGCTGGAGGGAGGGTTTTTCACGCGATGATTCCCGAATCGGAAATTTGATCGAGATGCACGATTTGGAGAAAAAAGCTCGGAGGACAGCTCGGTTGATCGGGTTCCGTTCCAGGCTCGAAGACAGGGAACAACCTGTCCTTAAATCTCGTCGAGTCACCGCGCTAATCCTTATTTAACCCTCCTCCCCCCTCCGGTTTATCGGCACGATCGAGCAGCGGGATTAACTTAACCGTTTCAACAACAATGGGGCACACGAGAAGACACCACTTAGCCTACCTACACCTTCCTGGTAACCCAACGGTATCTCTCGATCGAAGGCTGGAACCGGTACCGAGAATCACTTGTAAAGTTGTCAATCCTCGTGTCCAGATACGCGTCAGCGGAANAGAAGACACCACTTAGCCTACCTACACCTTCCTGGTAACCCAACGGTATCTCTCGATCGAAGGCTGGAACCGGTACCGAGAATCACTTGTAAAGTTGTCAGTCCTCGTGTCCAGATACGCGTCAGCGGAGGAGCCATTCTGTAATGGAAATTGAGTAAGGAATGCAATTAGCGGGGAACATTTCGGGCATACGAAAGCGACAATTAGTGGTGACACGCTTGACAAGCCGCCGGTACTTAGACAATGCGATAATAATGATCGTTATCGGGCGGAATGATCGTTAATATCGGGATAATATCTTCTCCGTGTATCGATGTCGATGCCGTGTATTAATTAATCGATCGATGTGATTTCATTGTTGTAAAGTTCAAACGCGTCGAGTCGCGTTTCATTTTTTCTTTCTTGAAGAAATGACGAGTAGCCGGGATCGGTCGAAGAATGAATCAACGAATAATCGATCGCCCTCGTGTCGTAATTATTATTCGCGGTGGCGAAAATCGTTATAACGTTTAAATCGTTTCGAGATTAATTAAACGAGGCATTCGCGTCGCTGGAACGGACAAACGTTGAAAACGTCGTCGTGTTTCAAATGACGGCCCGTTAATGAGAGATTTGCATAACATTAGCTACCCTTCGACGCCGAATTAACGTCCCTCTTCGACGGTGACATAATAGCGGGACAATGAGGTTCGACAGTGCAGAGGGTTGCACGATGCGTTAACCGATGCTATAAAAAATCGTGCCCACTTATGCCTATGCTAATTTTATCCGCTGGCGTGACCAATCGAGCCGTTGTATCGACCAAATGCGCCATCCTCGAGACAAGAGTTAATTGGTTAAGGATTGCAACGTACAATTGCCGGCAATCAAACCTATTTTTTTTTTATTTCTATAGATATTATTAATAGATTCGAATAAGTGAGTTTTAATGCGAGTTAAAGATTTAATAAGGTCGATATATAAGCGAAAGTAGCTCGATTTCTTTTCTTTTCTTTTTTTTTTTTTTTTTTCTCTCCCCATTAAAGTCCTAATTAAAAGTTGAAAATGGCAATGTTAACTCGGTAGTTGAAAAAAAAGTTTTTGGTCCAATTGCGTGTTAAGTTTGAACTGGGGGCTGGGTTTGAAAGCATCGACCAGAGGCATGATTTTGTTTATTTTTTTTATTCCCGTTTATTTGGTCGTTCCTTTCCCGCGAAACCGGAGAGGCAATTTAATTAGCTCAGGACCATCCGTTGAATTCATCTTTCTCGAAAATAAAACCACGACCGCAGCCTCAAACGTCACGACGCCCATACAATTACGCTTCTCTTCTTGACTTTTTGTTCTTTTTTCTTTTCTTTTCTTTTTTTTTTTTTTCCCCCACTTTCCATTCAAAGCTTGGCTGCCACTGATAATAATTCCCAGATAATAATCACGCCTCTCGAAGCCTCGCCTCTACTCCGCCTCCATTCTCTTTTCCTCTCTTTCGCGAGAAACATTCGAGTTCCTTGGGAAAAAAATCTCGTCGATGTTGTCCACGAGTGTTCACCTCGTGAAGAAACGAGGCACGAGATAATAATCGTGGCGGTTGAAAAGCGCATTCGAGTGGAACATATACCCGTCAACTTGGAGATTTGATTAAACTTTAAATTCGATTTTTGATCCATTTCATCCGGTGCATCTCGCTCTCGTCACGAATTCTGCGAATTTTTCTTTCTTCGAACACGCGGAACACGTGTGCCGGATTTTCCGAAAATTTTACCTTCTCTCTTACATCCTCCACTCGATGGACTACGTTTATTCCAAATTTTTGGAAAAAAAAAACAATCAGAAGCAATCACGTAAACAAACAAACGAACAATGGTCCACTACTCTACGTTCGTTAGTCTCGCATTTCCTTTGTTCGTATGCTTTAACCACCCCAAACGTTTCTCGTATCCTGTTTATTAATCGCGCTGGAAGACAGTATTATATCGCCGGCTATTCGTTCCCCGCAAAGGGGACAAAGCTGGAGGCACGCGTGATTTACAGCACGATGGAAGTGCCATTATTTCGACACAAGTTCGAAAATGGTGACGATCGATAATTTCGCGATCCGCCGCCGCCGCTTGTAAACTGTTTTTTCCGCGAAATTCCTCCCCAAACTTTATGATTTCCTCGGGGATAAACGCGTACGATTTCTATTTATTGAAGAAAATATGTTGGCGAAAGTGCAAAATTTGAATCGTTCGATACAAAACGAGTTTAGAGTGAACGAAGAATAGAAAACGATCCAAGTTTACTTAAAAGCTCGGATATTAGAAATTTGTAAGGACAACTTTTCATCTCTCGATTTTCGTGATATTAGACAATCGCAAAAATTTAATAATTTCCTTTTTAACATCTCGAACTCGTTTCTGTTCTATCGTCGTTTAGGGGTTATTTGGTGTCGCGTATACATGCCGCCTCCTCATAGCCCCACTGTTTATCGTAGATTGCTTTGCTCCTGATAGCTTATCGCGTAGCTAAGACGGGAGGAGGCCCGGGTCTACCGGCGAAACGATGGTCGATCGACCTATTTCCCTCGGCTCGTGGGGTCGGAAGGTTGTCTCGCAAGGTCGCGCGCCTTTCCACCAAATTCAACTTAAAGAAAACGGCTTAAGACCTCCTTAAATCTCGTCTTAAAGACACCTTTGTTTTTTGAATCGTACGATTTCGCATATGCTCGTATCGTGATGTAATATACGTAACAAGATTATTAATCCAACAAATTTTCGATCGACAGATTTTTCGAAGGTCACTCTCCCCAAAATCAACGAGAGAAAATTTCTTTCGTACGAGTGTGCTATTTGTTGCGAAGCAAGCCTTTCCCATCCGTGGAACAGTACAATGGAACAATGGCGGAAAGAGAAAAGGGTCTGATTTCCTCGAGGCACATTCTTATTTACGCGGTTAATTTAATACGACAAAGAGGGAGTTTGTATAACGTGTCCTTCCATTCTTCGAAATTACTTCGAAAGGTAGGGTCTCGTCGAATCGATATCCGTGGCGTGTACGTGTATCGTAGGAGAAACGTGTTTGGCCAGCTAGCCCAGCTGGAATTCGCGGCATCGACGTTCATCCGCGATTCTTCCGCATCGCGTGTAAGTGGCACTCGTGAATCACTCGAGTAAATGCCGTGGCGGTATGAATTAACGACGAGCCAGGTACCTCGAGCGGAGACTGATCGCCCGATTTTCTTTTCACTCGAAGTCGAGGAGTCCACTTAATTAACGGTCGCCCCTTTCCGTCTCCGCGTCTTTTAACAGCATTGTTACATGTGACGTGTGTTTACGGATGGGGGTACACCGCGTTTGAGGGTTCGATTCCGACGATTCGACCTGGCAAGTGAACCGTTAAAGCCCAAGTGCCTCTCTCTCTCTCTCTCTCTCTTTCTCTTTTATGCAAACGAGACGAATATGCATCGAGCCAATTCACCTTTCTGCGAACCGTGTACGAGCATTCTCGAGTTTAATCGATGTCGAGAAGAATTGCTTCACGATATAACGAATCGTTCGTTCGAATTATTCGATTATTTCGTAATTGGACGGTTTAATTTTTCGTTGAGATGGAAATCGAAGAAATCGAAAATGAAAAAACTGAGAAAAAATTCTGACCATCGCTTGATCCTGCTTCTTTTTCGCCGTAGTGGGATAGTGGTCGCTTTTTAAACGTCTCGTTAAATCGATACGGATTGATACGAATCGAAAGATATATGAAATCCGATGAATTAACTTCGATCCCTCGGGGGATTCTTTTATCCTTCTCGTGGATCGGTTTTAATTTAACTTGTTTAATCCTCTCGGAGTACGGAAATTTTACAGACGCGTTTATCTATGGGATAAATATTTAAATGATAATTTTCCTTGATTACGCATAGAGAAATGTACGTGAAATATCTTGTAGATTTTTCTCCTATTACGAACTCGATAACAATCTGCGATGATTTATGAATACAGATATTCAAGTATTCGATATAAGGCAAAAGGGACGAACCGTTCTCTTATTAGTATCTTTTTTCTATGCTACTCTTCCCTCGTAAAATTAAAAGTATATACTTGTACAATAAATGTTAAAATATATTTCTGGCAAACCCTTTATGATCCTTTGACTGCTTCTCCACTCCATTATAACGAGAAAATTAAACTTTTAAATATGCGGGATATTTTTGTCCCGAGTATCTTTTACGTACAATCAAATTGAGAGACGTGGCATCTAAAGGGGGAAAAAAGAAAAAAAACGTGGAGCGAGAAAATTCCTCGATGATGGATCGTATAACGAACTTTCCAAGACGCCAAAAATTATATAAAATTTAATTCATCGAAGTTGTAACTTTTTTAAGTGGCCATCGCGTCTCTTTCGAACGACACAACCCCCCTCCCCCTCGACTACTCGCGAAATGCAGTTAAACGTAGCTTCTTGAGTACAGACGTAACCCAATAAAATGGTGGTGGCGACGAGAGGGTCAGCTTTTCCATGCCAACCAGCCACCACGGGAGTTCTCAAGTTCACGCCCGTAGATATTTGACGTCGACCCTTTCGAGAGATCCTTCCTCGTATTTACATTTCCATGTCGTCGTGGTGTGTACAAGGTTACCCGATTGGCCGCGTTAAACGGATTAAAGGGGGGCGTACGACCGACCTTTTCTCATTTCGACTCGTGCACTGCCGATTCCTCGTCCTACTGTCACCGCGTGTCCACAAACGCGCGCGCGTGTGTGCGGTTTTACGTGTCGTTACGCTCAACCACGCTTTCCTCCAGGCTGTGATCAACCATCCATTCGTGAGTGCGCACGAGATTAACAGTGTGTTTCCTCCCCCTCCTCCTCCTCTTCCTTTTCGAGTTCGTGGATTAAGCGGAAGCGGTTTTTTTCGAGAAGAATTAGAAACGCGGATATAACGTATAATAACTGGGAATGGGACGTGAGATTTGGGATTGGAAGGGACCGATTTAAAAGTGGAGGATTTGTCTCCATTTGTCTCTGGAAAAGATTGAAAAACTAGTTTCGTCTTTGTACATTTTGCGATCTTTGTCTAACGCGATCTCGACAACGATAGCGATTCGTTCGAAGGATCGCAAAGAGGATCGAAGATTGGTGGTGGATAGAAACGATTGGTCAATTTTCGAGAGTCAACCGCAGAGGGAACCTTTCGCCTTTTCTCTCTTTAAGGAGAAAGGAAAAGGAACGGCGAAAAGGAACGGATTGACAGTTGGAAAAATTGCACGTCCGCTGCTGGATTATTTTTCGTTAAAAAGAAGGGAAAATAGACGGTATCGTTTTGAAAAACGGATGGTTCACTCTACCGTAATTTCATCGATTAATATTTTACATTAGGCGAGAATAAGCATTGTTTCGAGCCGCCACAAGCGTGTTTCGAAGAGATGTCAAATTGAAAAATTCGTTATTAAGAAGCAGTGGAAGCACTGTCAGAGAGGAAAAATGGCGGAGGAACACGCGAGTACACGTTCCACATTGAAGCATTTGAAATATTTACGAGTTCCTGTTCTTAATCGGGCAGAGAAATGATAAATCGAGAGAGAGATTACTCGCTAGAGCACGATTCGCGAATATATCTAATATATCTATAAAAATATATCTATAAAAATTCGATACTTTCGACGAGGATTTGTAGAAAAATTTGACGCAAATTTTAGCGCATATTATTCCGCGACGTTTGTGCGCAAACAACTGCTCGATCTCGCGGAGAAATCGAGGAACGATCGTTTAATGGCTCGTTTAAACGAGCGGCCATTGTGCGAACGGTTCATTCGCTCGAATAAACACAGATCAAAGTTATGATGCTCATCCTTCCAGCCCGTCGATTATCATTTTTTTCTCTTCCTTCGTCCATAAGGAGCGAAATGAAACTCTCATGCGAGCCTAAGTAAACGAAATCGAAAACGGTGGCCTGCAACTCGTTAATAAGGCCGTTGCATTTTACCACGCTCGCTTTCCTATACATAGCTCTCTATTCTTTTCATTGCTCTTTTATCGTAAAAGATATTACTTTTTATGCGAATACGTTAAACTATAATTTTAAACACCTTATTGCACGCGCGATCTTCATAATGTTTCGATTGAAATAATATACACGCGTATCCAAACGTGTACGTGTAATTTAAAAAAAAAAAAAAAAAAGAGAGAAAGAAAATTGTAAATAAGCGCAAGCAGGAGATATTAAAATCGATATGGCAATATTTCAAATATCGTTTAACGGCCTTTACAGTCCGATCTAATATTCGGAGCGGAGGGGTCGTGGAGGGGTTGTAATAATTCTCCGTTCGATAAACACACAAATAACACGGATGATCCGTGACCTGATATTATAGGCATAAAGGGTCTCGAGTGAACCGTGGTACCGCGATGAGCCGAAGTGAAAAGTAACCGACTGCGATACACACGTTTCTTTCACGTGTTGTGTACGTATCGCTGGCAAAAATTGTGGACGCGCGTTTGATCGAGAAGACACGACCCATTATGCGTCGATAATGCCTCGGCAGCATGGTCGAACCTGGGGCCCGTGGGTGCTCCCATTGTTATCCATCCACGATGGATACCCTTGGCTGTGTACAGAAGTGCTTAATGCAATAATACACTATAAAGATACCATCGGGAACTCGATGGCCCGTGTTCTTTGCTCGGCTGTTACACACCCTGACCTCCCTCCCTCTCCCGTCCCAACGAGATTTTCCTTCCTATGTAGGGAACGGCGAAACTAATAAGCGACTGCAACACTTGTATTCTCGTCATCTCGACTCTCGATCTCGTCGGTAATTGCTCGAATCAATTGCGTCCCACATTGGTTCGAAAGATAGGGCCTGGACAAAATTATTTTTTTTCAGCTTATATTAAGGAGATTTAATTTTTTTTTTTTATAGAAAATAATACTTTTTATATTGAAGAAGTTAAGTGATGAGTGTTCGGTTGTGTTTGTACGTATCATGGCACGGCTGTAAACAATAAAGTAATTTTATAAGTATAGTTTTGCAAAGTTTTGCGAATCGAATATGGCAGTGAAATAAAGTAGAAAGTTTCTATTTTTTATTATATATTCAACTCTATAGAACGACGTGGAACATATAAAAAATCATTGACAAATCATTGACAAATTACATTTGTGAATGTAATTCTAACATGAAGTAATTACTTGATTTTAAAGTTTAAATTCCAAAAAAGAAAAAAAAAATAATAATTTGTAACGATTAAAATTAAAATAGATGTTTTGACATGTCATGTATTATAAAATCGAAATTTAAATGCTTTTTAATAAATTTTAATGAAATTTACAGAATATTTCTCAACTATTGAAATCGGTCAATTATCGATTACTTCTCTCTCTCTATATACGCGTATTTTATTTAATGTAAAAGAGTTTTAACGTACGGTTATTATACATCGAAACGATTAATTTTTTTTTATAAATTCGAAAATGAATTTCGTCCACTTTTAAATACATCGTTCGAACATGATCGCTCAGGTCTATTAATAATGAAATCCGTGACACTGGTATTACGCCATAAGAATCGATCAAAGGGGTAAGGCAATTTATTTTTTCGCGTGCTCATTAGAGGCGAGATGGGTCGAAAGTGGGGGATTTATCGTTTCGTATATACGCTCGGTCAGATCACCGATCTCGAAGAACACGTTTCGTGACCGAGCCGATCTGGCACGTCGGGCTATTTGCCGCATCATGTTCACGATTTCACGAGCGTACGAATAATTAAGTGGGTCAGGTCAGCTGCCACTTCGCCTATGAAAGTCGTAAAACCCAAAGGAGTCCAACGGGTAATTCTAGGTTTACGAGGCTGCACACAGGTGCTCAATGGGATTAAATTTAATCGAGATACAGATTTATCGGGTATAATGGAATACCGATGATGTTTACGGTGAGTTATCGCGCCGTTTTTGGGGGCAATAAACGATTTCGGTTTATTAAATATTTAATCTTTCGTTTCTTATTGCGACACTTGTACGAAAATAGATAGTAATTGATTCTCGATTCGTGTCAAGTGGGTTTAGGGGTTAAGGAAGTTGAAAAGTGGCAAAGGAAGATTAAACGACAAGGTTTTTTTTTTCTTTTTTTTATATCCATCGGATAATATATTTTAAGTTTTTCCAAGAGTTGTGTCGGTCACGCTGATGAAAAAAAAAAAAAAGAAAGAACGAAGAGGGTTAGAGCGCGTATAACAGGGCGACCAGGTAAATTACGTCACACCCCGCGGTGTTCAGGTATCCACCAGGTGTCACCAGCCACTACCCAGTCAGCGAAACCATTAACCATTCCAATTCTTCCCTCGAAAAACCTCTCTTCAACGAACGCTCCCACTCGCTTCGAAACTCCTGGCCCTATGTTTTGCCACTGTGCGAGAGCAAAGTCGTTCGTTCGTTCGTTCCCGACAATTCAGCTTTGTCGGTGGCCGCGATGTCTCGTTGCTTTTCTGACAAATTGGGGAGACGAGGGTAGCCTCGTAACACGGTTTGAAAACAAATTTGTCCGCGCAGGGTCATTGATGGATCGTGTTTCCTTCCAATTTCCCCATTTTTCCCTCCTCCCCCTCCCTTACGAAGAACGATCTCTCGATCAATCGCGCCATCTCTTTCTTCCTCTCGCGCGAGACGACACCCAAAGATCCTCCTTTTCGTAATTTCAAATTTTTAAATTCAAATTATTCCAGAGATACTCCTGCCCTTTCCGCACCCCCTTTTAAAATCTCAGCTTCAAGGACAATTGGGATCCAGTGGAAATTGATTATCGACGAAACCGGCGAGTCAGTGGATTTCGCTCCACTCGAACATCCTTTTCTCGTGTATTTACACGGTGTGAAAGAAAAGTGTGTAGGACGTCGAGGCGGTGAAGAAAGGGCTTTTGCGGCAGCTGCGCGAGAGAGGCTCGTTGCACGCCGATTTCCAACGACGGGGCCGGGACGATTTGTCGAGAGTGGGTTTGAAGAGACTCCGTTTAAATTTGATACGCCGGATTTGGGGAAAGATCGAGGAACGCGGTATGGATCGAAGAGCATTTCACGCCTCTCGAGGATACACTGCCGCCTCTTCTCCGTTCGATCATCTACTCTTGGAGCCGAGGGAATCGGGAGAATACACGCGTGCTGCCGGTTCGGGAAGGAAATGGGCAGAGAGGAGGGTCGGAAATCGGTGAATGCGCGCTCGAGTGTCCTCCGGCGTTCCGTCCATTTTGCGGAGAACGCGTGAAACCGGGAGAAATTCACGGCGGACCGCAGATGCGGACCTATTCTTCCTCTCCCTCCCATTTTTTTGCGTCTTGCATTCATCTTCGTTTCGCGATCCTTCTTCGATAGAATTTCGATTTGGACGATAATGTTGCAAATATCGTATGATATATCGATATTCACGAGTTCGAGTATCGCGATCGATACGGGACAATATTTAAATTGTTCGTTAAAAAGTAAAATAACGCGAATATATATTATTTAATATATTCGCGTTTCAACCGAATCGTTCATTTCGTTCGTTTCATTTGGGGAAAATTTTAACGGTTGAAGTTAAGAAATAAAGTTACTTTGACCAGAGGTACTTTGAATAATTTATTATCGAATAAAAAGTATCGAATAATCGCGATTAATCGTAGGGCCGAAACGATCGACGAGTAAATTTTATTCGAGCATTTTAAATATATTACTTGAAAGTAACCTTGTTCAAAATTTTAACCAATTAATTTTTTCCATTAGTGGCCGATTCCACCATTCGAGAATCATTCTTCTTTGTTTGCGAATTATTCACAGAGTATGGGCGTATAAATTTCTAATTTTCTCTTCGAGAGTTTGATCCATCAGTGATCTAATACTTCTTTCCAAGGATGGAAGTAATATCCTATCTATTCGATTCGTTGTCTTTCCATTTCATCAATCAATCTAATTGAATTCATCTTCTTAAATAACTTGTAACCCAAATGCCATCCTCAACTCTTTTTATGTCATCTTCTCTTTTTTATTTTCGTTCGATACTTATTTGTAAATAAATTTCACCAACAATTATTAAAGACTTAGTATATAGGTTTAATGCACTGGGTTGGATCAACGAGCTTTTAATGCGGGTCACTCACGGAGGAAATAATTAAGGAAACGACGATCATGAGATCATTTCGGTTGAATTATCGCAAATATCGGAAAATTCAAAGCGAGCTCGACTTATTCGCGGTTCATGAAACAAAATATTGGTGCGCGAAGGAAAAGGTTAAAGGCACGTTAAAGCGGATAATATACCGTTCCTCGTTCCATTTTTTCTCGATTAACGTCCGTAATTTCCGCTTTATCGCGGCCGTGTTCTTATCAAAAATATTCTTTAATGCGATATGCCACGAAGTGTATTAAAGCGTATATGCTTCGATTCTGTTGAGGAAACAGTTTATTGCTACAATCTGAATTTTTCTAATAATTTTTTTATATTGATAATTATGTTATAAAAATTATAAAAATTAAGTTGATTACGCGAAGACTTTAAGATTTTATTAAATTCTTTTTTGACTTTATACACGTCTGATTTATTTTTTATCGGTATTGAGTAGTTTTCCAATTTTTCCGATCTTTTCTTTTTCTACGTTGAGATAAAGGCAGCAAAGAGAATTAATGTTTCTTATTCTTTATAGCCTTTGTCCTCTTCGATTATTATTTCTTTCTCTTTGAAAAATTTAATTCTTTTCGAGTGGAATCTGAAGCCTATCGTTGAATCAAAGGAGAATTAAAAATAGAATCGTAAAACATTAAAAAAATAACAAATTTACTGAATTCTTTAAATTTTCTAAAATTTGATCGTGCTTTTATCCATTATTCCATCATTTGAAAGAACGTATCATTCGCAAAATGCTTCAACGATCGAGAAGACAAAAGAAGAAAGTTTCTCTTTCGATAAACATTTTTATTGGAAAGTCGCACAGTCGACGAGGATGCCAGACGATTTCAATATCGCGTATCGTATTGAATAAAGATAGGTCAGTATTAACAACCTGGGAAGCGATCGTGACTTTATTACGATTCAATTCGCCACGAAGACACGAAAGAAAAATACCTTCGAGCTTTCTCGTTGCCATTTGTCTGTTGGCACTTCAACAATCTGATCGATGACAAAAGGATTTATTTCTCTTTCACGGAAACTGCTTATAGACTGCTTTGCTCGAAAATCGATTCGCCCAGACTTCGAGAAAATTGCCGTTCCACACCTTTCCGTTCGAACGAAAAGCTCTCGAGGATTTAGCTTTTCTTTCATTCGAAATCCTCCGTTTGTATCGATCGAGTTGATAACGATTCCAAAGCGTTTCCTCTTATTCTTCCAAACGTTGTTTCCCAAACACACGAAACACCCCCGCACGTTTCCAAACGCGACGTGCCAATAATATCTTCCTAAAAATATCTTAAATTCGAATTTCTCTTCAAGAATTCAGATTCGATTATACTCGATCGCTTCTACGTTTCAGTTTTTCTAATTCGAGATCGTAGAGATCGAGGTGTAGGCGTGCAACAACTAGGTCACGATTGCTCCACCGATTGGCCACGATAAATTCAACTTAATTCCGTAATTCGCCGATAATCGGGCGCATATCGTTAGCGGTGGATTAACGAGTGGATCGATGGAGTTAAATTTCCAAATATATATACATATCGAACAGGATAGAACGATCCTCTTGGATTCGAGCTATATCCATTCGATATAGGATTCGAACGAGAGGAAAATCCGTTGGCGAACGAACGATGTTTTCACCGCGCGTCGAAATATTCTCTCCCCGTGACACGCGCGAAAGGGGATGAAAGAGGGCTCGAGAGGCTCGTGGATTCGAAGATAAAGCTTCGTGAAACGCGATGGAGATTCTCGATCGACGGCGATATCGACGTTTCGTTCGACGGAAAAACGGGAAAAAAGTGCATTTTCTCGCAAGCGAATTCTCTCTCTCTCTCACCTGCACCTGCGCTCGCTAATACGAAATCGATAGCGCGACGACTCCCGATAGCTCGTGGGAGAACGCGACACGCGGAGAGGAAAGAAAGAGAGAACGAAGCCGAGTTGCTCTCGGTTCGGCCGATTTTTTCCTCATTGAATCGCCCAGGGAACACGTGTCCCCGGGGTCCAGGTCAAGCGATACGGGAAGAGAATCTTCTTCTCCGTCGCAGGGTGTCGCAAACCGGCATAAAGGATGCAAGAGAGCGATGCTTCTCGAGGCTGGAGATGCTCGAGGCTCAATGATCCCCGTGAGGCCATTATTATACTCGTAGTAAGTCGGGGACTGACCAGATGTTAAGGCCGGCCCTTCGACTTGGACCGGTATAGATTTCATTCACAAGACGCTCGGCCGACTCCTCGAGTCGAGGCCCATTGTGACTTGGAGTACCTGTAACCTAGAAGATCCTAGAAGGAATGGGAGGAGGCTGGTGTACAAGGAAGGGAAAATTTAAATTTCTCGCACGGGAGGGGGGCGAAGGCGAGAGGCTCTCATTGAGAAACGCGGAACAGTGGAGCTCGAGGTACACAATGATAAAATGGCGAGGCTGGGACGAGGGGAAGAGGATCGTAGGAGGAACGAATGGGAAGAAATGGAAACGAAGGAGGATAACCTTACTTGCTTCGGTTTAGTTGCTCGGTAAAGACGCGATAGGTAATAATACCTTTCTCTCTTTCTCTACGTCTCTCGAGGGTGTTTTCTTCCCTTTTGGCGCGAAAGCCAAGTGCCTCTTTCCAGCTTCATTCACTTCTTCAGAGAGTCGCGGGGACTGAATGGAAACCGAACTGGTGGGCGGTAGATGAGAGGTAATGTCATTGGAGAGGTGTTAGGCTCGACGGGGAGTTTCGGATCGAATCCCAGAAACCTCCGAACAAGGGATGGTTGAAGGGAAGTCAACGATGTTTTTAAAGCCTTTGAGAACGATTAAACACCCATTCGAGGAAATTGGATCCGAATGTTAAAGAATTTAAACTTCACTGAAATTTTATTTTTTATCATTGAATGTTGGCCAGCAACGTCACTATTTCATAGTTGATACCTATTTGTTCTTCTTCACATACTTCAAATGTTTCGTAAATTGAATATATTTAGTTAAATCCGTACGTTTTATTCGTTGTTTTCACTGCCTCCCTCTTCACTCAATAAATGCAATTTTACTTTCCACAATTCCTATACATCCAATCAATTTACCCTCTTTGTTTTCTTCTTTTCTTTTTTTTCGTTCATCGAAAATGAAACGCGGGTAAGAGGCGTTTAAATACCGCGTGAAAGTTGTATGGGCCGCGCGCGAGAGGTAAACTGATATTTTCTAAGGGAGGAGCGGTTACGTGATTAGCGAGAGCTTCTTCGAGGAGGAGGAAGAGGAGGAAGATCGATTCTTCGATCGAGGAAAAGTGAACAACGCGAAGAGGAAATGAAGCGAGGAAATCGACTCGAAGGGACACGAGTCGTCTCCTTACTCCTTTTAGCCTCGTCCTTCGGAAAGGCCTTCGATCGCTTTGAAGAATACGTTCGGGTGACGTACCGTTCGAAAACGAAGGACAAGATTTCGAAGGTTGAGAGATTAACCTACATATTCTCTCTTTCTCGTTCTCGCTTTCTCTCTTTTTTTCCTCCTCGACACGCGTGAAAGAGATAACGAGACGCACAATCACTTACCATACCGTATCGTGAAGCGTATGTCGAGTTATTTTGTGTTCGACGTGCACGTTTCTTTAGCGCCGAGTGGTTGAAAGGCGAACGACGATATTTTTTTATCGGAGATGCGAGATTTATTTTCGTTATCCGGGAATAAACGGCACAATAGGGATGAATTTATTTATTTTTTTCCCCTTCTTATTAATAGAAAGGGAAGGGGAGTAAAATTCTTCATTTTCCCAAATTTTCTGATAGAATAAAATAAAAGCAACGTCTCTCCCCGCCTTCAAACAACAACTCTGTTTTAAGAAATTGAAAGTTTACCAGTTTGCGGTGCGATGTTTGAACAAAATGGCGTCAAACCATTCGAACACGAGTTGGTTGACAACATAAACCATAATCATTCACGTTGTTGACCGTTGGGCTCGTTGGGCGTGGGCACGGGCCAGGGTGTTCAATTATTAATTAAGCGCAAATCGAGCCACTGGATGAGCGTTAAGTTTACTCTTGTACTTTATAGGTCAATGGATCCTAATTGAGATATCTGGATGGTTGTAAGCGCGGCATAACCCGATTCGCTAATACCGGGCGCATAGTTTCCGCATAGTAATTTCGTTTCGACCGTCTCGTTCCGGCGATCATCCAGAGAGATCGAGAAATTGAAGCGAATTTGCGATATCCGAATAGCCATCCTCCCGGCATTTCGAAGGTAAACACGTTTGATTAAGAGAAACGAGTAGAGAAACCATAGAGAGAGAGTGATCGGTCGTTAAACGAACGTTTGCGGTAAACGGTTTACGACGTTCTAATTTTATAAGCGATATGAGCGAGGAGGGGATCGTAAGATCGCAGCGGCGGCCTCTCTCAGCCGTAAATTTTGATTTGTCAGAGTTTCTTAAGCCCTGTTTGCAACACCTTGCTCCTTCTGCTCATTCTTAAGGCAAAAAAGGAAAATGGCCTGGTGGTTGCTCGTAATTTTTCAACGAGGTCCCTAAATGTCCCTACCACCGGTTGAACTTTTCTCAGAAATTGCATCTCGTTCGTGGATCACTCGGTCTAGATTCGAATACGATCGCTCGTAAATTTTCTTTCTTTTTCTTTTTTTTTTTTTTTTTTTTTGGGGATTAATCAAAGCGGACAACAAGAATAGTACAAGTATTCCAGAATATTGCGTATTCTTTTGCGAATTATTGTTTGCCATATTTATAAGAAATAATATTGGACGACAAGTTGAAAAATCCCTACGAATTATTCGAAAGATTCAAAAATGCGGTATTTATAATTTCGCGAGGGCCGTTACATCGCGTTAACGTTGGCCCCCGTATTTCTCAACTTTTATTCATTTTTCGTCGCAAAGAAAAATGTGTTTCGCTCGGGTGTACCGTTATAAATTTTTATTTATTCAAGTTCCACGAACCAGTCGGACGTTCTTACTTCAGTCGCGGCGATAAAACTTTGCAATGGCCGTCGAAGAAAGCCTCTTTTCATCGCGTAATTTTTATTTCGCAAAAAGTTGCGGATAAGTTCTCATAAAAAAGGAAGAGAAAAGATGAAAACTCGGTATTCACGATTTTGAAAGCTATAATATTTATACTTGATACTTAATATTATAATATTTTTACGAGCGAATAAAAATTTCGTCGATGACACGATTAAATTATTAAATTATTAAACGAGGATGAGATTCGTTTAGCGAGGATGAAGGAAGACTGAATTCACTTTGACATACCTACGAGTGAGAGTAGCAAAATAATCTCTCCCCGGCATCGTCGTCCTTTTCAGGGACGAACCGCAACCCCAGCCTCGCTTCCTCTCCAGGCGACGTTTATTAAATTAGAAACGAAGGGAGCGCGCTAGATGCAACTAGCGCGAGGGTACAGCTGGGCTGGAAGCATCTGGAATACGTGGCGAGGAATCTTTGCCCGCCGTTTTGATCAAAATCTTGCGCGAGAACGGCTGGAATTCATCTTTCTGTCTTTGTTCAGTCCACCTACCCGCCCCTCGATCGATCGAGAACTCGAAATCAATCTTTGAGCACGTCTAAAAATACTTTCATCGTAGATACAAAAACATCGAGCGGGGAACGAGAGTAGAGACGAAGGAAATAATTTTCCAAGGCGAGTATATTCCAAGGTGTTTTCGTTGAAAGCTTCGTTGAATCGAGCTTGAAACTATATATATATATATATATTTATCGTTCGATTCGATTTCCAATTGCTCTTCGATTAATATCGCATCATCGTAGATTCATCGGTCTGAGAACCCGCAGATTCATCGGATGGCGCACCGGTATTCGCCGCATATTCATCCTCGAAAACTAATAATTTCACGATCGTTATACGACTAGGTATGGCGACGGGTGGCCCCGAATCGACGATTAATCTTCCCGTTCGAGTTTGTTGCCTTAATAAACGCGTGATGCGACAGTTTCGAGCACGGATCCATTGTGGCGATCTTCCTTCCTTCGGTGGAGCACCTCGTTACGTCGAGCACGCTGTACACCGCATTTCGTCGAATCACGCGATGGCCGTCCCACCATCTCCACGCAATTTACATTGCAACGATGCACTTCAAAACGAAACGTTTCCATCCCTCCAGGGTTTGGCCATTAACTAAGTTGAAAAAGTAACTAGTTAAAAATTTCGAATAAACTTACTTTAAATAACTTACTTGTTAAAATAGTTGAATAACGTTTATTCGTAGTTGTTAAATAATCAGCTAAATAACAACCTCACCTGTTTGACATTACAATTATTTCCGATCGTTATTACGTTTTGAACAATAAATTATCGAAACAGTAACTTATCCAAGTAATTAACTTCGACTATTAAATTTTACCCATCGATCCTATGATTATCGTCGCGTTCGATTTTCAATTCGCGTGAATCAACGATATCGATGAGAAATTATTCAACGTTCCATTCCATTCCAATGGAAGATAATATTTGTCACGATTTGTCGTCTATCAATCAAGAGTTTCTAGTATGGAAATTTCCTTGGCGGAGATATATACATTTATAGTTATTTTAAATAACCTATTAAAGTGTTTGAATAACATTTATTCGTGATTATTATCCGCTTTAACCTCAGCCGTTTGTCACTTTCGATCGTTATTACGTTTTCAACAATAAATTATCAAAGTAATTTTAATTCCAAATATTAAATTTTACTCATCATTGCTTCCAACAATCCTATATCGAACTATCGACGTCTCGTTCGATTTAAATCTACGCGTACACGATATCGATGAGAAATCGGTTCGATCGATTCGACGTTCCAATGGAAGATAATGTATATTTGTTCCAATTTGTTGTAACGCGGAGATATATATGTATATATACATTTATAGTTACTTTAAATAACCTATTAAAATATTTGAATAACATTTATTCGTGATTATTATCCTTTTCTTATAACCTCAGCCGTTTGCCACTTCCGATCGTTATTACATTTTCAACAATAAATTATCAAAGTAATTTTAATTCCAAATATTAAATTTTACTCATCACCGCTCCCAACGATCCTATGTCGAACTATCGAACGTCTCGTTCGATTTCCAATCCGCGTGAAACGACGCGAACACCATATCGATGAGAAATTATTCAATCGATTCGACGTTCCATTTCATTCCAATGAAAGATAATGGATATTTATCACAATTTGTTGTCTACGATCAAGCAAGAGTTTCGACGGTGTATGGAAATTTCCATACGGATATATACACGTACGTATATATATATATATATATACATCCTTGAAAGGTCTCCGCGTTCAAGCGCCATCGCATCCTTCACTGTCACGCACGATCGCGTTTCCGTTCCCGGGTAAACAGAGAGGGTGAGGAACGTAATTTGGTCGTATGCCGCGGCGCTGAAGGCGATCGCTCGGCCGCGAAATCGGCGAAACGTACGTGGCTCGCAAAAGCGAGCTCGTACGCCGAATTGTGTCCCCGGTGACGCGCGATATATCATAATTTTGTAACCGGTCTGAGAAAAAAACCGGTCGAGGGGGACCTAGTTTGGGGAGGAGGGGGCCCAAGATTGAATATGTTTCGTGTATTCATAACCCGACAATGGCCACTTGAACCTGCCTTGTTAGATGGGAGCGGTGAAGCGAGAAACTGGGTGGAGTCTATAGGCCGACTATAGGTCGTTTCAAGATCCGTTGAACGTTATTGATGAATATATATATATATATATGTATGTGTCTGTCATATATGTGTGTGTACATTCGGTTTCTCGATCAATGATCGAATAGCTCGACATCGTGTCACTGTAACGTGCACGATTGGCCATCGACGATGGTGTGTTTACCCGATCGATTCAACTGGAGATCGATGTGTAATTTCACTGAATTCATTGATATCGATCTCGATCGAGGATCGTGTTCGTGCGCAAAACGCGAAGGATGCGTATACGATTTCTTGATTTAACGAAAGCGAAAGGATCAATGGATTCCGATGGATTGATTCGAATGGAATCGTACAGCTAGATCGTTGTTGCGATTGTATGAGATTGTATGGAGGTTGGAATGAATACACGAGTCGTAAATGTGACGTGATATATATATAAAATAATATTGGAACGACACGATTCGACGAATATTTATCACGGTCGACGATCCTCATCTCGTTTGACGTAATTTCTTCTTTACGCCCGAGGAACGCGAAGAATGCAATTATTTGTCGCCCGTAATCGCTCGTGAATTCTCGGAAGATACGACTCGGAAAGGGTGGATCGATCGAATTTGTTCCGCCATTGGCCCAACTACGCAGCCAGAGACCAATATATATATATATATATATATTGCGAAATTTAATTCTTAATTAAAGCACGAATCGCAGAGAGGACGATTCGTTACGCGCTATCGAGCCACCCTAACGCACCTGCAACGCCTATGCCATTCTTCGACACGTGGAATCCGTAGAACGTTGAAACGAATAGCGAGCGAAAACAAATACGCGTCACCCTGGACCAATCCTCGAACCTCGTCCTAGCCAATATGTGTCCTCCACCCTAAATTGTCGAGTTGAAAAAGATGAGGCGACGCGAGTTCGATCATGCAATGGCGCAGCCAGTTGGGACAACTTATTTCATCGACAAATTTTTCGAAATTAAAATTTACTCGAATCCTTTTGGAATAACTGTTTCAAACGCGCCAATTCTTATAAATCATTCTTCCAACAACTTCGAAACTCAATCGAACGCGGTTCAAAATTTCTTTTAAATCTAAAGAACAGCAGAGACGATCGAGCAAGCGATTCTCGTAATTTTTCGTAGGCCACGTCTCGATCACGATGCATCCTCGTGTTTTCTTTCTTTTCTTTCTTTTTTTTTTTCCTGGAACCGCGACGCTACGCATAAGAGAAATCGAAACTAAAATCGAAACTACGTTTTTCATAGCGAGCCAACACTGGAACAATTTGGATTCGTTGGTAGCGGCGCCATTGGAACATCGAGACACGGGGTTGTTTCGGCACCCCCTCTGCGCTCTTCGATGCACCGTGCACGTGTGCCATCCCGCGATTCGTCATGCTTCTGGTTTCAAATGCGTTCTACGATCACGCGTGTTAATACACGTTAATGCCCGTTATATATCCACGCGGTGTTTACATTGTGCACCAGTTACAAAAGATATCGCGATCGTTTACCACGTTAGCCGTACCTTCATTTCTCTACGCATATTGAAAGCGGGCGGAGAGATGGGCCTGCGAGTGCACAACCAAAAGAGAGAAAAAAAAAAAAAAAAAGAAAGAAAAGAAAGAAAAAATCAATAGCCTACGAGAAACCATCCATCCATGTTTGCAGTTTCGAAAAAAAATCGTGTTTACGTGCACGATCAATGCGACTATAAAAAAAAGAAAGAAAGAAAGATGAAGAAAAAAATTAATGATCTTTATCGTTGCTCGATGACCCGACGACCGTCTGGATCGGTCGAAGAGAAGCGACGGAAATGGAATCGTCATCGATTACACGGTTCACAGTGGACGACGCTGCGACAAATTTGTATTAATGACCAGGCAACTTTCCTTTCGACCAGTTTTTGCATACTCATCCACGCAATATGCGTCGTGTAACAGTTGGCAGCGGATCCGACCGAGTTTCTTTTATTGTCGATTTCGATTTCGCTTCGCGCGCGATCATATGTCGAAAAGGAATGGCGTGAACGTTCGCTCGAACGTCTGTCGCGAGATGCGGCTCCTTGAGTTCGAAGGGTGGTTGGATTCCAGTTCGATTCCACTGTTCGACTTCGAGTCTATAATTAATTTACAGCCAGGGTTCGTCGTAACGTCACCGGCGAGAGGGGATCGCAAATTTACATTCTTCTCTCTGGTATTGTAAAGTAAACAACGGTCGATGAATCGTTATTTGCTCTCGAATAATTACTTTTACTTACCAAAGCCAGGCGATATATACTAATTCTCGTAGAGAATTATCGATCGAAATTGGACGACGGAATTGTTCTCGAATTTGTTCCAACATTTGTTACATTTGGAGGAGCTTTATCGCGGCAACGTAAACGAGAATATCGCGTAAAAAAAAAATTCTTCCTTCTTTCGTCTTCACATTTCCTCGTTTAAATAATCAATTCCCAAGATGAACCCCCCTTCGTTCGACGTCCATCCGAGTTTAAAACCAGCCAAACTTCCTGTTTGCTACTCGTTATCTCGAGAGAGAGAGAGAGAGAGAGAGAATTTATAATATTGAAGCAATCGCGATGCCTCGTCAAATATAAATACGCGATTTTTGCTTCCCGTGGGACGATGTCCAAATACACGCGTACACGTACGCACGCGTGTACGATAGGTGGGGAAAAGCGGAAGAGGAGCGGTCGATGCACGCGTCTTCGGCTTTGATGCACAATCAAGTGTCTCTCGCGTTATTGTTCGCGGTTATTTGCCCCGCGAAGCAGTCAATGAGGAGTGATTTAGTAAACAAGTAGCATATTGCCGATGGCCGCCCGTTCAACCGTGTGATTTAATGGTTGGACGGGACGGCGAGCGGCTAACCGATCGATTCGTTCGCCACGAACCCTCTTATCGGTGGGAAACGGTGCCTCTCTCCCGGTCGTCGCTGTTTTCCCATTTAAGTGGCCGCGATTCGTTAAATTTGGATGGACACGCGTATCAAGTTGCGCACGATTTCAGCACCAATTTCGATTTCGCGTTCCTGCTGGAAACACATTTTCACGCGATTAATTAACCGATTGGTCGACGTGTTTCTTTGCTTCGATTACGTTGATTGCAATTTAACGAACAACGATTAAGGGCACGATTTGGCAAGAAATATTAACCTGGTCGTCGATCGATTATGTCGTACTAGTTATTGTGGATAATAGATGATGGATGATTTGTTAATCGATCGTGCGTTTGTCCTTTGATTGTTTAATTGCACGAGTCGATAAACGTGTCATTGCTTGGTTGGACAATTGCTGGCGTTTCGAACGAGATGTAGAAAAAAAGAAATTGACGATTGTTAAAAGAATGTTAATAGAGCAGCCTTGGAATCAAAACGAGAGGAGAGGGTATTAAAGAAGTTGGAAGAAGAAGACGCACGTTTGAAGGCCTAGTTCTTTACCCCGAAGAGGGGTAATGCGAGTATTCTGGCAATTTTACGGAACATTGATTCTCTACAACGCTAGGACTTGGCTAGAAGTCGCAGGAAGTTGGGTTAGTTTAACGTCTATTTGCGAGAACGATCCAACACTCCTATTCGTCCATCATCTTTCACCTCGAAAGGTATATTTTTCGTGGTGATACCTTCGCCTCCAGCACGTTCCAAGAACATATGTCGATCCTTTGTGCGAGATCCAGAAGATTTCCAAAAGTTTTTTTCCTCTCTCTCTCTCTCTCTCGTTCTCGTACCCTCGACACCCTCTCAGCCGCCATTCGAACGAGCCATTGGCGCGTGGTCGATCCCGTTAATGACCCACGCCCGTGCCAAACGTTCTTCCCCCCATCCTTCCTTCGCTCGTAGTGAAAGTTTCACGAATCCAGGTATTTTTTCCTCGAAGTCTTCGTTTCAAAAATCTTTCGAATCGATGTATGTTTTCGTCAGAAGTCTTGGTGATAATCGGATACGACATTTGGAAAACAATTATCTCTCTCAATTATCTCCCTTTCGATTAAGGGATAATTAGCAGAATGTTGGTGGAATCACGATAAGATCGATTTATTCACAGCTATGCTTTTTTTCTCATAAAATTCTGAGAAGAAGAAATTTCTATGAATATCTTAAAAAAGAAAGAAAGAAAGAAAGAAAGAAGAAAAGAAGCGACGATCCAATGATTAACAAAAGAGCAGCGAATAAAGGAGAGGAAAAGCGTAAATGATCCACCGCCACCTCATTTCCTTTAATCCAAAAGTTTCAATTCGATCGACACCCGATCTCATTTCCGCCCGAATTATCGAGATCCGGTACGCGAATCCGCTGCAAAAAGCTAATTAACTTTCGATCAAATATTACCGCCGATTTCTTTGACTGCCGGATCGAAATTAATCCGTCAGCCGTCCATCCTTGCGATACTTTTTGGGAGGGGATTAATCGATTGCGATTAAACGCGACAGTTTTCCAGACGTTCGTCCGGGGAATAAAAATTGGGAGCCCCTCGTCGATGATCCTCCCATAAGATCACGTGGAGGGGGAATGATAAATTCGAAACGGTACGAATGTCAAGGTACGGTTTCCACGATTGGCTCGATAAATTGGGGCGAAGACCGGCAAGTGCGACGTCGTATGAAATTCTGTGGGCCACGTGTGTGACGGGGCTTCCTCTTCCTTGGACCACGTTAATTGGGCAAATAAACTCGGCTCGCTTTCACCACGGATTCCGCTTCTTCCCAAAGGATTAGAGAACGATTCTCGAAGGGGCGAATTCGATGCGAATGCTTTGCTCGTATCGTTGATCTGCTTCGTTTTAGGTAAGATTGCTCCGATATGATATTTCGCGTTATTATTGAGATCGAATAAATTTTAATCGGGTTCTCATTTCATGATCAGATTATATCGTTATTTTTCTCTTTCTTTCTTTTCAATTTTGAATCTCGATCTTTCTTTTATTGTGAAAAGGGGAGACGGTCGTGTAAAGCAAAAACAGATACGATTTTTTTATATCATCTGTCTGAGATTTCAAGCTCGCGTTATTTCGAAATAACGGGATTGAAATTGGATTGAAATGGCCGACCGGAATTTAATCCGCAATACGCGCGGTTTATTCGAGATTCGCGCATAAATCTGCCCATCGACGTTCAAGGGCAAATTATGCTTGCGTGTAATTAGACGTAATTAAACGTGGCTAAATTGGCTAGTACTAGTTTCGTTGGAAATCCGCTTTTTGTAAGAAGTGAATTTTCCTAAATATTCCATGAAGAGCGGATGGATATATTTGTGTAGATACTTGGTGTAACGTAACGTAATTCGGGAAATCTTTGCGCAACGCGAATAATTTACATAGGATTTGCATTTGGTTTGGGAATAAATCCAACTAACGCGGGAAATAACGCGTTACCTTGGTGGTTAAGTATGGCGCACGAATTCGATTACAACGCGTTTCTCGAGAGGCGCTGCCAACCGGCTTTACTCCATCCGACCAAACAGACAATGATCCTCGACGTGGTGAAATAGGGCTACGCCTTCCCTCGAAAATCGATGCTTTCTCGCGCCGGCTGAATTAAACCAATATTTTATCCGCGCGAAAACGAGTCGAAATCCGGATGCGCGAATTAAAAATTGAAAATCTAAATATTTTCCTTGTCGAGGATACTTTCGACGTTTCGCGAATCGATGAAAGGAAGGAGAGGGGGAATTCTTTGCGGTCAAACGAGCCGATAGCAAACAGATGTGTTTCTCCGTGAAGAGGGGAACGAGTTGACAGGCGCAACGCGGGGAGTTCTTTCTCCGCGTGTTTGACGAAACACGGTGGATAACGCAAAAATGGAGCGCGCCATTTCACGAGAAGAAAGAGTGAAAAATATGCAAATATCAGATGCTACGTACGAGAGGAAGAAAGAGTTTCTGGTCGCCGAGTTTTTTCCCTCTAACGCGCTATCCGAGAGACCAAAAATATATTCAGTCGCGCACTCGTCTTTCTTTTATTACGTTTCATTTCATTTCTCTTCGCCAAAGCGTCGCGCTCTGCTTTGCCGTGGGAACGAATAGTAGTAGTAGTAGTAGTAGTAGTTTTTAATTTAGAGCGTAAATATTCTATATTCGAATTTTTATATATCCCTCGTGTGGTACGTATGTAATGCATTCGTGGGTGCAAAAAAAAAAAAAAAAAAAAAATAGGGCACGTTCTTTGAAAAATCCACGTATAAAGATAGATAGAGAGAGAGAATAAAATGATTTTCGTTTGCAGGAAAGATTGAAGAAAGGTTTGAAAAACGTGTTTTACGATTCTTCTTCCGAGAAACGATAATTTCCCGCAAGATCCCTGCGTGGATAAGATTTAAATTAACTCAAAGATCCTCAAAGATTTTCACTGGTCGGCAGGAGAATACACAAACGCAAACATCCGAGTGACGAGTTAGAAAAAAAAAAAAAAAAAAAAAAAAAAGGGAAGGGAAAGTTTCTTTTTCCTGTGGAGGATGGAATTATGGTTCGAGAGAATTATGGTTCCATCGTTCGCCTCGCGTGAGAAATTGCGGTTCCCTCATCGAGGCAGAGATATCAAACTTCTCCTCGTTCCCTCACAATTATCCCTCCGCCTCTTCCTCTCGTATCCTATCCTTTGTCCACCGATTCTTCGCCGTAGGAACAGGCGTCGAAGGAGGAAGGGAGCTAATGCCCAGTGATAGCCACCCTCCGACCGCGTGCCAGAGAACGAAATCAATAAAGCCAAGTTTTACCGCCGCTCTTTCTCTCCCTTCCTCCTCCCTCCACCTCTCTCTCTCTCTCTCTCTCTCTTTTCTCTCTCATTCTCTTCGTGTCTTCGCGTTATCCCGATTCCATCTTTCCATTTTTTAGTTATTTTACGCACCCCTTATTTTCCTCGCCGCTTGCTCGCTTGTTTCGCTTCATAGAATCGTTAGAGACATTTCTTCCATCCAGTTCACAGCGTTAATCCTCCAGCGTACTTGGAAAAAAAGGGACAGATTTCCGGGAAATGAAAATTAGCTTCGAGTAGATTTATGGAATTTTTTAATTCGAAAAGTGTAAAAAGGCACCTTTGGAATCAAGCTGAATTTTTCCTATATAGGTTTTATGTGGAATGCGAATCGAAACGTACGAATGTTGATAAATGGAGGGATAAGGGTAGGTAGAGAAATTGTTGTTATCGCGGTGAAATGCTATAGCGATTGCATGCATGTAACGTGGAAATCGTATTTCACCACGAAAATATCAAATAAAGATTGAACTTTGGCCGGTTAAAACGGCTTGTTTTTTTTTTTTTTTTTTTTTTTTTAACTCGCTTATCTACAACAAGGTTTTTTTCAAAGAAGCGCGTTTCCATGGGGAACACGTTTTGCGAAAGTACGTTTCGCGCATGAAGCCAATTTTAATAAGGTCACGGGGATTAAGTTAGAAAATTTAATTTGCATAAAAAACGTTTTTATCCATTGCATTCGGAATTATCGAAGTTGACGATGGACCGAATTGGATTAACCGCTGCCTCGTTATTGAATTAAATATATTAAAAAGTGAATATTTTGATCGAGTTATGGTGAATCTACGCAAAACGGTTCACGTGAATCACGGCGAACATATTTATTACGCGTGACAAATGACAATTATGTATGTGAAGAAAGGGATCTCTGGTCAATTCTGTTTCTGAATTGATTGACACCGGTAGTCTTATGTATCTCGTTTATAAGATAAACGATTAAAAATATATAGATCATTTTTTTAATTTAATAAAATAAGAATCTACAAATGGTTCAAAATGGGCAAAATGGTTCACGACGAACATATTTATTACTCGCGACAAATTGTGAAATTGCAATTGAAAATGAAGAAATGGATGTGAAGAAAGAGACCTCTCGTGGTCTCGTTTATAAGATTAAAAATATATAGATCATTTTTTTAAATTAACAAAATAAAAATCTATGGTTCACGTGAATCACAACGAATATATTTATTGCTCGCGACAAATTGTGAAATTGCAATTGAAAATGAAGAAATGAGAACTGAAGAAACGAACTTAGAAAGAAATTAAAAATATATAAATCATTTTTTTAATTCAACAAAATAAAAATCTACGGTTCACGTGAATCACAACGAATATATTTATTGCTCGCGACAAATTGTGAAATTGCAATTGAAAATGAAGAAATGGGAATTGAAGAAAGAAATTTAGAAAGAAATTAAAAATATATAAATCATTTTTTTAATTCAACAAAATAAAAATCTACAGTTCACGTGAATCACAACGAATATATTTATTGCTCGCGACAAATTGTGAAATTGCAATTGAAAATGAAGAAATGGGTCTAAAGAAAAAAACTTAGAAAGGAAAAAAAATATATAGATCATTTTTTTAATTTAACAAAATAAGAATCTACGCAAAACACGACGAACATATTTATTATTCGCGACAAATTACAATTGAAAACGAAGAAATGGGAATTGAAGAAAGAAACTTAGAAAGAAATTAAAAATATATAAATCATTTTTTTAATTCAACAAAATAAAACTGGCAATAACGTTCTCTCGAATAAATTCGTTCTTTCACGTAGGAAAACATGAAGGAGGACGGACTATGATTTAACTGCGTTTCACAAGAGATAAGGAACGATGAAGGCGCGAAAGGAAAGACGAATCATGGTCACTCCGGCAATATTTAAACAATTTTACACGCATCATTGTTGCATCCAGTGTCTCGTTCAATTATCCCCACCACGTATGCCCTATGCCTTCTTCCTCTCAGGCAAATGTTATGTCAGCTCCCTTTGATCGCATTCAAAAGATACGATACGTGCAGGGTGCGACAATGGGAAAGGGGATTGTTGCGGTCTTGAGGCAAAGACCGCGCGAAAAGTTCCGGTTTGTCTCGGGATCCGGTTTTTTTTTCGCGTCGCTCAACCGTGCGTGTGTATGGACGTATACGCATCGCGCACGGTGGGCGTGCCGCGCTCGACAAATCGCCTTTCGATGTATGCCTGAGTGATTTCGAATGGAATGGAAACAGAGCCTGGAGGAAACAAGGGGGAACCGTAAATATCATTTCTGTCGGACGTGGTATCATACCGTTGGATACTGCCTTGTCTCGTCTTTGCGACAGATTTCGAGAGGAAAGGGTTGAAATGTGGAAGCGCCTGGATCTCGAGTGGAACGAAAAAAAAAAAAAAAAAAGTATTCGTTTTTTTTTCGGATTTCTCTAACGATGAATTTTGTGAAAATAATTTTGGCGAATTTTGCGCGTGTGGAGGATCCGTGATTTTGGAAAGCAAATGCACGAAAATTTACCTGCCAAGGAGATCCTGCAATGGGAACGTTTCCCGGACGAAGTTTCTTCGCCCAAACGGTCGAGACATTGAACGGTTCCGAGCGTGAAACATTGATTTCAAAATTAATTAGTTAGTTCGTTGCAACTCGTGTCTTCGATATATCCGGAAAGAGAGAAGCGCGATCGATATTCGCAGCCGAGCCAAAAACTTTCGGCCGGCAAACGGTTCAGTGGCGGGGTGGAAGAAATACGTATTTAATGTCGTTCGCAATCAGTCCAACTCCAACTTTAATTACATCCTATCCTTGAATTTTAAAATTATTAATAACGCAATACGAAGCGGGCAATTTTAAAAGTTTCGGGATAAATAATTCTTTCGTTTCCTTCGTTTTTTTTTTCCTCTTCCCTATGCAAACAATTTGTTTCCATCCGCTACCAATTCCGCGTAAAACGAATTTTTTTTTTTTTTATATATAAATTTCGCTCAATCGATACGTTCGCGTCTCGATTCACAATACCCGCAACGCGTGCGTTTACTTTCTAAAATAAAAAAAAAAAAAGAGAAAGAGAAAGAGAGAAGAAAGAGGGGGAAAAAAACCTCTGCGTGTGTGTGTAAATTCAGTTCAGCGGGTAACAAGCGCGGATGCAACGCGACAATGGAATGGTCAAACTAATGGAAACTTGGAATGAGACGAGTCGGTTTGGGCAAACAATCTGTCTGGATTCTAAATTCTGTAGTTCCAGGTCAATCGATCTCGATTCAATCTTGTCCCGGGCAAAAGACGCGTCGATTCGTCAAGCCTCGTCGATACGACGATACAATGGAAACTATGAGACAAGAGCGAGGCATCATCGTCGATGCAATATATTCGTATAGACGATGCCTTTCACCCGTTCCTCACAATGCGATCCCATCCCAAGCAAGGATCGATCCTTTTCGAAAACGTTCCTTTGAAAACGGGCGCGGATCATGCCATCCCTGTTCCACTATCGACGTATCGAAAAGGTTAAACGCAATCGCGTCGCCCCATCTGGAGAAAGTTTGGGGAAAGAGAACGGTCGGATGAGAGTGCACCGCATCCACCTCGATCCGAGAGGTTTAATTCGTTTTGACAACGCTGTTTAACCCCCTCCCAACTGGATCTCCGCGCCTCCTGTTATTTCCTCCTTGAATTAGAACGTTGTGCACTTCGGCAGATGCCAGATATTTTCCGATAAGCCCACGAAACGAACGAAACATATTCGAACTAATTCGACTCGATCTAATTCATCGATGACCGATGTCGACGAGCAAAACTAGCTGTCTTTTCATCTCCTCCTCCCTCTCTTCCCCGTTATTCTCGTGGTAATATCCGGAGTTCGACTATTTGCACGTGATCCCCGAGAAGAAAAAAGGATCGTGGAAACTTTTAATTTGCCGGCGGGGCCCAAAGTTTGCGTTTCCAATTTGCATGGCTTTAAACGATAAAAGATTCGGAACGACGATCGCCTAGATTAACGAGGAAATGTCGTGAATTGAAATTATCGAACGAAGATGCTTCTTGCGTAATCGTGGTAAATAGCTTCTTTTTTCTTTTCTTTTCTTTTCTTTTTTTTTTTTTTTACTTTCCTTCAGTTAGTCGAACAATATAATTAGTTAGATGGGTTTATAAAATAATCGAATACATATTTCTCTCCAAAAAAAAAAAAAAACCAAATATCCAACGAGGGGAAGTAATAGGCGTTCGTTGTAAAGTATGCCGTGCGTGAACAGAGTTAATGGTCCACTAAAAGATCCATAATAGAAAAACTTTGCGCAAAATGCCGCTTTATCTAACGGAATCGGGTTATTGCGCCGTTTGTTGCGTCCACTCCAATATGGCGGGTAATACGACACCGGGCAACGTTGCCTCTTTAATCATAACCTCGAAACTGTACAACGTACGCGCGTTGAATATGGGATATTAAATTTTCGCGATAAGATCTGACCGGCTGTTACGCGCAAACGTTTTTTTATACGTTATGAAAGAAAATCATTCGATTCTGATTACCTCATATTTATCGTACATATGTACCCTTAATAATGCTTGTCTCTAGCTCGAAATATATTCTCCCCGAATAAGTTTCTCCCGACCAACGGTTAACGATTGTCGCGAGCGGTTCGAATACAGACGATTCGTCCAAATTCCGTAGCAACTCGTTATCATTGTTATTCGAAGTTTATTCGGGTCGCTTAGACTTTTACTCGAACTCGTGGTTTCCAATGATCCGCCCACCGCTGCTGATACTCGGTTGACTTTTAAGGCGAGCTATCGACGAGTATTCCGCCTCGACGTATATAAATAAATTCCACGATATAATTTCCTCTCCCGATCGAAAGGATCCTTAGTTAATCGGACAAAAAGTTTCGCTTCGTATCGATTACTTTCGCGAGGCGTCCGTTTTACGTCCGTTTCCGGGGATTCGAAGCGTTTAAGCGAATCGTGTAAAACGATATATATATACACTTTTATCGACCTTGACCGCCATTTCACGCGCGGCAATACATTTCCATAATCCGTTTCACGGAGTTCAATTTTTCGCCCCTTTCGTCCACAGGTCATTAAAGTTTCGACTAATTTTGTCTACGTTGAAAATACAAATAAATTCGTAACAATAGACGAGGTTTTGGATTTTTATCTTACAATTTCACGACGAAAATATTCCTTTTTAGACACGATAATATAAAACCAACCGAAGGATTTCGGTGCAAAATTTCAAAACTCTGTTATTGTTCGGTTAAACGCGAAATTAACGGAGAGAGAGGGAGGGGGGAGAGGAAGAAGAATAGGACACAATTTACGCGCGATAACGTCGATCGATATATCGATGAATCCGTCGATTCGAATCCATCGTACGATTTCCGCCGATATAACGGACGACGACAATGAAATTGCTCCGTCCGAAATTATTCGAGCCGTTCCGTTCAATTTAATCGACCGCAATCAGGTTTAGGAAGGACGGATTAAACGGGTGGCAAGAATGAATGCGCGATACATATGTTTAAGCATTGTTACACGTGCGCTCTTCCTCGGCTCGCTCCTCCTTTTCCCTCCTTTTGTCGGGATCCTTCTTTGTGGATCGTGTGTCACGTGACGAGAATAGAATTGCCGTGTGCGGCTCGAATAAAAATCGTCGCGTCGTCAAATGTCAACCCCAAAGTGCAGCCACTCGAGTTACAAGGCAAGGGAAACACGAGTCCAAAAAGGAAAAAAAGGTCAGTCTTCAGCCTCGATTGTTGTCGATTGTCGACAACTTTTTGAGAGGGAATTTTCGCGCCTCGATACTTTACCGATTTTTGTGATTCGAGCGCGGATCTAATTTCGCGACGAAAATTTTCCACGACGATTAAACCGCGAGAATTCTCTCTTCGCGGGAAAATTCGAAGATCCCGAAAAAATTCGAAATCAGAAATCGGGAAATAAAATCGTAAGAGAGAAGGATCGATCGATTCGAGAAATTATGCATTGATGAAAATGAAACGGTTAGATACGTGGAATAGAATATTCTTGGTAATAAGAGGCGAAATAAAGCTTTTCTCGCAATTTCGTTCAGCATTCGGGGCGTGGATGTTCTCTCGTCGGGATGGAGCCTTTCTCGTTATTTTCTCGCCATTTCATCGGCATCCACGTTGGTAATCCTCTTACTCGCCACGATAAAACGGCCCGGTGATCCTCCGCCAATGGAATTTAAGAGCTTTACGCCGGATCCACGAAGAATCCACGGAGATCCGCGGCCATCAACTCCGTTTTCCCATTTTCGAGGAAACGTCCGGCAGGAAAAGAGCGAGAAAAAAGATCGAATTATTTCCCTCTCGCGTATCCACCCCATCGAGACGACGATTTATCGTTTATCTGCGCGGATGAGAATTTTCTGCGCCGAGATACGGTTCGACGAACCATTCGCTTCTTTTCGATCGGTTTCGAAAAGAAAAAGAGAAAAAAGTATCGCTCCAGAAAAATTCACGCGGGGAACTAAATTCGCTCGGTTGGAGAACTCACGCTCCACAGGATTTCACCTTTCCGTTGTCTCGCGTGTTTTCCTTTTCTCGTGCTCGTCCTTCCGGAATACGGGCCGACCTATATTTACATTTAGATTGAATTTCGTATTTTCCAACAGCAAGTTTGGAGCATCGCCTGGACTACGCTGATTTCTGAACCGACGACGAGAAAGGATGCATATTACCTTCGCATTCCCTCCTCTTTCTCGCTCCCTTTCTTTTGCGACGAAATTCAGGTCCTTCCTCGTCGCTGAGGAATATACGTGACCGAATTTAGAAATGGAACGCACACACCCTGATTCGAGTAATTTTTGACAGCGAATTTGGGTAGTAATTTTTCTCAAAAAGAGGGGAAAAAGAAAGAAAGTTTAAAATTTCGTTCGTTCGATTACAATTCCCCAAACACCGTGCTCGATTGCTGGTTTATATTATCGACAGGGACGATTGTCTTTTTCGCGAATCTCGGTCATCCCCTTCCCATTCCATTCAATCGTGTTCATTAACGACGCGTAATTACACAGGAAAAGTTAAATTTGGGAAAGCTCTCTCTCTCTTTCTCTCTCCAATGCAAATTTCTCTCTTTTTCTAAAAAAAAAAAATATCTATCTATAAATATATGTAAAAATTTATCCTTCCTTTAAATCAATCTTTTTCGAAAATTGTTCGAGATATCTTTTGAAAATTTTACCTCCATCCATTTGGCGAGTTCTTCCATACGAGGTTGGTTGAAAATGGCGAGACGATGGTTCATGCGGAGTGGCACGCGTGGCAGGGGACGGGTATGTGAAGTACGAAAATGGATGGCGATTCGGGTCAAAGGAGTCGTTATTCATTGGCTGGTTAAAATGTAAATAGTGTGTACCACGTAGACACTTTTATTCCCAGTTACTCGGCGGTTACGTTATAAATGGGTCACAATATTAGTCCATCATATCGGCTTATAATTATTTCGCTCGCAGATGATGCAAATGATGTAATATATCGCAAGTGATCGATTAAACAATTTCTTTCTCCTCGTTCATTCGCATCGTTCATTTTCTCGATTATTATTATTTAACGCGGATCCTACGTTACATGCTTGCGCCATTCCATTCTTGTTTGGTCGCACGTAATTGGATATTGTGCCTTCGATATTGTGAATTCGATAATCGTGTCGATACCGTAGATATTTCGGAGAATCGTGCATCGCTCATCATTGACACGTCGTTTCGAAAAAATAAAAGTCTCGAATTTTTCTTTAAAAAAGTAAAACGTCGAAGTGAGATTCTTACTCATTTCGAACGATTTCTTCTGGATCTATATTCGTCGAGGCGCTGTTACGTAGTTCCCTCGTAGTAATAGTAATGGAAACGCGTTCTCCGTTTCTTTTCTTTTTCCAATTTACCGTTCGCTATTTTATTAGCACGACGAATAGTTGCGCGCGTCACGTAAATGGAATGCGACAGAAAGATTCTATCGCGGTCGGTGTTTGATTAGCGAGCAGCTGCGAGAAAAGGGGGATGGAGACGGGGTGATAGGCCATGGAAGAGGAACGACCGAGTTCCTCCGTTCCGAGGGTGGTTTAATTTAACGAAACACGTCGAGGCTCACGATAAGCTGTACACCGTATTGAGCGTACGGTGTCGCGTTCAACCCTCGCTTGCTGCTGGCTGCTGGCTACGTGGAGATAATGCGTTCGCAATTCGACGTCCAATTTATTTTAAACGGCCGCCGCCGTGTATTGACGGAATCCATTAAATCGCGGTTATACATGCCACGTTTTTCTTTACCGAAATAAAATTGGAATTAATTAGAGACGAAGAGTTAACGGGACTGAAAAATTAATCGATTAAAGTTATTTTAAATAATAATAATTTTATTCAATTCAATCTCTTCGTAACCCGGTTTTAATTAATTAATAAATTAAAAATAAATCGAATAATTCGATAAATCAATCGACTTATTTTTATTATCAACTTTAAACCGTTAAAATTTTGCCCATCTCCGATTTAGGAATATAATAACTTAATATTTTAGAGAAGCGACAATTTTTCATCATCTTCAACACGTCGGCCGTGTTAAAGTATGACTCGACAACTTCGTAGACGTGGCGTATAGTAAAGTAAAGTATGATGGCACAAAAACCAGTATATGTACCGAGAGATACAAAATATAAAGAGCAACTCGTATCTGTCACGCGACACGCGCAACACCGGCGTGAGAAGAAGCGTGGTGGAGAACGCGTTTCCAAAAGAGAGTTATTCCACTCGAATCGATGTAAGCGCACAAACACTCGCGCAAGAATTGTGCCGTCGAAACGACGACGCGTTAAAAGAGCTATCGTTCGCAGCACGGAAAAATCAGTGGAATCGCGCTGAATAGCGGTTATACCGTCGCAACGATTTCAATATATATATTTAATTGATAATATCGCAAGTATCGTCGATTCGAAGATGTTGCCGTTATAAGTTCGCTTCGATCGAGCGAACGTATTCCTCTTTTCTTCTCGTCTTTCCTATAAAAAAATAATTCTCGATATGCTCCATCCAACACTTCTGATCTCACACACTTCTTCGAGACACTTCTTCTTCTACTACTTCACTATTTCGAAATCGACGATACCTGATTGGCCGATTTTTTTCTCTTTTTTTGCTCGCCGATTCGAGCAGAGACGTCACCAGCAGAAGTATTGGACCCTTTTTTTCGAAAAAAAGTTTTCGTCGTGGATGGCGGACGCCAACATGTCTCCGACAAATCCGCGGTACTCTCTTCCCTGGATCACGATCGTCGTTTCCATCCTTCGCTCGACGGACGGCGTGCAATTTCGTTCCCCCTTTTTCGGCCGAGGCGCTGAATCGTGGATGCGTGGACGAGGCGCCATTACGCGGTGGATTTCAATTTGTTTCAATTTCAATACGACGAGTGAACGAACGCGTCGAACCATGTTCGTTCAACTCGATGATGATCGGGCCCCGCGAAAGAAACTGTTCCGTAAAGGCGAAACTATATTTTTTGGGGAATTGTGCGAGCCGAGGCGTATCTCGATCGAACGATAACGGTATACTGCCACTACCGTACGTAGTTTTTCGATGTCAATTTCGCGCGCGACCTCTTCAAACTTATCTAAGTATGTACAGACCAGTACGAGGTATATCTATATATCTGTACCGATGATACAATGACGTCGTAGCTTCAATGGGGGGGTAGCGCAAATAGCGTAGAAAAATGTGACGATGGCAAGGTAGATCGGTGGATAGCGGTAGAAACCTTTCCTTTTTTCTTTTCTTCCTTAACGAGGTTGCAATACAGCCGAGATCGACGATGCGACGGGAAATTAGTTTGGGGAACGTCGAAGGTGCGATAAGACGAGCGAGTTGAAATGTTTGTGGACCGCAAGTGGTCGTTGGGGAACGGTTTCCACCGTTATTTCCGGTACCGGTGGGGAAGAGAACGGCCGTTCGAACGTGTCGAACGACGGTGAACGTCTACGTTAAAGCCTGGACCAGATTCGCGACACAAGCGCGTGCAAATCATCTCTAATTTCTACTAATCGTTAGTTAGGTTTTTTTTTTCTTTTTTTTTTTTTTTTTTTTTGAGACACACGTCTAAACGCACATCACCCATCTCTAAAATTCGAATTTCTCGAGAAACGTTGTACACATAATTTACGTAAATACGTGATGGATTTGTACGCGGGAATCTAATTGAAGGAGCAACGAGGGGTTGTTCCGTGGTTCAAATCAATCGTTTGAAAAATCAAACGCACGATGGAGAGATCGTAGAGTCGCGATTACAGTGAAAAATCGGGGATAAACGAGAAGGTATCGGGCGACAACAATCAAGTTTCAGCATCTCCCCGCCGCTGTTCAATTAAATATATATCGGACGACTATCGAACGATCCAGTATAAAAATAAATAAGCTCTCTATTCTATGTAAATCCAACGTTAACGCGTTAACATTAGACGTCACAATCAACACAATCGCTTACGTGCTATCTTGCGATCAAAGAGAAGAGAAGATCGCGAAAGAGAAATAGAGTCTCGATTCCAACCAAGTATGCGTATTTGCTACGGCATACGAAGTAACGAGATTTCCCTTTCTCGATACGAGAACAGATACATACATATATATTACATCCATTCTATTGGGAATCGTGGAAACGTTTCTAGTCAAAACGCTAAACTCATTCGATCGATTAATATATTTGATATATTTGTATTATATTTCAAAAGTTTCTCCATTCTATCCATTCTGGTATCTCGTGTTTCGTTTTCGTGGAATATCATCTCTCCCCCCGAAAGGAATAACGAAACGATTATTCTATTCGTCGATTCGCGCATTATCGAAACGCTTTCGATTCGAACATTTTTCATTCGTCCCTTTCCTTCCGTGATTTTAAAATCGAAGAACTTTATTTCCTTTTTTTTTTTCTTCGAACGCTTTCCATCCATCGGTCGACATTGACGAGAAACAGAAAAAGAAAAAAGAAAGAAAGAAAAGAACAGAGATACGTTTTCACGATTTCCCTATCGAGTTGGGGATAAATAAAGTTCTAGCAAATTTAGTTGCGGATAACACATTCGCGTGTTTGCATCGTTCACGCATCTCGTACACACTCGCTCGCACACGGCCGTGAATTCGCACGATTAACGAAATAATCGATACTTGCAGATTATGCTCGCGTATGAATTGTCATGGAACAGCGGCACACGAGCAAACGATTTTCGTCCTACACTATATCAAGCTAATTAATTTAACCACACCGTGATTAACTGGAATTGTACGTTTCGTTGACTCGTTGGTTTATGATTACGAACGAATATTTATCGACGAAAGTTTTATCGAATATTTCGAATATTACGAATATTTCAAGAGTAGTTCGAATGGTAAGGAATGTGCGCTTACGTCTGCGATTTTTACCGTGACGCGACGTCAGTAAAGAAATTATCGCGAAGAAATTTATTATTTCGAGCAGTAAAGTAAATAAACGTGCTCGCGCTCGAGAATAAAATTTCGATTAAATTTCCCTTCCCGTTGGAAGAAATCCGTCTAAAAACGAATTGTCACGTAACAAATTTCAGACGTAACCGCACATTTATTCAGGTCCCTTTTTCGTTCGTGTCCCTCTAAATTCTAAAAAAAAAAAAAACGTCATCGAGTTCGATCCTATCGCGTTTTTTTTCTTTTTTTTTTCTTTTTTTTCTTCTCTAATTGATCCGTTGTTCCTTCTTTGTACTTCGTTGTTTGCACACGGACGATATTCATTCTGCATTCTAGACCTATCTATTTGTTGTTTTTCGTTTTTTTTTCTTTTCTTTTTTTTAGAGAAAATTCTAAGGTATCAAAGAGGTTTTCAAATTTCTCTCAAAATCTCGTATTTTTTTTTTTTTTTTCTTGGTTCGTTTAATTCGGTTATATATCGAGCGATTTTTCTATATAAGTCGATTCGCCGAGGAGACAAATCGCGAAGAATTTTGCATCTCGTAAATCGCAACACGACACACGTACACGACGTTTGACAGTTAGGAAATGAAATTTCCAGTTGATTTCAGCCCAGCAGGCATGGGAAAATTTCGAGTGAAATCGTGATTCCACGTCGCCGATTTAACAGATTATCCGCGTTCTCAACTAAGCGTCGTAAATTCGTGAGTCGCCGATATAAACACATATCATTTTAACAGCACAAATAAATATTTTCTCCTTTTATGCGTGTATACGCGTATGTGCGCGTGTGTGTGTGTGTGTGTGTGTGTCTATGTGTGTGTACGTATATGTATATCTACAATAATACATCTTTCTTCCTTTCGTACAAGACACTCGAAACGTATTTCAAACGATTATCTCACTCGCCTCTTTCTCGATCGCGACTCGGAAAAAAGACGAACGCGATTAGAGGGATACAATTGTCTAACCAAGTGGTTGGTTCACATACATATTTTGTTTCTTTCTTCTTCTTTTTCTTCTTCTACATCGACAAATTTTATTGATTACAGATTAGATAACATTTACTCGGTACGGACGATTACAAGTATGGACCCGTTTTCCAAATCCACGCAATCATGGACGTCGAACGTGTTGAACCTCTTCTCTTATAATTATAATTCTCATCTGGATGGAGCACGCGTGAAACGAGAAAACTTGTACGTTCGTGTACTCTCAAAATATCTACTCGAGCTTTTTCTTCTTCCTCCTCCTCCTCCTCCTCCTCTTCTTATTTTTGGTCGATTCGTTAATTTTAATTATATAACAGATACAACGTACGTTTACAGATATTTATATATGTACATATACAGAATATGCATATACGTGTGTTTCTCTTTTTTTTTTTTCTTTTTTTTTTATGTATACACCAAACCGTGTCATCGGCCGATTTATTTCACCGGCTGACGAAACGAAATTTCCGAAACTGCGTTGATTTAATTGACACTTATTCATTTTATCCTCTTTCGAGTTCGAGATTCTCTTCGTATTTGAATAGTGATCGGGATATCTGTCGGACACGCGTGGACGTTTTTTGGACTCTGTAGATTTTCAACGCGGCCTCAACGTGGAAGGAACGACGTCGATATATTTTATATCCTTAAAATAATTTTAACAAACAGACGTTCCCGTTTAAGCTTCTCATCATCCGATCAGCTCCGTTCGTCGTGCTCGGACAACGAGACACGAATAAAACATACACACATGTCATATTTTTTTTTTGTTTACACTATTTAAAGGCGTTTGACGATTTCCATCATCTCGTTGACAATGGAAAAATGACAAATCAAATCATCACGATTCCTTTCTATTCTTTCGATCTAATCTTTCGACGTCTCGTGATTTCTGTTTGCTGTTTTCAAATCTATATTTGAAAAAAAAAAGTTCACGAGATTCCCGTTTCAATGGAATGGAAAACAATAGTTGAAATAGTTTATAGAATAAAAAAAAGTTGGTGTATCGTATCAAATTGAATTCAGGATTTACTGCTCGTAGTTTCATCAATCTCATAATCGCCGATAAAAAAAACGAAACTTGTACAACGAAACTTTTTTATACGGATGTGACAATAAAACCAGTTAACCATATATTACGCGATCGTCAAAGGAATTTGGAGAAAAGTCGACATTCTCCGTTTGGTTAGAAACTTCATCGAGCGCGAATTTTCGAAACGTTCGAAAATGTCGAAGAAAAGGAAGAAAGAAAGAAAGAAAGAAAAAAAAGAAAAGACAAAGGCTTACCTTCGATCCCTTTGATAAATATTATCGATTTATCAAGCTTCCTCTCTCTGACGAGTTTCTTTGCGAGATCCTCTATATGTAAAATCTCCTCCGGTTAACCGTTTAGTTTTCTGTAATCCTTAACGTATAGGCAAATATAGGGAATCTTTTGATCTATTTTCTTCTTTGCTGCGCACTATTCGCGGCTCCTTTCTTCCAAATAATTCACAAGAGGAACCTCTCGTTCCCCTTATGGATTCGATGAATTAATTTCGGTTTAATCGAATGGCAGCCTGTCTCGCGATCGACTTTGAATCGACGAGACTTTTGTTTATCATCCTTTCCTTTATCATTCGTTCTCAAAGCGAATTCAAAATTTATTAATCTCCCCCGTATCACGAAGGCAAAATTTTCTAAACGCGAAATCCGATAATACGATAAACAATAGACCACGTTTCCACCAAGTCGTAGTCTCGTGGATTCTGAGCAGATGGAACGCACCCACGTTTAATTAGCCAGGAACGTATATCACGTTTATTCTCTTCCGTTTCGTGGAATGGGAATTTCCGTTTCATCTTGGCTGGGAAACGTTCGATTTTTCCCCGAAATTCATTCTTCTTCGTTAACGGTTTTGATCAAATCGGTAAGAACGAATTAATTGCAATCAGAGAGTCAGCAAGGATAAATCTTTCTCGAAAGGTTTCCCCCCCCCCCTCCCTCCCTCGAATCTAGGTAACTTTAGTCAGATTTTACGGCGATATTGTTTACGATCGACAGGATCCTCCTCCTCTTTGAAACTCGATCCTCGCAAGGTTTGCTAAGTTACGAAGCGCCGTTGGTCGCCATTGCTCGAATCGACGTCGCAGCCCAAGCTCAATCGAAAGTGTACCCCTTTTCCATTGGACGGGGCGAGATCACGATCCGACAGGTTAGATTTATCGCGATTAATCTCGTCGTTGGAAACGATGTCGCCGTTTCGTTGTTTCGCGCGATACTCGCTCCCCTTTATGACACCCTTCAGAAGTTGCCCTTGGACGACGCTCTCCGGCCCATCCTTCGCCCGCCCTTTCTCGCCCACCACCTCTCTTACGCGAGTAAAGAACTCCTGCGGTTATTTGTATCTGGAAAAAGAAGTCGACACGAGTCGATGATAAAACGTAGATTGTACGTACTTTGTACTATCTCGCAGATAAATAAATTGACCGAATTGAAAATGACCGCGAGAAAAGGATGTTTCAAGGAGTCTTGGAAAATTTTTGACAAAGATTTTCGAAACGTTCTTCTCTCGTAGGGTATCTCCTTCGAGGGAGGTGGAACCGAAACGACGCCACCATGTGTCCAATATGGACAACGTGTTCGCGTCAACGCAGCAAGTTTTTATTCAAATCTGAAACACGAATGATCGAAGATGTTCGAGAGATATTAAAATTTTATATAGGAAATATCGGAGGAGTATCGAGCGCTGGTGTAGCAGTTTACCGCTACTCGGTGTAATTCGTTTCACGCCTCGAATCGTTGCACACGTTCACGATATTTCTTCACGGTCTTAATATTTCACACGATTATTTAACATTCCCCTTGATCGATGGTTTTTCGTTACGAAAGGTTAGCATCGGCCATCTTCTTTCCGCAGCGACACTCTATTTCTCCAAGAAACATCACTGTTTTCCGTCCCCATAAATTACGCTCTCCTCAATTCGTCATATCGAGTTACACGCTTCGTTTTTATCCGAATTATCCGTAAAATTGTCTCTCTCTCGATCCAAGACCGAGAGAGATTAGCCGATAAAATCGGAAAATCGCGAATTTTGAAACAATTTTATCGCCACTTTTCCCTCGATCCTCGAGAGTTACAAGTAATAATAACAGCTGCTCCGACTCGAAACGGAAACGCAATATATCACCGCTCGTTAAGATCGATTCGAGAATCTGAAACGAGGACCCTGCAAGCTCGCGTATCGTTTAACTAAGGTATGCGTGTCGCGCAATTCTTTCCCCGATCGATCTGCCCGACACGCGAACCGGCGTTTAGCACGGAGGAAAGACACACGAGGAAACGGGAGATGGGAGAAAAGCAGCGGTGTTTTCCACGCAACGCAAACGAGAATGTTCGGTTCATCGACGCGGCCATTTCTGCACCGTGGCCTCCTCGTATTTACGAGCCTTACCAGCGCCGACACGCGACCAAATTCGTTGACCTACTATTTTGCACGTAGATCCAGTTAGCGTGCACGTGTACGCTGGGGCGGGCTGATTGCTTTCCGGGTATAGAATATTTGGCTTTCGCGTCGCATGCATGCGAAATACCCTCAGTACATCTACGCTCTGACCCAATATCCTAAAATACCTCGATTACACGCGCGGGAAGGGTTCGTCTCTTGTTGGGCCGAATTCGATAGGGATTAATCGGTGTCCAAAGCGACTTGACTTTTCGCGATACGAATTTTTTGAGATTGCCTTTTTTGAAAAGATTCCCTAGAATATCTTAATTACAACGCGCGGGAAGAGTTCGTCTCTTGCTAGGCCAAATTCGATTCAAATTAAGACTTGATTTTTCGCAATACAATTTTTAAATTTTAATCGAATGGCAATGTACAAAACGATTTGACTTTTCGCGATACAATTTTTCTAAGATTGCATTTTTTCGTGAAAAGATCCAATACCCTAGAATACATCACGCACAGAAAAGATTCGTCTCTTGCTAGGCTGAATACGATCCAAATTAATTCAAAGCGACTTTTCGCGATACAAGTTTTAAATTAATCCAATGGTGGTGTCCAAAGCGACTTGACTTTTCGCGATACGATTTTTCTGAGATTGCCTTTTTTGAAAAGATTCCCTAGAATATCTCAATTACAACGCGCGGGAAGAGTTCGTCTCTTGCTAGGCCAAATTCGATTCAAATTAAGACTTGATTTTTCGCAATACAATTTTTAAATTTTAATCGAATGGCAATGTACAAAACGATTTGACTTTTCGCGATACGATTTTTCTGAGATTGCCTTTTTTCGTGAAAAGATTCCCTAGAATATCTCAATTACAACGCGCGGGAAGAGTTCGTCTCTTGCTAGGCCAAATTCGATTCAAATTAAGACTTGATTTTTCGCAATACAATTTTTAAATTTTAATGGCAATGTACAAAACGATTTGACTTTTCGCGATACAATTTTTCTGAGATTGCCTTTTTTTGTGAAAAGATTCAATACCTTAAAATACACACGCGCGGGTTCGTCTCTTGTTGGGCCGAATTCGATCCAGATTAATCGGTGTCCAAAGCGATTTGACTTTTCGCGATACGATTTTTCTAAGATTGCATTTTTTCGTGAAAAGATCCAATACCCTAGAATACATCAATTACACGCACAGAAAAGATTCGTTTCTTGCTAGAATACGATCCAAATTAATTCAAAGCGACTTTTCGCGATACAAGTTTTAAATTAATCGAGTGGCGGTGTACAAAGCGATTTGACTTTTCGCGATACGATTTTTCTGAGATTGCATTTTTTCGTGAAAAGATCCAATACCCTAGAATACATCAATTACACGCACAGAAAAGATTCGTCTCTTGCTAGGCTGAATACGATCCAAATTAATCCAAAGCGACTTGACTTTTCGCGATACGATTTTTCTGAGATTGCATTTTTTCGTGAAAAGATCCAATAGAATATCTCGATTACACAACGCAAGAGTTCGTCCACGTCTCTTACTAGGCCGAATCCAGATTAATCGGTGTCCAAAGCGATTTGATTTTTCGTGATACAATTTTTCTGAGATTGCATTTTTTCGTAAAAAGACCCAATACACACGCGTAAAAAGGATTTGTCTCTTGCTAGACTGAATACGATCCAAATTAATCGAATGGCGGTGTCCAAAGCGACTTGACTTTCCGCGATACGATTTTTCTGAGATTGCATTTTTTCGTGAAAAAAATTGAATAAATGATATTCCGTACTATTCATTCATATATAGAAATTGAGACAATTGATGAGGGGTACAACTGTTAATTATTCGTTGTACGATCTTATCAATTACATCGAAACGGAATCGGTCCAATTTTGAATAGAATTTTGCACAGATGGAGATGAATCCGTGCACCACGCTGGTCTCCGTTTCGTCCCGTTTAATTCTATTACACATTTCGAGCGTAAGCCACGGCCGCAACGAACAATCTCTGCAACAAAGAGCGTATCGAAGTATCAATATTGATGGAGCTTCGTAACCCTTGAACTTTCGCTTCGAAGCTTCTATCAAGCGAATCCCACGGAAAACAGAGGGAGAACGGTTATTTCTATCTATGCTCGTTGCTTTGAAACGCGCACAACTTTTCTCCTTTTTTTTTCCCCTCCCTCCACGTTCCACCTCCTCTCCCCACGTTTCGACGTTTCACCTTCCTCGCGTGCGGTTTACGCGCACCAGAAATTCCTATTTCGATTCGATTTGCCGAACGCGCACGTACGAGCACAATGGGAAGCGGCGGTTTAACGCATCGTTGGCTAACAATCGCGTCGAATACCAGTAGCTTCACACAGTGATTTCACGCTCCACCCTGCGTGGATCCGCGGATTCGTATCAGGGTGAAACGGGTGTCGGATCGAGCGCCACGAACCACGGACGACGGGTTCCACGGCCTCGAGCTTACCTTTCCGATAACGGGCAGGCTAGGATTCTGAAAGACGCCAGCACGGTTACCACGAGTAGCATGATCCCGAACGTGATGTACATCACGCCGAGATGCACCAGGGAGAACATGTAGAGCGTTTTGTGACAGTGGTCGTTCGGAGTGTGCAACAGGAACGTGTACGATGGCCACATGATGTGAAGTATCCAATAATTCCCTGCGACAGAAATTCGTGTCGTCACGGATCGGTCGTCGATCGTTTGGAAAATGTGGAGAATCGGCGAAAGGATCGAGTTTCCGCCAAAGAATTTCTCGCGTACGAAACGTTAAACGAGCATGTCACGTTCGACTCTATAGCGTATGGAGAAACACGTAAAGATAAACGGAAACAAAAAAAGAAGTTAAAGTTGGAGGCTCGCCAGTTTTTTTTAAATGGACGCAATTATGTTTGTATATATATATATATATATATATATACACACACGTTTATAACTAGGCGCGATCACGAACGAAAATTAGGTTACACACATCGGAGCAGCTTACCAGCACCAGTGTCTGGTAATTACCGTGGCGGAACACGATCGATCGTTTTTGCTCGCGTCGTTTCGCGAATGAAAAAAAACAAATACGCTCGCTCGATGTCCGGTACGATGAGAGAATCGGGAGCATTTTATTATCCGAACATTCTTTAACATTCGTTCTTTTTTTTTTTTCCTTTTTTTTTTTTTTGTATTATTCGAACAGAATCATCCTCAAAAAATTATATTTCCATCGTGAATCGCTTTGAGCGTTCTCTCTCTCTCTATCGAATCGCGTACGCGGTGCGTCAGTCGTTAAAACGTCGAGACTCGTCGTGACAAAAGCATTAAAACACGGGGACGATTAAGCGTCACGTGATCGATCCATTCCTCTCTATATAGAGTTGGTCGTTCGAATAAAGTTACATTAAGCGATTACTTATTAAAACGTTTAAATAATATTTATTCAGCAGCTATTATACAGTTGATCCGCTTTTCACGTAACCTCGACCCTTTCGTATTATTATTATTATTATTATTATTATTATTATTATTACGTTTCCGTACAATAATAAATTATGGAAGTAGAACTGAGCAGAAGTAAAACTTTATTCGACTAACTTCAACTATTAAATTTTGCCCATAGCGAAGCAAAATTTAATCCAGATATATCAGTATCCGCACAAGCGTGGCGTGTTCTCTCACGAAACGAAGGAAAAATTTCTTCCTCCGACTCACCCATCACGAACCAGCCGAGCAGGAAGCATGATAAGACGATGATGATCAATTTCATGAAGGAAATTTGGGGCCTGTTGGATGGAACCGGGGGCATTTCCGGCCTCCTCGACTGTATCTGCGAGTAGATGAGCAACATCATGAGCATGGTTCCGAATGTTCCACCGATCACCAGGTACATGGGTATCCTTGGCTCCTTTGGACAGTCTTTCGAGTAATTCCAACCTGCGGGAAAAGGAAATTTTTCTCAATTCGCTCTCGTGTTTCGCGTGCATTCCCGTCGGAATCCCAATCCCAAAACTCTTTTTCCCGGTTACTTATCGAATTGGCAAAACGGATGGATCGATATCAAAAAGTTTTCGCGCTTCCCAGCTTGAATAATGCAACGAAGCTCGCCTGACTTTCGCTCACTGTGTCGCGTCCTATTTCGATACTTAACTAGGGTTGCGTGCCAACCATCGCACGCCCGATGCATTCTTCGCCGTTGCTCCCTCTATCTTACGATTATCATCTTAATTGCTGGTTGATCGTAGATGGACCACAATGCGTCGTGTCACCGTGTGCGATCTTGATTTTCACGCATTTTCAACACGTACGTTCGACAATAGAAAAGAATTATTCCATCCGTAATAAACAAGTATACGAATAATAACGATAAATAATGAAGAAAGGCATTTCGTCGATTCGATAAAAAAAATTCTCATTCCTGAGAGAACGTGACGATCGCGTAATTTTCTGTTGGAGCAAAAGTTGCTCGTTAGAATCGCGGGATAACGAACCATCGATCAACGAATCATCCTAGGTTTCCAGGGGCTTTCGGTTACCGCAACGCGGCTATAAATCTTCTCTTACGTGGTAGAAACACGTTCACCGACACACACACGTAATTTTCCCGCTTCTACGAAGCAGCAGCGTCGTTTTTATCGATTCTAGGAACGTTCTACGCTCGGCGAAAAAGGTGAACGTACCGTGGGCGATGTTGCTCGCGATAAACGCGGGTTGGTGGGATCGTTGGTGAGCCGCGGGGGGAGCGAGGGAGTACGTTTCGCGTGTCGTAAGTAGCGCGCGGTTCGCGTGTCGCGGGGACTCAATTAGCTTGGGAAACAATGGGGGCGCGATTCAGAATCTCGGGGAGATTCGTGGCTCGAATCGTGACAGATCCTTCGATCACTGTTTTCAAATTCCAATCTCACGATCCAGTTTCTTGTTATTCGCATTTGGGTTGGCTAATATTCGCAGTTTTCTTTCCAAGTTGGAGGGAATTGCGTGTGTTGATTAATTTTGATTAATTTTCGAGGAGCGGGCTTTGGTCGGTCCAAGCTTTGGTTTGACGTAGCTTCGTTACGGTTTATCGAGTTTAGAGAAGGAGTTTAATACATGTGTCGGGATTTTCGCGGTTTCATTTTTCATCGTTCTCGCGTTTAGAATAGAACGGATGATCGAATTACAAGCAGGAGGAATAGGGAATCGCGTTAAAAGGGTCATCGTGACCTACGTTAGAAATTAATGCGAACCAAGGTTAACAAGCTGCTTTCACATCACCGGCGCATTTCCACTGCATTAACGTCGAATCATATGCAAATTTCATGTGTTCTATATATATACGTGTATATCTTTCGTGAAAGTAATTTACGAATCGAGAGGTTTTTGTAGGTAGGGGAAAAAAAATAAATAAATAAAAAAAGATCCTTCGCGCACGCTATTTCTATATTATCGCGATTCAGTTTGCGATATGAAAACGGGGAGTTCGAGAGTTTCGAAAAATGGATTTTCCTCGAAAGAATGCGAAACAATTTTTCTCGATTTTTCATTCATCGATGCCCAAGGATGAAGAAACTCTTCGCGACACTCTTAAGATCCTCTATCAAGTTGATCGTTAACAAAACGTAGCATAGGTGATAACGTTACGAATGACGACAGGTTTCTCCAAGTTTCGCTTCGACTAATTTATTGATAACCGCTTATAAGCCGAGTATCGATTCGACTCGACTCGTAACGTGGAACTTGCCACGTGTTTGCTACATATTTTTTTACATATTTTACGCAATTCAACTAAGCTTTTCTAAGACAAAAAAATTTCATTTCCCTTCCCTCGGCCCGTTTCTAATTTGAATCGAAACGACTCGCCCTCTTCCAATCGAGTTGAATCAAGGCCCAATGAAAATATTTCAAGGATTCGAGCGGGCCCAACAGGGGATGGTTGTTCAATTTTCTTCACTCACCGTAAATCAACATGAGGATCGGGACTGCCGACAGGCAGAACAGGCACACGGTAACGACCCTCGTCCTGCACACGACCCTCATTCCGCGGAACACGAAGTCGCAGATGTTGTTCGCCTCCAGGTTCGCGTCCTTCAGCTGGAACACCACGGAACCGTAGGTAATCACGCCCAGATTCCTGTTCTCCGCCGTGTTCTCAGCCACTTTGGCGCCGTTCGCGAAAAGACGCCGCGACTCGTCACCTGAAAACTGAGCGTCGACACGGGTTAACCGACGGGTTCCACCTCCATCGTAACACGAGAGGAGCCCACTTCAATTTCAATGTTCCAAGTGCTTTGTCGACAAAGCAAGGGGGAGGCAGGGAAACCGAACCGATTTTCCGTGGTTTCGAAGCAACTCAGGAGCTGGATAAGCCGCAAGCTTTTTCGAAATTACGACGGAAAAGGTGAAAATTTGTACTTTAAATTTGCACATCACTCGCGTTATCGACTCGCGAAAGTTGAAAGAGTTCGAAAACTGGCTAATTGAAAAAAAAAAGATCGAAGCGAAAGATTTTTCGAATCGTCGTTTTTTATATTATATTATATTATTTGTTATATTCGATTTATTCGAATAACCAGTCGTTTCGATCCAACGTGCGGCCCGTATGCTTTTTACGACTCGGTTATTTCTTTGCCCCTGTAAGGGGCTGGCTGGCGCGCGCACGCATACACACATGCACACGCACGACACGAGCCAGTTCGTTATATCGTTCGTAAACCTTCTCGGCCAAGAAGATGGGACATAAGATCGCGAAATATGCGACAGGATGAAAAATACGCGGTCGTATCTCGCGGTGAAATTGCCGTACGTATCGTAGCATGTTACCCTGCTAAAATTCCAACGATGTACATCGTTCTTGCTAACGAAATTCAATAACCGGGTCGACGATGCGGAAAAAGAAAAAAGAAAGAAAGAAAGAAAGAAAGAAAGAAAGAAAGAAAACGATTTTCGGGCGGTGGTGCGCGCGTGGAATATTTTATTTCGAGTGGTATCTCCGCGTTGATACCATGAATACCCCCTCGTAGTAGAAGCGGAGTGAAATCATCATTGGGAAGGGAGTACACGAAACATTCTGTGCAACGATATTTCACGTAGAGATGGAATAGTGGCGTAAAACGTTAAAAATTAAATTAATAGAAATTAAAAAAAGAAAAAAAAGAAAAATTGTTTCGCGGAAGAATACCGAACGTATTCACAAACTGCGAACAAAGGCTTTCGAGAAATTGTAACCGCGTTGTACTCGTACTTTGTCTAACGAAATTTTCCTAAAAAGGAAGGTTTTTCGAGGCTTTCAAGAGGTGCTATTATCTCGCGCGAGGAGAAAAACCAATTTTTCCACTTCGTGTTCTTTCTTTTCGAATATTTTGTTTTTTTCTTTCTTCTTTTTTCACGCGCAATAAATATCGGATGGCGCGCGAGGGAAGGAGAAATGCACGTCGTACCTGGGACACGGAGCTGCTGGCCCGCCTGGAATCCTCGAACGTGTTTGGCCCATATCCTAAATTGATCTGGACCGTGCTTCCGCGGGATTTGACACTTCCCGTGTTCACCTCCTTCCTCTCCCGAGAAGGGGAGGAATTTCGATTCCCGTTTACTCCTGCACAAACATTGCCGAAATCTTGAAATATATATATATATATATATATATGTTCACCGGTGGAAAGAAGTCTCGAGAGAGGCGCACGAGTCTGTCTGTATTCTTTATTTCAAACGCTGCTTTTTCGAAATCGTAAAAATTATTTTCATTTACGAAGTTATGGATCAGGATAAATATTCAAGAATGAAACATCTTCGAAACTATAAATTATCTTGATATAAGATATTAATATATAATATATAGTACGTCTAGTTTATTCGTGTACGCACAATTACATTTATAAATTAAACTATCGTTGTAAAAAAATTTGTATACTGATATAATTTGTATATTGTATATACTGATAATTAATATAATATAATTTGTATATTGTATATACTGATAATAAAAATATATTGTATATACTGATAAATTTGTATATTGATAGCATATTGTGGAATCCAATGATGGATCGTTCAAAATTTAATAGTTATGAATAAAGTTTACTTCGATATATAGCTAGGAATAAATATCACTTAGTAATTACTTAAAGTACTCGTTATCCGAGATTTTAATTACTTTTTCAACGGGTCGATGCCCAACTCTGCCCCGGATTCTATACCTACGTTAATGCATCGAGGTTTATATATAGATCGTCGTTTTGGATTGATATATGGGTTGATCATGAAACAGAAAAATAGGCGTGAAAATAGGCACATTAATCATTAATCGGATTCCTTTCGCGAGACTTCTTTCCACAATAACAGGTGAACAATACCTTAATCGCAGGGAATAAATAATTCTTTTTCTATTAAAAAATAAATAGAGCCTCTGACGAAACCATTCTCGTCTTACCCTCCCCTCTCCCATTTTTTAATCTACCAATCGTGTTTTGAATTCGCAATCCAGTGAATTGCTGCCCGGCATCGGTGCAATAAAATACATCGGAATAAATCGAAAGCAGATATCACAGTTGGAGAAACACGAGCAATTTCGAGCGATTCGCTTTATCCTCGGCACGACAAAATCCAATTATTAATTTTTCCCCTGTTAACTGGTTGGCCGCTTCCTTTCCGTAAATCGTGGCTCTCGTTTCAGAGAGAACTGGCGTTTCCAATCCGGCCGGAGAGGAGTCGATTACCAAGAATGCCGTTTAAATCCTTAACGCGTCGATGATTTATCACTTTTCAAAGATATAATTCCGGAGTAAACTACTTTTATCAACGTAACCTTTTCGAGATCATCGTTCATCGAATCGTTCAACGAGTGGGCGTCCGATTATCTATCCACTCTCTTTGTTAGAAAGTTAACTCTAAACTTTTTCTTTTTTATTTATTTACTCATTTTTTATTATTTTTCCACGAAAATATTGCAAGCTCGCTATCAAAGGAAAGAGAAACGTAGAAGTTCGCGTTATACTCGTGTCGCTCATTCGTGGTTCGACGTGGTTTGAGGCAAAGTCAAATATCAATAACAGCTAAGATGCATCCTGTTAACAATATTCATAGACGAACGGTGCGCGATCCACGCGATGGCTTTAGGCCCACCTAATTTATACAGCGCGTATCCCGAGCTAAACCGTGCTAGTAGTAGTCTAGTTGTCTCGAACTGCTGTGTACACATTTGGGAGATTGGCTCAGAAAGCTTAATGCGGTTGCGTCAAAACCGATGAAGCCACTGACGCTAACTCGCTCCTATCGTTATCCGTGCCGCATTCGGCCGTAATAGATCAGACGATCAGCCGATATTATTCGGTTCATTAAGAGAGTTCCTGCGTTCTAACGATCCGAGCCAATGCTTCTCGAACTTTCCTCCAACAATCGATTTTCATCGCGAAACAGAGAAATTCGTCATTATTATTGTCATTATTTTAATCGATAATTGGCTAACGATCGAATTCGAGCTTTCCTCCGCTTGGATTACCTCGCGAGATCGACGATCTAATGAAATTCTAGCCTAGGCAAAAATCTATGAAATTTACGGCCCCCTTGAGATGTCGCTCTAACGAGGTATCGAGTCGAATCGAGCTATAAAATTCTGAATGAATAATCCTGTTTCGAGTTTGCGGCGTAGGCTGGCAATTCTCCGGATCCAGGGAATTAATTATTTTATCGGATGTGTAATGCACCGCAGCAAGACCCGACGCGGTGCAACGATTTTAATTTTCACGCCGGATGAAACTCTCTCTCCCCTCCCCTCCCGTTCTTTCCCAACGTATCCTCCCCAGTTTAGAAACAGAAATCCAAAAACGGACGCGAAAATGAAAAATCCAACTCGACGCTGACACCTCACGGCTCTATTCATCTTCCAACGATCTTTCCATAATAAAAATAAATACGAGACATGAACACGGAAATTCCATCCACTGTTCCTCCGATAAGAAAGATTCTCGTATACACACCTTGATCGGCCGAGCCTCTCCTCGGATCCTGCGCTATCAGGCTCGCCTTCGTGCCTCTCCTCTCCTGCAATCCGCTCAGGCTGCCCCTCGGCGTCCTGTCGATCGCGTGCTCGGGATCGATGCCGCGACGCGGGCTCCTCGCCTCCTCCTCGTTCGAGGCCCCGATCGATCCTCTGTGCGCCGCCTCGTTCACGCCGATGCTCCCCCGCGACGATCTCTCGTAAGCCGGCACGATGGAGCTTCTCGGGCTCTGATTCAAGCATTCGGAGGCAATGGACCCCCTCGGGCTCCTCTGGGGGCTGCGATCGACCAGCTCCATGTTCGTCACGCTCCCCCGCGGGCTCCTCGAACAGTTGGGTATCAAAGAGTGGCGGGGGCTCCGACTCGAGCCGAGGTTCCCGTTCTCGGACATGAGCGACGTCCTCGAGCCGGTCAACGGGACCAGGCTGTTCCTGGGGCTCCTGTTGTGAGTCACGTCCGCCACCAATGAGTTTCGAGGGCTCAACGGGGGTGGGTCGGGGAGCAACGAGTGCCGCGAGCTGTAGAGCATGTCCGGCCCAAGGTTCGCGTCCGGGATCAAACTGTTTCGGGGGCTTCGCGTCACCCCTCCGTTCCTGGGTGCTCGGTAGTAATCGTCCGGGACCAGAGAGTTTCGAGGGCTTCGTGCCATCTTCTGGTTGAACACCGTGTTCCTCGCGTCGACATATTGATCCCGCTCCGGCAGAGGCTTGTGGTTGATGGCCTGAAAGGTGAACGATGTCTCGGCATTCTCCGACGTGGGGGAGAACGTTGAGAGAAAGGGAATCGTCGGGATGTGTGCGTACGACATTGGCCAATTTCCGTGCATCGCGTGGAAAGAAGAAGTAGGTATCGATACGATCCCTATTTTTCGTCCTCTCCAATTTTAAGGTCGATTACGTTGTGGAGAGGAAGAAGAAGAGGAGGAAGATGTTGGAAAAGAATTCTCGAGGAGGAGTAATTTTTGTCTCTGACGGGGGTCGCAACGGTTTTCCAAGATTGAAGAGGAAACTTGTTTCGTCTCGAAGGTTTCGAGATATTTCGGAATGGTCGTTACTTTGATGTTCGAGCTTTTTTACCCCCTTTCCCCCTCCTCTGAGATATTATTACAATCCGCGATATTTAGAGCAGGTTTGCATCATCGTTATCGTAGTTACGCGAAGAATATACTACGAAATTACTACGAAATTATATATCGTCAAGAGGGGGAAAGGAGTGTAAGTGGGAATGAGGAGTGTAACGATTAATCGTGAAACAACCTCGACGCCGTTTCCCATATCGAGAGCGATATCAGGCACGATGCTGCCCCGTGGCGAACGTTGACGTTCCATCGTTCCTCTGAGAGTCGTCGGTGGCAAGTCGACAGGTTTGTCGGTTGCCACGCTGGCGCGCCTCCCCCTTGGTCCGGCGATCGGCGAGGTATGGCCGAGATTGGTCATGTTCCGCGATGCTCTACAGCGCCGCGATGATGTGCTCCGATGCAACATCACAGAGGCATTTTCTCATCCCTGGAAAATCGAAAAACAAAACTTTTCTCGTTTCTCTCGTTTCTTTGAAATGAAAAAGGAAGGAAAAAAGGAATTCATTCTCAACGAGGAATAAAACGTCGTTAAATCGATTAATTCTTATTAATTATATATTGCTAGTTGGTTTCTCTGGATCGTGCGAAAGGTTAAACGTCGATTCCATCGAATATCTTTCAACAAAATTGCTAATTCTAATTAAATCGTTAACGAAGGATTAACGAGACCTTGGGGCAAAAGGTCTCGAGGAAACGAGAAGCTAATCGGCTTAATACTTTATTTTCTTTTTTTCGTCGAAATATTTTTGCTCGGCAAGCATGCAAAGTGTCGACGAGCATGAAACGCAGAGGTCCTCAGGTTAGCCTGGAAAAGATAATCAACAGTATGGAATCAATTTCTTCAAGCAAGGCAGAGGACACGCCAGGTACGTAATAAACCGGCTTTTATAAAGATGACCCAGATACTCCCCCTCCCCTGGTACAGGCATCGAGCTCATCGAGCTTTCGATCCTCCTTGATCGCGACGAATATTTTCACGATATCTTGGGGGTGCGACGAGGGTAAGCGAGTTCCGCTCGAGCAACGATTAATCATGAACGTGAGCGAACGATATGGTGGAAATGATGCCGTTATTTAATGAAACGCCTTCGTAGGCGAATGATTCGTAATTGAATTTACGCGCTGTTACTTTTCATTCGATTCGTCTCCCTTTTTCGTCCAACGAATTTCAAATCTCTGCTCGCAACAATTGCGCGAAAAGTTTCAAGCTTTTCCGTATTTTTAAGCGTTAAAGTTTTTTTTTCAACTATCGTCAGACAAAACAGTAACAAATTACGAAATAGTAGTAACTGTGTATTATAAAGTTGGATCGTAATGTAATTAATAAATAACGATAAATTTCATTTTGCAGAAAACTTTTCGTCACGTTTTGCTCAATTTCTCTCGCAAATGATAAAGAGCGCGAGGAAAACGTCTCGTACGTTTCCTCTCCTTCGTCTTCGAAGCGGACGAATCACGCGAAATCGAGTGATACGCGCGAAAGAGGCGCCTTTTTTTCTCTTATGGGAAAATTGGATTCCTCGCCGGGCATCGGATATTTAATAGCTTGGCACGCCAACATTAAGCTTGACAGAGGATGCGCGGTCGCTGATAATTAATGTTCGCGACGACGGGGAAAATGCTCTTCACGAAGGGGAAAACGGCAGTGTCTAACGAATCGAACGGAAATTGCACGCCTTCCGTCCCGTTAATTCTGTAACTTTTCTGGAATGTTATGTCTGCCGCGATAAAGGATGGAAGAAAGGATGGATTCGTAATTCTCTCTTAATTGCTACGAATTAGAGGAACATTGATCTGCTGCGAGGAAGAAATATTAATTTGCTTCACTCTTATCTTCCTCATCGTTTTTAAATGCGATTCTAGATTTTTATTTATGTAATATAATGCAATATAATGTAATTTATAGATAGATATATATATATATATTCATAATAATTATTTTAAATTATTTATTTCATTATTTTATATCGCATCATTCAGTCAATCTAATTTTCGCGCTTTTTCAATCTCGTTTCACGCTAACTAAAGCAAAGGGGTTTAATCCACCGAGTATGTTCATTTTATTGATAGCGTCGAGTTCTCGAATTATTAGCCGCGATTCGTTTAATAAAATTGAACGCCATTCTATTAATCAAATTCGCGTTAATCATCACATATAAAAAGTGTAACGCACCCAGGCGTTTACCTCGAGGAGGTAAAAATTGCATTAATAAATAAATAACATAAATAATGCTTCTCTCTAGAGAATTTCATACTTAACGAATCTTTTCTTTTCCAAAAGGAAAAAAAGGTGAAATTTCGAAAGTTTCCCGATCAAATCTAAAATTAATAAAGCTCGATCGAAATTTAATGACAGGAATAATGGAAATTGAAAACGCTGATTCTCGCAACAAATACACGTGATAATCGACTACGCTCATCGATCTATCAATTTGTCGTCGCAATTCCGCACAATTCCGCACGTTGGTTCACGTTTTTCATCGTTCGTTAATTGTCTCGATGTTTACGAAGTCGGCGTATAATTACGATCGAAGAAGGAAACTAGAGCGATTCCATATATCATTTCCAACGTTAGAAGATTAGATATTGGACACAGCTTGAAAGAGGGTGAAGAATGAAATATCGCGGACAGCAGTGATTCGATTGTTAAACGAAACATGTATAAGTACAGAAAGTGTTACGGTTGAACGACACGAATCGTTTACCTGTTAACGCAGATAACCAATCCAACGAAATCTCTCTCTCTCTCTCTCTCTCTCTCTCTCTCTCTCTCTCTCTCTCTCTCGATTGCAGTCGACGCAGTTACAATTTTTGCGTAACACCGGATATTAATTAAGCAAAAGCCGTCAATTGCTAGCGTTCCAATTGCTAATCGTTTCGATAACTCGTTATTACTATTTTCCTTTTATTCTCGCACGTTATCACGGCACGTTTGTATAATGCTTTTTCCAATGTAATCGCGTGTCGGATAACAAGAACACGCGATCGTTGTTTTAACAGAGTTGAACATTTGATCAAGCTTCACTTTCGTTCCGATCCGAGCGACAATGTTTTTTCTTTTAATTTATCAACTCTTTGCTTTTTTTCCCTGTTCATTTACACGCAAGTTTTATTCGTCATTATATTGATGATAATTTAACGAGGGAAACGACGTAAACACTGTTCAACTTAGTTATCGTTCTATTTTATTTCTCTTGGAAAAGTGATCTTTTTCTTGCTTCTATCACAGAGAGCATTAATTTTATATCGATCGTCTTGACCGTTAGAACGAGAACGTTATTGAAAACGTAAAATTTTAAAGAGAGCAATAAAATACACGCGCAAAGCGAAGGAATAGGAATGTCTTTCTTCGTTGGGGATCAGGTTAATATCTTAACAGTGTCTGTAAATTAATCGTTCTATATCTATAAGAACACAAGGAAATTTAGAACACTCCTTTCAAGGGATCGTCACCGACTTTCCAATTCCCTTCTCGTAACTCAAATCGATACCAATGAATTAAGCACCGAAATATAACACGCTTTGAAATTAAAATATCGTCTCTCGCTATATTAATATTATCTAGCTAAATTAAATTCAAATAGACTTGCAGACTATTTTAATCTCCTAAAAAACATCAAATTCGGTCACCAAGAAAAATCATTGTACGCGAAATTGAAACATCCAGTTTCAACCCACCCTCACGAAAATATTATTCCACCGGAGAAAATTAGTCCAATTAGAAACCAACGACCACATCCTTCATCCTTCATCCCTCATCCCTCGTGCTCCACCCACGGATGGACGGAGCTGTCTTCCATCCATTCTTTCCCGAAAATTCATTTGTCTTCGTCCGCGACGGAGGCGGAGGGAAACAAAAGCCGACGAGTTTAACGGGGCGGAATCAAGGCCAATCTCGAGCCCACCTCCACGCGATTCTCCTCAATTTCTATCGCGACGAGATCACCCCGAAGGGGGAATTTTTCCACCTGGTTTCGCCGCGAAAGCCGGTGGATAAAAGGGGAGATGGAAAGGGATGGAGAGCGTGGAACGGGATCTCCTCGAGAGGCCTCGTTACAGGAAGAATCCGAGAAGACGCGTCTCTTTTTTCAAGATCGATGCGCCCCGAGTATCGTAAACGTCGTTACCGGGAAAATTTCTCATTTCCTCGGACAGAGGAACGGAATCCAGTTCGCGGATTCAGCTTCATCGTTCATCCCAAGATCAAAGTTGTATTTCCATTGATCGAGACGATTGATATTTTCATTCAGGATTGGGAGGGGAGAGGAGGGTCGTTGGGAGAACGAGAGGTGTGAGAACGATCGTTAAAGGTGGATTAGTCGTTCGAGGAGGGGGAGGGTGTTAAAGGATAGTTAGGAAATTGTTCGAGGGATGGAAGATGGGACGAAGGAGGATGTAACGCGACTACTTCTAGCCGGTAGGAAATTTATTCGAATAGGTTGTTGGAAATGAGCCTTCAACTTCTCGCCGATATATAAATTTCGAATTCGAATCGATGGAAATTTTACTAGAAAAAAAGAAAAAAATTTTCGTAGTTGTGTGGCCCATCTTTCGGGTGTTGCGCAACAACGTTTTATTAACCAAGTTCCCAGGACAGAGTTTGAAAAATTGTTATTATTATTTTCCGAGGATGGAAATTATATCACAGACACGCATAGGTTGTTCATTCAAAAGAAATTTCCGACAATAATGTAAAAAAAAAAAAGGGGGGGAAAGAAATATCGAGAATGGAGGGAGCGATATTTGAGCGTTAATTGCTTTAACAAGCAACGATCGATCAACCGAATGTCATATTCTTGACAACAAAAAAAGGAAAAAAAAAAGGAGAGTTCCCTTTGATACAGAACCTCGAAATAAACAATTATAATCGATAACATTTCGGCCCACCTTTATGTATTCCTTTTACTTATATAAATCTGAATAGAAGAAACACTTTTATTGTCTGACATTTACTTTTATTTTCAATTCCATTCCCAGTTTTATTTCATTCGGTGTTGTATTTTTTTTTTTTTTACAACTACGATTTTAATTTTCGTACGATAAGATAAGAAACAAAGTACAAAAGTTGTCGAAATGAAATTTTCGAAAGGGAGAAAAAAAGAGAAAAAGAAGAAGAAGAAGAAGAATGAAAAGCAGAATAACGAATATTCGGCGTTGCCGGATATTTATCCGACAATGCAAATGGAATGCACTTCGTGACAATCGAGAAAATAGTTGCATTCGTGAGGATAAGTTACGTGCAATCGAGCTTCAAGTTTTGAAGCTGTTGTTAAACGCTCGAACGCCATTCTATTCTCTTTTTTTTTCAAACGAATGACCGGGGTATCTCGCCTAAAAAAAGTCTCTGGAATGCACTTCGTTTAATTTTACACCGTCAGTTTTTTAATTCCGAGTGAGAAGATGAAAAAGATGCATATCGCGAACTCCATTTAATTCTTATTCTTCGACGTCGATTCGAATCGTTTTAACTTTTTAAATCAAAGATACACGTTTTTTTTTTTTATATCAAAAGATCGATTTTTAAATCCAAATCGTCGTTATTCGATATATTCGTTACCAGATTTCATAATAATTTTTTTTTTTTACAAGAGAATTATCGAAATCAAAAGTCGAAGGATGTCAAAAATTTTTGGATACGTAAGAGTTAAGGAAATTAAATTCTCTGAGATTTTCCTCTTTCTATTCTCATTGCTCGTAACTCAGACATCGTGCAAATCATGCGAACGAAGATTCGAATACAGATCTTACAACCTATCCGAAGAAACGGGTAAATCAGTAAATGGAGCGAAACGAGATCGGCGAAGTTGAAATGAGAATCTTAATCCTCGTCTCCATTGTTCGTCCCTTTATTTTGCATTCGTAATATTCTTTGGGTATACATGGGATGAAAAATTCACGACGGAAATTGTATTCGAATTGCATTGTTCCATCGAGAGTCGAGTATTACGACGTAGAATTCGGACTACTTAACTTCATGAACACGGTTGAAAATTCATAGGAGAGATTCCGTTCCATTAATCCACTATTTTCTTCGGTGTGCAAATATTATACACGGTTTATAAATAATTCCAACCGTTGCCATTCAATCTAATCCATTGTACAACATTGGTGGGTTCATCCACGGGAATTACATCCTTGAATATGGAATCCGCCATTTGTTGAGGAATATAAGCGAAACAATTTTATTGAGCATTTAATCTTTTCTTAAGAATTGTATAATAATAATTTAAAACCGGTATTTCGAAAACTCGGATCAAGCGGGAAATGGATTCAACGAGGGAGGATAAAAATTGTGATAATATGTTGACAAAGCCAGTTATGCTAATAATAATCTCGAACGAAACGGGCGTGAACGGTAATCACCTCGGCTGAAACTCGTCCTTAATTCCACTAAATTTGCATAATTTGTTTCAGACATTCTGGAATTATCGAGATGCACATAGGAACGTGAATTCCTCAACGTCAAGGTATTGCAAAGATGCAAATCGGTTTACAGTCGGGCGAGACCTACCGAATTTTGATACTACATATTTATCGCGTGTTTGTCGAAAGCTATTGATAAATTTTTAACACGAAAGTTAACACTTATTTTTCGCACGAGAGAATTTATAATATCGAATTTCGTAATAATATCATGCACAATATAAATAAGCCGTATTACATAAACATAACACAACGAATTTTCCTCTTTCATATATTTGGAATCGAAAAGAATTTCAATTTGTATCAAAATTGATAATTGTAGAATAGAATTGCTTTAAAGATTCGTATTCTTTTTTCTCGTTACGATAGATGCTGAAAAACTTGCGCAATTTACTTATCAGACTCGTTTTATTCGTGGAAAATATTTTCCGTATCGTTAATTAGCATCGTTCTCGTCCATTTCAATTTGAACCGCCACGGAAAAACTATATGCGGAAGAAGGAGGATTCTCGAACGTTACTTTGCTCGGATATAGATCAAAGTTTCCAAAGATAGAGCGAAAATTGATGCGTTTTGGAACGAAGCATTAATCGGCTGCTAATTACGCGGAGGATGCGGGTTAAGTTTGCTCGTGTGCAAGATTCCACGTTCCCGCTCGAGGGAAGATTTTCTCTTTGACGCGGAAAATGCGAGCGATAATCGTGCTACGATTAATCGCAGCACAATGACGTAATGTTTAGACTTATTTAATACCCCAGAAATCCCGTGATTATTTCGCGAACGATAAAATTCACGAANAAAAAAAAAAAAAAAAAAAGAAATAATAAAATAAAACAAAAATTCGAATCGCACACGATAATTTGAGGGCGCAAAACATTTCAAGCTCAATTTCAAGCTCCCTTCGCTAAAACGAATATTCGACGCCCGGCGCGAATTTTAAGTCGGTTAACTAGGAAAACGATAGGAGGATATCGAAGAAAGCATCGCGCGCATCGATTCGCCATTCGCTGCTTGTAAACGCGATACGTGACTGACTCTGTACAATTTCGCTTATTAACGATTCGCGATCGATATCGTGGAAACAAAAATAGAACGTAATGCGCTTATTTTATATCCAACCGATTGGACGATTGGCCAGACACGACAGAACCTTTAGATCGAGAAAGCGTGTCCCTGTGGCGCAGTAGTACGAGTCTTTCACGTGTCAGACGGTGTACGGTGGAACTTGCATACAACTTGATGGTAGGCACGTCCAAGGTATCTGGTTAATTGTTCAATTTCTAGTTAACCGATTTAAAATTCGCGCCGGGCATCGAATATTCGTTTTAGCGAAGGGAGCTTGAAATTGAGCTTGAAATAATTGTTTCTTCGGATTTAGAATTGGTGAATAAATATATATAAAAATATATGCTTGCTTTCACGATCAATGAAAAATTCTTGACGGTACGAGAGATGAAAAATTTCGCATCGTTAAATGAGTGTATCGTTACCCATAAAACGGTAAGATGAATAATGAGGAATGAGTAACTAGGGTTTTATTTGCTATATACGAGAGTCTTAATTATGCACGTGAACGAGTTATTTTTTTTTTTTTTGTTGTACTATTCTTAGTCGATAATCAACGCGAAGAATAATATGAAGTTGCATGAACTAGTTTTCTATGGAGAGTAAATTATGATTGTGACGAATAACGAGGTGTTATTTTCTAAATTAATAAAGAAGATACGCGGGATTAAAACTTTTGAAATTGCGCATACGTACACGTGGATTCTCGAAATTAATGAATTCCACGATTTTTTTGATTTTCCAGAAATAGAAAGATAAATGTTACGAATGATAATATTTAAACACGAAAGTAGAAAAACGAGGTTGTGAATCTTGTTATGGAAAATGTTACAAAGTCGAGGGAATTTTAGTATAATTTGTATCGTGGGATATTGATGCGTATCTCAGGGATGTTGAATGATGCTGATGGCTGAGATTCGTTGCTTTGCATCTCATCTTTACGACGAACTAAAAAAAGAAAACAGAAACGCGTTAATAGACGTTCTTATCGAGAAAAAGAAAATCGATACATTTTGACCTTTTTCGTCAAAATTCAATTCAATGAATTTTAAATAATCTGTAAAAAATTTTGAGATTAAGAATGATCGCAAACCAAACCTTTCTAATAACGAAGATACTGAATTTTTCCCCCTAAGAGATCGATTAATATATTTTCTATTTAAAATTAATATACCTATTATAGTTTATATTTTAAAGAGGAAACTCGTTAATCGTATTAACATTAATTAAATTGTTGCTTTTATTTTCCTATTAATGTCCTTCTTTGTATGGAATAAGAAACGAAGATAAACGTTTAACGAGAACATTAATGATAGTATTATTAAAGAAATTATTATCAGATTTCGAAAGGTATCCTCGTGTAAAGAGAAGAAGAAAGAAACTTTCGTTATTCTTCAAAAACGAGTTCGTACAAAAAGGAAAGTTGGATCAAAAGATCGAATGAAATACAAGAAAGAAATTTCCTTAAAAAAGAATTTATATAAATTTATATAAAGAATAGCGGTTGATCATCAAAAGTATTTTAAAACTCATAAAGTCGCAATACACGCGATGTGGAACGCGCGTACAGATAAATGTTAACGACTGAAACTCTTGAAAAAACAAAAAAAAAAAAAAAAAAAAGAAGAAATCCATTGAAATGTCCGCGTTTCTTGCGCCGCAAGTACGATTAAAAGGATGTTCCATAATCGAAATTTTATTCCTCCGCGTGCCACGCGCACGCTTCGCAATTAAATCCAATTAGCCACTGCAGCGGGGAGAATTATAGAGGAATATCTCCGCGCTATCACGTACGAAGAATTTCCCAGAAGCGATGCCACGATTTCACGAATTAAATTTGCATTATCTCGTGTTAAAATTATCCTTAAATTTCCTTCTTTTAACGTCGTGACGAAATCCTCGCCTGCATTGTTTCGCACTCCGGCCAATGGAACAATGAAACCCGTTCGCGTTCTTGACCCACTAGCGCGCCCAAATTAACCAACCGCGAAAAATTCTCGATTCCACCGTTGAAAACTTGAGTCAATTATTAATTAACTATCAATCAAAACAGGGAATATTTCTATCGTAGAACCGGAGGGTCAACGCCCAATTATTCTCTCTGTTTACAAACGTCTCGAAAAAGAGGCGTTTTTCCTTTCAGAGCGCGTACAGAGGCGTAATTCCAGGAGGTTTGTAGCATTTGTATATATTTTTTTTTTTTTCTATTTCTTCTATAAACACCATTTTCGTCCGTGTCGTTCGTTTGCGAAATTGTTTTGTCCTCCAGACCAGCGGCAAACGAGGCGTTGAAACGAGCGATCACGGTATGATAGAGTTTTAAAGATTGCTCGGCCGGCTCGTTTGAATTATTTACTCCTTTCCGTTTCCGTTCTCTCCGTGTCAATAACATCCTCGCGTTAAGTCAACACCAAGTGTCGCTATTGTCACAATCGATCTTTCGTTCTACGCCACACAGAAGCTTTTTCATTCGATACGTGAAATACGTAGTTATATTACGTTCAATCGTACGTAGTTTCCAAATTGTTTTGTTTCATACCAATCCCCGCGTTTCGAAATATCCGACGTTGTTTCTCACGTCGCCCTCGTTGCAACGAATTAACGCAATCGAGCAGCTCTTCGAGTCCAGCTCGAGTCTCGATTAAAATCCAGGAAAAAAGGAGCGCGCGAGGAGAGGCTCAGAGTTCGTTGTGAAAACGAATCGTCTTAAAACCGATTATTTCGATCCCGGCGAATCACGATCAAAGCGCAGAAAAGGGAAAGAGAAAGAGAAGGAAGCATGCACGAGGGACGAACTTACTCGATCGACTTACCTCCGTGTACAGAAACGGTGGTAACGTGTTCACGTCCACCAAAGAGTACGATCGCGAGGTATCCTCCTTTCCCGTTGGTATCATATGTTTAAACGGTTTTCGCTCCGAGCAGCGAACCACGACTGTTCACCCTTCTCGCTTCAGACGAGAGACGGCCTCGTGTCGAGACGCGAGACCAGGCCGACCGTTTCAGGAAATATATTTGCCGGATAGATTTGTTGCTCGTCGTTTATCTGTAAAAATTGTAACGGGGCAAAGATACACGGGAGAGGAGCGAACACGTAACACGGTTTGTTTTCGCGTTCGTGTTGGGTGCCGGTCGCGGCGCAAGTTGTCGCGTTCGCGGCTTGGAGCAGACTGAACGCGCCCCGCAGCTCTGGCCAGCGAATAGCGTGACGCGCAGATCGGAGACGCTCTCGGTGATACGCCCCGTGATTGTGGGCTCGACCTTAGCCATCACGATCCTACTACGATTCCGGTTATATCGTATCTCGAGTTAGTTGTTCGATTTTTTCTACCCCCGATCGATCTCGAAGGATACGAAATTGTATGGGGGAGAAAGCTTTTTCGAACGTTCCCCGTGAAAGGGAATTAAAATCGAGAAGAAGATTTTGATGGATTTTACTTCGCTTGGGATTTTTCCTCGTGGATGGATAAATATTTGAAGCGACGATTTATAAAAGAGATTAACTCTGGTCGAAGAAAATTGACGCGATTGGTTTATATCATATTGGTCGGGGGTTTAACGACACCTAGGTGTAATTTATTTTCTCGTTATTAAGAGAAAATTTCCTTTGCTTTTCTATCGAGGCAATTTCGTATTCTGATTCTCGTAAACTCGTGGTACAAAAATAGGCGATTTGATATTAGAACGAGGATGATATCGAGGGAATATTTCACCTGGCGTCCGTTTAGAGCTGCCGTTGGAATGTTTGCCCTTGCAATTATCGCTGCACCACTTCCTGCACGTTAAATCGTGTCCGTGATTATGGCTAATTGATTTGCCCTCGTTCTTCATTTTCTTCTCGGTCGACAATCATCCCTCATCCCCGTGAGAAGTTTCCAATGTTCCAGGGCAGAGGGGACGATGAAACTCTTTTACTTAGTCACGCCAGTCGTAAAGAGTTTTCGAATGTTTTAATACCTCTTCCTTCTTCCCGAAGAAGAGATACGATTTTTTTCCGTATTCCATGAACTTTTCATCCACTATGAATTTCTCACGTCGTAACTCGCCACAGTTTCGAATTCCTCTGGTGACCATCTTCGATTCGAACCGCTTTGCAACGGCTTTGAATGGACACTTGTGAAAATGTTACGACGAAGTTGCGTTTATCTCTTTTCAAACAGATTTTTAGAACAGTGGATGGTTTAATTTTAGATTTAGACGAACTTGGCTCGAACTTTTCGTAACAAATATTTTACCGAAGAAGAAATACTTGCCACAAAGAAACGTGGGAGTAAAATAATTGAATGTGATAAAGGAATTATTTTTAAGCGATTTCCAAAGGTCGATTTCCCTTCTTTGAAAAAAAAAAAAAAAACTATGCACAATCGATGAACTTTTATGAAATATCGGAGATAATTACTTATAAAATATCAGAGACATATGTGTAAGAAGCGGAAGCAGCGAAATCGAAATAATTTTAATGGATTTAAATTTTCCTTGAAATTTTTAACCCGCTCAATCTTTATTTATGGCCGTTTGCGATAAAATTAGACGATTATATTTCACATTTGGCTGTAACCGCCACGCTTTTTCGAATCACACGTTACGCCAATAAACGAAGAATTCCACGAAAGCAAATGTTAATCGCCTCTTTTTAATCTCTTCCAACCCTCTAAAAAGTACGAACAATCGCGCGTTGTAAATTTTCTCCACATTTTCTACAATTATTATTTCCTTCGTTATACCATCGTGATTTTACTGCGGGAAAAACAGAGGAAAAGGCTGCAAAAATTTTCATTGCCCGGAGGAATTTTATAGCACCCGTGTTCTTTGTAAAAATCTCGCGAGTAAAGCCTGATCGAGCAAAAAAAGAAAAAAAGAATACTTCATTTCCCTTTTTTTTTTTTTTTTTTTTTTTTTTGCATCTCCGCTATACAACGTATATATTTTAAACAAGCCGTTGATTATTATTTGCACAACTATGTTTCTCTTCATATGCACCAGTATTTTTTTTTTTTTTTTTTTATACAACAAGAGTAAATATGCTCAGCTTTTTTATTCGTCGATGAAAAGATTTCATGTATAAACGCGAAAAATTACGCGTTACACGAGCAAGCTTGGTATCAAGGTAGGAGTAAGTTTTCGCGATATCTTTGAGAAAGAATGCGATAGTACTTACGGGAAATTCGAATCTTGATGTAAAAAGTTTGCGATATAAACGAGAAAGAGAGAGAGAGAGAGAGAGAGAGAGAGAGAGAGAGAGAAAGAGAGACTTATCCTTTGTCTGTCATGTCTGAAATGCCCGTGGAAGGAGCAAAGAAGAATATGTTTGTTCTCTCGTGATGTTGCATAAACACACGAATCTTATTCGGCAAAAGGTAAGGCATTTCTATCGCTCGAGGGATCGAGAATGCGCAACTTCTGTTCTCATAAATATTCGCTATCAAACACGTTGAATATTCATATTTTTTTTTTCTTTTTTTTTTTTCGTTCTCGAAACATGAATTGAGCATTGAGCATTTCCTCTTTTATTTTGTTTTTAATTTGTTTTTAATCCTCTAAATCGAATATCAATCTGTTTGTTATTTTCACGCATAATCTCTGATGATGGGAAGGAAAATTTTCCACGGTTAATCGATCTTTTCGAATTTTAACGGGTAATTTCAACGCTTAATTGAGTTTCGCGAAAAAGGAAGTCGTTTGTCGAGTTTAAAGAAAGATGTGAATAACCGTGTACATGTTAACAACACGCTGCACTAGATTTAGATAAAAACATTCTTTTCTTTTTTTTTCTTCTTTTTTTTTGAAGTTAAAAGTTTCACGTGTAAGTGTTATTTTTTTTCAAATTCTTTAAACGCCAGCAGAAATGAAATTTCACGCTTGACTTTTCGCTTTGTACCGCAAAAGTGAATTTTTTTTTTTTTCGAATTATCCGCATGAAAGTTTAAAATATATATATATATGAAAATATCAAAGTTTCTCAAATACCGTGTAAATTTTGTTCGCAATTTTATCAGCCGAGTGAATGGGGAAGGATTAAAGCAGCGTCTTTGAAAAACATTTTTCAAACCTGGGGGTAACATGAACTTCAACCTTAAGTGAAGCGATGATGAGGAAAGCGAAAAGCGTGTTTTGTATCGTGTTACCACAAGCGTTATCTCCTTCGACAAATAGTCAATCCCCTTTATTCGAAAATCTTCAATTATCTGCCTCTTAGAGAGAGAGAGAAAAAAAAACTATACATACAATAAAAAAATAAAAATGTCCTCGTGAATTTTAAAGGATTTAAAAAACAAAAAAAGAAAAATAGAGGAAAACGTCTGAAACTTCGTAAAAAATACTACTTTTTCTTTTTTTAAAAATTAACGTTAACCGCTTTATCGGATCGATTAATTTCACCGTTTAACCGGAATATAGAAGTTTTCTGACCTTATTCGAGCTTCGAATTCGTACTTTGAAACATGAAATTAATTCAAAGTTGGATTAATCGGTGGCAGAGGTTCATTGTCAACTCGATCATCGTGATTGAATTTCGCGAAAGCCGGTCCTAATCGTGGAAAAGACATGTTTGCAATTCCTGGATGTTCGAGTAATTTTGAGACAGTAATTTTGCCCATGTGCTGCATGTGGATAAACCGTGACGGTTAAACCGTCATTCTAACGATTTCTTTTTTTTTTTTCCGATTTGCTAATCGAAATCTCGACGAATCTCGATGGAATCGTTTGACACTCTCTCGCTGCGCTTTCAGCATTTTCACGAAACGAGTTCGGATTAAAATAACGACTCTCCTATGCGATATCTTAAATAAGCGAGAGGACAGGAAAAAAAAGGAATATGGCTGACCGTGCGCCATTTTCTTTTTATTTTTTAACACCAATCACTTCGAGGCGAGAATCGGCAAACGAGGGGCAAAAGATAATTTAACGAACGTGACTATCGATAATTCTCGATAATGAACCTGTTAATCAAAAGCGTGCTTTTAGCTAAATCAATTATGCGATAGTGGTGGTAATTCGACACTGTTGAAAAAAAAAAAAAATCAATTGATCCGCGCTTTCGAATCCTGTAATAGACAAGTTGCAAAAGATATCGAGTGATACGTCTATTACGTCCTCGAATCTACAAATAGAGCGTTAAAAATATCACAGGGTTAGAATATCGTAAACTCGGTCTTTTTTGAATTTTTTTTTTTTTTTTTTATTATTATTCCTTTCACTGCGCGATATACAAAGATAAAGATATCCATTCTCAGATGGTATCTGGCATCGTGCGATTGTCGTGCAACGATGTTTTTTAATTATCCAGGACATTTATACTCAATCGCCGCGACACGATTCCGTAACCTAAGAAGCGTTATAACGTTATAACCGTTCCAACGCGTTTATTATCGACTGCGCAAACAGTCGAAACCTCATCGATCTTTATTATCTACAGGACGGATCTAACGATTGCTTTAACACTAATTAAAAGTAGCGTTGAGGCATAGTGGAATGATTCAAACGCGACCTTCGTGTTGAACGCGAATCGTAATTATAAATTTCCCGGTGTTATGAGCAAATGGAATTTGTAAACTTTGATGAAAATAGGCCGATCGCATCAAAATATGCGGTTTCCTTCCGAATATTAAGCGATCACTGTGGATTAATGGATCGTGAAATTCGTTTCAAGGGCAACTTGAAAATCAACTCTCCTTTCTAACGTGCCTTTCCTTTCTTTCTAATTTATCATTATTTTTTTTTTTTTATAAATTCGAATCAAATTTTTGCAAAATTTAAATATCCGTGAGAGGGAAAAATCGAACGCTACTTCACTAAATCCCACGTCTTTTCAATTTACAAACTTGTTTCTCTTATATATATGTATTCGAATAATTGTAGGGTAGCTCCATTTTTCAACCTTCTTTTTTAATTCTCGTTCGCCGTACGGACTCCGCAAGTACGATACCTCGATTGACTACAATCGTATTATACTAGTCACGAACTGAGTGTCGAAACGCGAACTTCTTATTCTCGCGGGATTGCAATCAACGTACTAAGAGAACGTCTTTCGAATATCAAAAGTATTCGGAAAAGAAAGAGATTAGACGGCGAAGAAACTCACTCTTTCTTCTCGTAGCGATTCGTCACGAGATCGAGATTAATTAAAGTCATTAGATAGAATTGTGGAGGTTGGTTGATCGAGACAAGCGAATCAGCCTGGTCTTCGCTTCGTCAACGTTTCAATTTTCTCTCTGCAGCTCAACAACTCTTTTCAAACAAAGCCAGTCAAGCGAATTATCATATTCCAACAGCGCCGTTTGTAATTTCGCGATCTGGGATTGCTCGTTATACCGTGGCCGGCTCTCTTTCGTTTGCAATGCAATGCACACATGCGATCACAATGGAGAGGCATGGTACAACTAGAGAGGCGTCGTTAACGAGAACGACACGCGTGATTCTTTTACACGCGTAAAGCATGAATTTTGGATCGTTTTTAAAGTGTTCGTCGAATCGAAAGAAGGAGGAAGGCAAGAACGATTTCTTCCGATAGGATCGGAAATCCGTGTTGCGATGTCACATGCTCGATATCGGTGTCGAGATCGAAAATATTTTTCCCTGGAAATCGTCTTCGTTCGATCTTCTTTGGACTCGAATTACCATACATATTGCAGTTAATAGAATCGAACTTGGCGAAGAATGACGTAGGAGAACGAATCGTTTGTTACGCCCTCTAAACAAGTTTCATTCTTTCCCCGAGATCGAATTTCGATTTCAATCAAAATGGCATTAGCATTGGCCCGCCGGCGAGATATTTGCCATGAAAATGAGCTTTCGAATTAAATTCCGTCCAACACGAATGAACAATCAATTTACAAACTGTATTAATGAACTGTTTAAAAGAATCGATTCGAACCCCATCATCATCCAATCAGACGTCGTTCCAATATTTTCTTTTTTTTTTCTTATAGATCGCTCGCCAAGAATAAACGGATGGAGTTATCAGCAGATGAATCGATTTCCATGGATCATTTCGTTTTAATTATGTTAATTCTTCTTCGAGCAAGCTATCTCCTTATATATATTACACTCGAATTCATTCTTTTTCTTCTTAAAATGTTTCTTATCAGTAGCTTTCGTTCGATTCCAATTCTTTAATTCGTTTCTTTCCGTTTTACTTTCGCTTCGATTTAAGATAAAAGAATATCGATATTGATATCATCGTGAATTTTCCAAAAAAAAATTGGAATTGCGCTATAATTGCACGAAATTATTTAATTTAAATATCCGTCTCGATATCTAATCATTTCGTATTAGTGGATGTTTGATCCTTAAAATTTCGATCGTTATCTCCTTGCAACGAACCGGGAAGAAAGTTCGGTTCCTGTTTCGTTCGAATCAGGAAATGTCAAGGACGGACCATCTCGAAATGTTGGCAATATCGGGAAGAAGTCGCAAACTATTATAACGACCATCTTATCTTGAGGCAAACACACTCGATATTCCTCGGGGAATAATAGAATACCATCTATTTTTAATCATATTCCATTTTATTTATCGTGAAACAGAACCATGCCGGATATCGTTTCTACCTCTTTACTTTTTTCCCCAATGTTGTTTAGAAGTTTTATTCAAAAATTCCAAGGAGTTCCAAGGAAATTGGTGGAAAATTGGACGCGAATCTGGCTTCCCTTTCGTTTTACTTTTTCGATCGAGGAAAATTTTTCGACGATTGTACGAAATAATTTCTTATCCCTTCTCGAAGAATTTTTTTCTCTCTAGAATTTCTTCTTTTCTCGTGTTTCCCTCCCCCCCTCCCCTCCCATTAGATTATTTTTCTTTTCAAAGGGGTAGTAAGTATCGTCGGAATGAATTCCCTTTTAAACTTGCTTGTTTCGGGGGGAAAAATTCAAGCGATGTTGCACGCTCGATTTCCCTCGACCACCACTCGTAAAATTGTAGAAATATTTGTTTCGCGATATATATTCGCGATGGGCTCGAAGAGCTCACCCTCGAGAGCTTACCCTATTCTTACGTGTATGCGTGTAGTCGATAAAGACCGGGTCACGGGTGTGTTGTAGATATTAAAGAGGAAAGGATGCTCTCGCGTCAGATTCAATTCGCGGCTTCGATCGTTTTCAAACTCGACGATTTATCTTTTGCAGTTGGTCGCGATATCGCGCTTCGTGGGAAGGATAATGCAGCGCGAAGTATAAAGTAACATTTTCGTGATGTTATTCTCCGCGATGTTTTTCTTCGCGTCACTTTGACAAGTATTACGCATCCTGGAGGATATAAGAAAGGAAAAGATGGCGGAAGATTTTTCATTTTCCATGGCGATGCGAGGTCGCGAGATTGTCATAAAATTGGGACATAAAAATTTTCGTTCTTTTAAAGTATTAATATCGGGGATAGGGGCGAAAAGAATAAAACGGAGAATGGAATTCTCGTGTACCGACTAACTAAAAATTTTTTTTCTTCTTTTCTGGGGGGAGGAAAAAAATCTGCGGCAATCAATCTGCGGTCAGTTTCCAGTTTCTGAGGTAAAGGGACAGAATTCTGATCGATCGTTCAGACCCGACGTACGTACGTAGGCTCGAACTTTTAACTCGTTCCATCATAAGAAAGAAATGAACGCATTTCTGTAAAAATATCCTCTCGTCATCGGTTGTTCGTTCATCGAAAAATTCCAAATTGATAATTTTCTAATTTGAACGAAACGTTTCAAAATGGGAGAAAAGCGAAACTCCGGTAATTAATCTTAATATTAAAGCTTTTGAAAGTCGTCGAAATTAAATAGACTTAAAGAGATTCAAAGCTAGTTTAATTCAAACTTATGCAGCGTTAATTTTCTGAATTCACATTGACCGTTAATTAACGTAATATTATATCGTTTCCTCTTTTTATTTCTTTTTTCTTTCCGCTTAATTATCGTTCAACCGTAATAATTATTCGGAAATGAAAAATATATCAAAATCGAGGAATTCTTTATTTTTATTACGCTACGTGGACTTCGCGTGAGAGTACTTTGGCTAAATCTCGATTGAATAACGTTAATATCTTAATAACTTTTATTATTTTTTTTCGTTCGAAAATTTTTTCACTCGTGTTTAATTTAGAGTTTAAGATTAATTTATCGAAATATCCTTCAATTGTATCCTTCATTTATTGAAATTCGTTCTTATCACGGAGAAAAGTTTCCCTGGAATATTAATAATTTGCGTTTAAAAGAATTGATAAAACTTGTCGAGAAATTTTGCAAATTTGCAGTGACGGTTCGTTTCACCCTCATTTGTAAATTAATTTTTAAAATGAGATATTAAAAACGATGCGTTTCCAAATAAAACTGTCTTCGATGAAAGAATTAATAAGTATTAAGGAGGGATTATCGGATTAATAAATGAAAAAATTTCCATTCAATCGAATTCTATCGAACTATTAAACGACAGGTGGACATTCCAGCACGTTCCTTTCTTCTCTTCGTTACGCGTGAAAGGGAGAAGGAAATCAACGATAAAAATAGTATTACAAAGATATATCCTAAGAGAATTTTTCTTCTGAGAAGTTGAGTCTTCGAGCTCATTGATTCAGTCAACCTGAAGAAAAAACTTTGATAAAGAAACTTGGGACAGGATAATCTTTATTCCCATGGTGGAAGAAACGTATTATACTTACAAAATTTTAATCAAGCCTGTTTAACCAACGATATTCTTTCCCTTTCGCTAAAATATCATCGTCGATGAAACTATCGACGAAGAGAGAATTTTGGAGAATTTTTTCATTATCCGATAGACGAAATTAAAAATGTTTTATGAGAAAACATCGATCCTTCTAAGATCAACGAACGCTGTTCCATCGAGTGACTTGTGTTTGCAGTTATTTTCACGATCAATCCAATAATAACTGAACGAAATTGTGACCGGAAATAATGATTTTTATACCTTTCCGCCAGTGGATAAGACAAACGATTGGATTAGGATAATAACCAGATACGTTTAAGACGTCGCTGGACAAAAGAAATATTACGAATTTTTCGTTCCCAAAATCGAAGGCCGAGTATTTGCCATAACCTTAAACTTTTCCACGTGTACACACTACGCGAGTCAGTGAACCTCGAGGAGTGTCGAATCAACCAAGTACCACCGGGTGTGTCGACTATTAAATTGGAATTTCCGGTCTCTGACCTTTTGTTTTTAAAGGTGGATTCTTGCCACGATTCTTGTAGATTATCTCACGGGTCACGGGATCTAGGACGATAATTAATCTCTCGAATCAGTTCAAAATAAAAATTCAATTTCGATAAAAACTCGAATGAAAATTTTCAAAACTCGTTATGAAAATTTTTATTTCGGAGGGTAGGATACAAATTTTTTTCCCAACGAAAAAATATGTGAAAATAATTTTTCAAACAATCATCGAAATCTGTAAATTTATAAAAATAATAAACGCGACGAATTAATTTCGGAATTCGACGAATGTGAAATTTTGCCCGTTGAATTGGGCGCCGTGAGCGCGATGATATTTCATCACACGCGCAATTGAACTGGTAATTAAAATTAGTATTCATAATTTCATATTGTCGCTTATTCGCATGAAATTATGTATCAATACGAGAGGCATTAATAGCCGCATTGATCTAGGGGCGCAATAATATTTCATCGACAATTGAGTATCTCGTATGGGACGTGTAATAGAAACGTGTCCCTCGTTGTCTGACGAGTAATGGCCTTTACTACTGCCAACTATTCAACACCGATATTCAATGTTCTAATGCATCTGCGCTGTTACACCAGGCTGATCGCGATGTGAACACCGCGATACCGGTATGGCTGAGCGAAAGTGATGGGCTACATGTCGCGTTATTGTAACTTTTATCCAAGAATGAACGTGTTCGACACGTGGACCAGTTATCGTTAGTCCAGAATTCGATATCACAGGAGGAGAGGAAACGCAGCTCTTCGAAGATCCGTGAATTTCATTGATTTTTCCATGAATAAAAATCTTTCTTAAAAAAAAAAAAAAAAAAGAAAAAGAAAAAGTACATACGTATAACGATCGATGAACTCATGAAATAAAAGAAGAATTAAGCTTCTTTCTTCTTCTTGAATTAATTCAAGAAGATCAACTTGAATTAATTTCGAAAAAAAATTAACGCGAAACATTCGAACGAAAGCGAACGGTCTTCCTCTTTAACAACGTCTGATCAATAATAAACCGTACCACTGTGAATTACTGTTCATCGTTGGAATCCAAGGATATTCGTTCGCCGTGGAATATTCTCATTGTATTTTTAAAAAAAAAAAAATCGTCACAAGGATATTTCTATGCAAATACTTTAATGCATATGATTCGATTCAAGGGAAACTTGATCAACAAAAGGAATATTAGAATTTTAAACAAATGGACAGTCACGTAATCGCTTTCAATTAAATGGTATCACCTTCGTGAAGCTTGCCGTTCTATATTTTCTCTACGTGTCTTTTCTCGTTATATACACACATACGATCAACAATAGAGATTACACGAAGGAGACAGTTTGTACACGAACTTGTAATTGCAACCTTGTACGATACATTGGATATACCTCGCGTTCTTGCGGTTAACACGTATAACTGGCAACTTTGCCCATTTCTCTTGGGGATTACATTAACTCTTTTATGAATAAATTATGTGATAGTTGCGCGAACAAAAGAGAAGAGAAGAGAAGAGAATCTTTCGTTGCGCAATTGTAATGATAATAATTATAAAAGATATATTAGATTTAAAGAAATTGTTGTTTGAATTATAAAAATCAATATCGAGTTAATTTGACCCCTTTCAGAAAGTTAGAAGCATACCATACAAGCGAGCTTTAATTTGGGTAAATTTGTACACGAAAACATTTTATATGTAATAATATATAAACAGGAGTAATAAGAGAAGTAATTTAGCAGTGGAAGAGTGGCGAATAAAACGTTGCCTTAGACGCTAATTAAACGTTTCGTGTATCACGGTTCGTTGAGGAATATCAGAGAAATTCAACGTTTAAATTAAAATTAGATTTGCTTAATGGCTATTGATAATTTGAACAACGATTTCGAATGTGAACGATTAATCCAATGGTTAAGACTACCGGAAAGAGGATAAGATTATAATTAATTTCAATTCGTTGCAGCTTAAAACGAAGAAAGAATCTCTTTTTGTACCGTTTCAGAAAATCGTCGGAAATTGTCGCAATAAAAGCTGCTCTTTAGCCTCCTGTGGACAAACGGAATCTCGATTGTCCTTACCGTTAATACTCTAACAGATTCAATTTATGTTTTATTGCTTTTTACTTTTCATTTTCAAACTTATGTAAGTTTGATTCTTGTACAATTAAATTGATATTACGAGACAAAGGAAATTATAGAAGTTATTTTTAATCTCGAACTTTTCCATAACTTCTCCCTCTCCCCCCCCCCTAAGAAAAATCTTATCGCTCCTTCTATGTTGGATATCGGATATGAAAACATGTTGGATATCGATTTACCTCTCAAATCTTCCTCATCTTTTTTCTTTGTACCATAATTCAATCGGTTATCCATTTTTTCCTCGTATCTTCATATTTTGTTTGTGCACATTGTACAACATTAGTCGCACTTGAAACTTTTACAGTTGGGAAAAGATAAAACACGACGGGATATAACATTGCTCGTTTTTATATCAATTCTCCCAAGAGATCAGGAATCGATAATGAAAGATTGCAAAGACATTTGGTTGTATCGTTAAATCGTTTAATTTTCGAAACAAAAACACCCAATTAGAAATTCTTCGAGACATACGTATTCCTGGATTTTCGTCGAGAGAGAGGGGGGAGAGGTAGAGAGAGAGAGAGAGAGAGAGAGAGACACACACATACGCATATAAAACGTGATATATGAAACTAATTAAACTTATAAGATTGGAAATCTCTATTTCGAAGAACATTACTATAAAATTTTCAAGAGCTTTCTCAAGTATATGAAGTTGAAGTGCATTCAATATTTTTTCCCAAGGAAAAAAAAAAGACGAAAAGAAAGAAACAAATCAAGGATTGCATGCTGATCTATACAGGAAGAGCAATATCGATACAGAGGAAAATGATCGAGGAAGATACACATATATTTCAAGATTTTTCGATTTATAAGTGGGTCACTGGCGCCTCAACATCGCTCGATTTTTCTTATGCGGAAGAAATATTGCATTCCGCATCTCTTTAAAACGAGGTCGAATGCAGACTTGGAAGTTACAGAAAATGTAAGTTCCTTAGATAAAGTTATTGTTATCCTACTGAGATTATAGTGGATACGTAATAAAGTGTCATGAATCGTGAATAATGGTCGGAACTAACCGCTTTGATAAAAATGTTGTCAATTTCGCATCGGTTGAAAAAAGGTTCTGGGATGAAAAGTTTAATTTTATTTTGCGGAGGAAGAAAGGGATTAAAAATTGTTCTAGCGTAAATACGAAAAGAATTATCGATAATATTTGCACAAATATTTTATGAATTGAGGTATGACTGACGAAAAAATTTATATAATCCGGATTAAAAACAATTTATTTAACAAACTATTAATGTGAAATTTATAGTGTAGTTGATGATATCGTCTTTTTTTTTCTAGATTGTAAAAATTTATTTCAGAATAACAAATTTATGCAAAATTTATAAGAGATTCTCTTAATTATTCTCTTAATTAGTTTCAAGATATTCAAAAAATCACAAATAATTCTTTTCGTCAAACTACCGAATAATTCTTAAATATAGTATAAGTTTGTTCACGAAACCTAATTAAAATTTATGTTTCTTTTTAAGTAGCTTTATAGAGAAATTATAGAAGAAATTCCTTTTAACGATTTTACACGAAAATACTAGTCAAATAAAAAGGAAAGTAAAATAAATCCTTTCAGAAGTCGAATCGAAAGGGTAAAGAGTTTCGAATATTTAATATCTTTGAGGTTTGGATAAAACCAATATCTCTATTTCTGTATCATTCTATTTTTCTTTTTTTTTTATTGTTTTTCTTGTTTTCTTTGTCATTTTTTTTACGCAAATTGAATTGAGATTTTTCACATTATATATATATATATATATATATATATATATATATATATATATATATACACGTATCCCTACATGTTTAAAGCTTAAATGATGTAATAGATAAATTCTAGCATTAAAAAATGATGGTTTGTATATAAAAATATTTTTAAGGCATTGTTTCATTCCTAAAATAGTGAATTATTTATCCTTCGTTATTAAATTATATAAATCAAAAATACTTATTTCATTCGCATAAATTTGATTATTTCTTCATTTTGCAATTCATCAAGTGGATATTAAAAAATTTCCGCTTTAAACTAATTTTATTTATATTATAGTTAAATATTATTCTTATTTTCTATTTATTTTGAGCTGTAATTATATTACACATATACTTACATTTTTTTTATTTTAGTTTAGTTTATCCTGTAAGTATTATAAATCGATTACGTAGAAATAATATATGTATATTTGATAATCAATCATATAATGACAAACTCTGTATACTCTATATATGTATGCATTGCTTATTTTGCATATGCTAAGTTGAATAAAAGAACAATAAAATATTGACATCAATATTATCAATGATGTTCGATCGTAATTTTTAAATTTTAAATTTTAATCGTTTATTTTATATAATTATAATATAGAAAATTTTTTGTTGCTATATGCAGAATATTTTAATTATGTATTACGATTAAAAAGAACACAAAAATCGATTCCATCATTTTTTATTCATGTTCTTTAATAAAAAACAATTTTTTCCTTATTAATACAATCTTAATGTTTTTTTTTTTTTGCTTTATGTTGAGTATAATTAAATATTTTTTGCTAAATTATATTATTTTTTTTATTGAATAATATTAATGAATAATATTAATTAAAACTATTTGTTTATTGTAAAAAATATCAATAGATGATTCAGAAAGCAAATCATTTTATTACATATTTAATTAATGTAAATATGAAAATAAGTTTGCATAAAATTACAATTACCTTACATCATGAAGTACTTCCTTTTATATACAATCTGAAGAAAATAAACACTCTACTCCTTAAAACTGAAACTAGCAAGTATTAAGATAAGCCGCGAACATAAAAGTTCAACTGATGTACAACTATGATTGGAATCATTTGATCTGAAGATTGTTAGTCATCTCGAAATTATATTTCGATAATATCGAGAAAAATCGAAATCGAAATTATTTAAAATTGAAATTTCGAATGATTGCTAGTTTTTGGTACTCTATTAACATAATGGTTTTATTTTAATTTAAATAATTCTCTAAAATATGCGTTAACAAACATATCGCAAAAATTATATATATTTTATATGCAAATTTGACTCTTACAAAAGCATGAATAATTATTTACAAAGAGGCACACATTCTCCGATTTTTCGATGATCTTAAAATATACTATCAAGATTAATATCCTGAGTAATTTCACTTATAGATAATAATTGCCGCTCGGCCTTAGTTTAAATAACTACTAAAGTATTTTAAATTATATTTCTAAGTTTTTAGATAGATTTGGTTAACTTTAGGATATGTTCTGACAAAGACGGATTAGATTAGGTTTATTTAAGAGATATTTTCCATCAAATAATTCTATTAATAAATGGAAAAATGAAATTATCAAAATTGATTTTAAACCTAACGTCAGGCAAAGACTGATTTAGTCAATATTATTAATATATGCATCTAATATATCTAAATATATATCAAGATATATAAACATTTTAAAAATAAAAAGAAAAATCACATTAAGTAAAATTTAATTCATTTGGATTCATTTGAGTCGGACGATGAAAAAATGTGAAAAAACCCTGTCATAAATTTTATTAAAAAGAAATGACAGAACAAAATGAGATTGTAATAGACAACGTATACTTTCAACAATTTCAATTCTTCTAATAATAGCATACTCTGGTATGTATTTTCGTAATTGTCAATCCATTAATCGTAATTGTCAATCCATGATTGTATGGATTTAATTTCAATATTACTGCAATATCTTTTTAAAATTAACGTTACTCTATCTAATCTCTGTCTCTGTGGAACTAGAATATATTACTTAATAGAGCTTCAGCGATTCCGAAACTCAACAAAATTGTCGATTAATAATATCAAAAATGATTAGCGGCTACCATTCCCTGTCAAAACTGTATCTGTAGAGCTTCATTCTCATATTTCTAAAGAATTATGACAGTATTTAAAACCGCAAAACTGTATATACCAAAGCTTATATAATATTTTATTCTCTATTTAATATACTTTATACGGCATAATTAAGCTAAGTACTACAATTGGTACCTGTAAACAAAAAATCTGTGATTTCATATTCTTCATATTGTTAACCGACTTATAAGCTTGTCTAAGCTAAAACTTATGGTCATCATCTTAATGTAATAAATACAAATATTTCAAAGTTAATTTTATTCACTTTCACTTCCACCTCCTCGATCAGTACTTGAATGACGTGAACCAACATCACTACCTGAAACTGATTTTCTAGATTCTGGAGTAGCAGATCTGAAATAAAATAATTGTAATATATACAAATGTTATGAAAGCCATATTTTATTTATTATAAATTTTTTTTATTATAAATTCATTTTAATATTATTTACCTTGCCGAACCACTTGGACTACGACTTCGAGAGCCACTTTTTGATCTTGAACCGGAACGCGATCTTGATGCAGATTTGGATTTTGATCGACTTTTACTTCTTGATTTACGTTCATCTGATTGTGAACCACTTCTAGATCCTGATCTTGATCTTGATCTAGATCGCGAAGCTGCTTTTCTAGAACCACTAGGTGATCTTGATCTTGACCTTGCGCTAGCTGCAGAACCTGATCTTGATCTTGGTTGTGATCCACTTTTTCTGGATCCACTACGCGATCTCGATCGTGATTGACTCTTTCTTGATCCTGATCTTGATCTAGAGCCCGATCTCGAACGTGACATACTCTTCGCTGAACCGGATCTTGATCTTGATGGACTTCTTGATCGTGATTGACTCTTTGATTTTGAAACTGAACGCGATCTAGATCGTGAATGAGATACAGATCGAGATTGGGATCGAGACTGTGATCGTGACCGGGATCGTGAACGTGAAGTACTTCTAGAACGACTTCTGGATTTTGATCTGGAACGAGATCTAGAACGTGATGCACGAGAACCTTCGGAGTCAGACATAATTCGTCTACTTCCACGTGCACGGCCTTCATTGCCACTTTCACCTCTGAAAAATATCATTAATTTTACTATGCATTATATACTATTGAATATTATATGCTCACGAATGATTCTTACCCGCTGGCAATTTTAAGACCACCTGAATCACTATCAGATTCGCTAGTCGATATTGTCTCTTTCGATAAAGGCATTTTACCTTTTGTAGTTTCACTTGTACTTTTTCGAAATCCTTTGTCTTTCTTGGCTCCACCTTTTCTTCCACGTTTCGGCTTAGGCCGATCACTTTCTGAACCTAAATATTAAAAATTAAAATATCTTTCTTTTTCTTAACTTTCAATGATTATTTACATAAACGCTATCTCACCACTTTCTCCACTCGCCAATTCTTTTTTACGTTTTCCTTTACCCTTGCCTTTTCTTTCTTTGCGTTCTCCACTTGCTTTTCTTTTGCGTTTCTTTTCTCTAGGAGCTTCCTCTCTACCTTCTTCTCTTCCAGACCCACCACTGTCACTAACATATTGATCAGTACGTACTCTTTTTCCTTTCTTTCCTGGCTTTTCTGAAGGCATTTCGCCAAATACTAAAGCATTCTTTGTCTTTTCAACATATTCTTGACGTTTTTGCAACATTTCCTCTTCTTTTTGACGGCGCATTTCTTCAAGTTTCCGTTGTTCTTCCGTTTGTCGCATTTTAAATGCTTGTCTATAAATTAATTATTATTATAATATAAGTAAATACCGATTATGTTCAAATCATTACCTTTCTTCTTCTTGTTTTCTTCTGAGCATTTTTTCTTCCTCGTCTAATCGTCTAGCTCGAGCGACATGATATTGTGCTTGTGATAATAAATCTTGACATCTCCTTGCTTCTGCTTCTGCAAGTTGTTCCATTCTATCACCATGAGCTGATAAATATTGGAAATATTTATGTGAAAGTCCCAATTCATGAACCGCTTGGAGTACTGTCGTCAAAGTTGACTTTTCATCTTTTAAAATTTGTGTGGCTAAACGTTGAAGAACAAGTGCAATATTGTACAATAAAACAGTATCCTGTGGAGCTACTCTTCTTGCCTAAATATTACAAATGGGTTAATTAGATATTTAATGAGCAGTAACAATATTATAGCAAATATTGTTTTGAATTACCTTTAATAATGTCAATTTTGCTTCTTTCAATTTACCAGCTTTAAAATAAGCCCTTCCAAGATATTGTAAGACTTCAACATGATGATATTTATAGAATTTGCGAAGACAATTTTCATACTGCAAAAATAAATATTTATAGACAATTATTATTTTATTTTTTATGATAGTAAATATAAAACAAAAATTACCATTTGAATAGCGCTAACAAATTGTTTTTGTTCTACATAAATGTGTGCAATATTTAACCAAACATCACAAAATTCTGCTGTTGCTTCTCGAACTTGAGCAAAAATATCTCTGGCTTCATTTACACAACCCTTATGTGCTAATACAGCTCCAATCCCATTTGCAGCCCAAATATTTTTAGGATCATTTCTTAAAACCTGAAAATTTCAACATGTATTTACAAATATAAAAAGTTATGTTTTATTATCATACCTGTTTATACATAGCTAGTGCTCTATCTTGATGTCGTTTTTCTCGGTCCTTATCTTTTCCACTTTGATGCAATGTTTGAAGCCAAATATTACCCAATGCAATTAACGAATAGGCATCAGTACTCGTTGTTGGATTTTTTAGAATTCTTTCAAATTTCTTTTGACCTGGACCCCATTCCATTTTGGCTAAATGTAAATTACCCAAAAGAGACCATGCATCTGGATGTTCATTATTTATTCTTAAAGCATCTTTAAACCAATCAGATGCTTCATAAATTTGTCCCTTATCTCGAGCCATACAACCAAGTCGTAAATAACAATCCACGTAATTTGGATGTTCTTTTAAAATGTCTTTGTATAATTTTTCCGCTTTATCAAATATACATAAAGCTTCGTTTAATCGAGCCAAATTATATGTTGTCGTAACTGCTATTGAATTATAATATACAGAATCATGTAAGGCATCTGCTTTAGAACGTGCTAAAGATTCTTCCAAATTTTTTCTAGCTTCTTCCAAATTTCCAAGTCTATAATAAGATAATAAATATTAATCTTAACAGTACTACTTATACAATAATAAATTTAAAACAAAAAATATGGAATATACCTATAATGTAAAGCTCCAACGTTATTTAGAATTTCAGGCGGTATATCCGCTTGAACTTTTTCTTTTAAAATTCTAGTTGCAGTACCATATGCATTTAAGGCTGCGTTAAGGTCACTTTGTTCTAATATTTGAGCCAATTCAATCCAAGCTTCAACATCATCGGGAAATTGTTCAGTTACTTTTCGAAGATGGTTTTTAGCGATGTCGCGTTTTGATTGAGAACTTGAATTTGCGTATAACGATCCAAGAATTTTCATTGTTTCATAATTACCTGGTTGAGCTTTTAATACTTTCTCGAAACATTGTGCTGCCTATAACAAAAAAATTAAATTAAAATCTATTATTTTTATTCTTTTACATAATAGAACTCGTTATACTTACATTTTCTGCATCACCTCTATAGACATACATTTGACCTAAGCCAAAATGAGGTAATACAAATACTGGTGGTGCAAATTGTGTTGCCTGATAATAATATTGAAATGCTTGATCATAATCACCCTGAAATAATTTAATTATTTGTTAGAACTCACAAAATATTAAAAAATATTCTATATTAAGAAGAAACTTACTTGCACATGAAATGCTCTAGCTAATTGATAGCAACTCTCAGCACGCATAGCTTCATTTTCAGTATTATGAAATGCATGAAGTGCCAAGTGTTGTACTTTGTTATAGTCTTTTTTAAAGAAAAAATGATTTGCCAAATGATTTAAAACCATAGGATTTGTTGAATCAATTGTATAAGCTTTAGATAACATTTGCACACCAGTTCTGATACTATCAGGTTGTTGTTGATTTAATTTCAAGACTGAAAGACCAACTAGTGCTCCAACACATTGACCATCTAATTGCAATGCTCTTTCAAATGCTAAACGCGCCTTTTCTTGATTATTTAATTTCATAAAACAATGCCCCATTCCCAATCTCACAGCAGCTGGACAATTTGGATTTGTTCTTAAAGCTTTTTTATAAAAAGCAAGTGCACCTCTATAATCTTTCTTGTTAAATGCTATACATGCTTTTCCAAGTAAAGAAGGAATATTATTAGGAGATTGATTTAATACAAAATTAAATTGGGCATCAGCTTGATCCATCTTATCACCCTCCAAGAGACAGAAATAAGCTCTACCAAGTAAATGATTCTATACACAAATACATACAAATATTATATATAAATAAATTTTTTAAATATTTTTTAATGTTAAATAAATTATTACAAATATTATTATAAATAGTATATACCTGATCATACATAATAATTTTATCTGCAGTTGTGTACAATAAAGTAGCTTTTGTAAAAAGATCTCTTTTCTTATCTTTATTTTTTTCTCTGTTGGCTTCCTGCACATAATATGCAGCCAACATATCCAATGCACGCATTTGATCTTTTTCATAGTCACGATAATCAATATTAGCATCAATTCGAGAAGATTCAAGTATTTTAATGAAATCATCGATTTTATGTTGTTTATAATATTCAAGCTGTAATAAATACCAATATATTTTACTTCCTATCATTTTTATACCATACATATTATATTTTATAATACATACGGCCAAATTGACCCAGATATTAAGCTGTGCATGTTCTTGACGTAAAATTCCAAGAACTTCATCACCTTCTGGTAATTGATCAAGATATAGTTCAATTACCTAATAAAATGCAATTTTAGAAATTAAAATAATTAATCAGTGATATGATAAAAAACTTAAATATATAATATATAACAAACATAAAAAAATTGATAAAAAACTGAAAAATTTTAGTTAACAAATAATATTTAATATTTTGTTAGACATAATATACATATCATAAATGAATAACATACTGAAAATAATATGAACAAAATAAGGTTAATAAATCAAATTAAAAATTATATAATTAAAACAAATAAAACAATAGTAATTTATAATTTTATATTCTAGAATAAATTTTATTTAAGTAACATTATTGATGATATAGGCTAATGTACACAATTTATTTTATAAACATATCTGGTGTAGAGGTTAGGCATATGAAAATTATTTTTATATTTTGAGTATTTAAAGAATTTGAATTTGTGCACAAATCACATATAATAGCAATTGTTTAGACTACTTTTAATCATTTAAAAATTATAAAATTGAGAATTAAAAATAAAAATATTCACCTCATCTGTATCACGAAGCGGAATTTCTATGGAACCTGCCATTGTGGCATTGTCACTGATCTTTGCAAAGCACAGTCAACAGATGTCGTATTAAGTGAATGTAACCATAGCGTATTTGCTATATTGCTACAGATAATATGTAATACTCCCGTCAAAACACTTATATATCAAGATGAATATTTTATGAGATAATCATCCTAAAATTATAAAATAACAAAAATATAATATTTATATTTTTTCCATTAAAAATTAAAATACATTATTTTGAAAAAAAATAATAAAAATGTGTTCAATTGATATTTATCTGTCACGTGCTAAAAGAAACTATACACAACAACTTTACCAGATCAAGGGATTTAAGAGATTTGAGAAACTTGAAGAGAAGATAGTGGGAGAAAAGACAGTAGTGGGAGTTTAGCAATTGTTACTTACTGTTTAGCAAGATATAATATATGCTAGATATAATATAGATGGTATAAGTGACAATGGTACTAATAGTTGGATTATGAAAATAGCCTAAAAGGAAAAGGAAGGAAAAAATCCTTTGTTGAAGATTTCTCTTAGTAATCTTGATAAAGAGAGAAAATATTAGAAGAAAAATAGAAATTAGGTTAAAAATATTTTCAAGATATCACAAATGATAAATAAAAATATAAAATATATAAGAAAATTATAAAAAATTATAAAAAATAAAAATAAGAAAATTATAAAGAAAACAAAAAAGTGAGAAAAAGATAAATATAGAATAAAAATTGACTATATGATATTTCTTAAATCAAAAATTATAGATAACAAAATAGAAATGTTTTTTTATGATACAAGAATTTAATTATTATCAGGTAATATTTTTTCATAAAAATAAATATATTTAGAATTAATTTATTCACAATGAAACAAATATACAATAGTTTATTACAATCAATTTATTTTTTTTAAATTTATATTTTTTTCTAAATTTCTTTTTCAATCTATTTATATTATTTATATTATATTTGTTTTTATTTTTTGTCTATATTCGAAGAATAAATAAATTTCTTATAGCCTTTCCAAATTGGAAATTCACTTTCATATCATATTCGATTTATCGAATTATACGAATATATTAAATTGAATATATTCTAATTTATAATTCGATAATCGTAACATGAAATGTTATAGTATCAATAATTATCACGTTTATTCATTTTTTTTTGAGCTGTATGATTTATCTGTTGTATATTTACTTTCATAATTATTTTTTATCGTTTGTATCAATTTTTAATTATTATATACTGTAATTATTATATACTATATTATTACGTATATTATTATATTAGCATGTAATTAATATGTTTCTTAAATTTATATATATTTATATTTTTAAATTAGAAATTTTTTAACAGCTAATGCCTTTTTTTTACTCGTTTAACGATTAAAATTATAGATAGTTTATATTACATTTTTCTAACATAGAACTTGGTTTTTATTTTATTTTAATTTAATTTTAATTTAAAATTATTTTATTTTAATTAATTTAATTATTTTTATAAATTTTAGATATTTATTTGAAAATTTTGATTTTCTTTTGTTTAGGTTATTAACTGATTACTTTCGGGAAGGCGGGAAAAATTTCAATATGGACGCCATGAAGAAGTGATTGATTTAGATTTTTTTGACAACATGCACAAAATAACAAAAAATTAAAATATATGTTATAACAAAAAATATATTATATGTTATTTCAATTTTCACGATAATAGGACGACTAATTGTTATTATAACTAAGTACTGAAGAACATTAAATAATTTCCTATTGTAAAATAATAAGTCATAGTCAGTGATAATTATTTTTATGGTTCTTGTTACCTTTGTTCGTAAATGCATTAGATTGTATTTGTGGATTTGAAATAATCAGCAGCTTTAAGTAACTAAAAAATTACTAGATTCAGATATTTAGACAAATTACTGTGCATCATAGTAAATCGATCTAAAATTGAAAATCATAGTGATAGGACGTATTTCATCGGTTAAGATATTTAGATTATATTATACTATATGACGTAAAAAATACTAATTAAAATTAGAACATGTGATATAAAGTTTCGTAAGATTTCATATCTACTTTGTTTCTCGTATCGTGCAAAGATATTTTTAAAGCAACGTAAAATAAGAATTGAATATCAACGCCATCTCTTAGTAGTTGTGAAAAGAAAAATTTAATAGATAGTATTGAATTTCTATTATTATTCTAGTTTCTTAGAGAAAGTTTCAGTATTCAAAAGATGGCACTGATGGCTTGATTTTACGAACATATTTTTACTATTTCTGTTCCTCTCTTATTATTTCTTTATCTATACAAAAGTCTGGAAAATTTATATTCAATTTCGATATTTGATTAATTTTGTCTTTTTTTATATAACCTATCTTAATGAAAAATTTTAATAAAGTCTACTCTAATTTTTATATATCGTAAGTAATATCAAAAGTTTATTGTGAGTATCTCTTGTGAAGACTAAGAAGAAAGAAAGGAATAAAAAAGGATTAATTTATCATTCGTTTATTAATTTACTTCAAAAAAATATCCATACTACGTGAAATAACATTCTGACAAATGGATGGACGATAGAATGTAAATACAATCTAATGCATTTACGAACAAAGGTAACAAGAACCATAAAAATAATTATCACTGACTATGACTTATTATTTTACAATAGGAAATTATTTAATGTTCTTCAGTACTTAGTTATAATAACAATTAGTCGTCCTATTATCGTTTACAAAGTATATTGAGCAACAAGAATGTATAGTACTTACATTTCGATAAACAGTTAAATCAACAATGAAAATCGCGTTTATCGCGACTAATCGATATTTATGAATTATTTAAATTTTTAGAAAAATCACTAATTAGAACACTGTATAACGCGTATTATAAACTTATTGATCGACAAAGAGATCTATTTATTTTTACCTATCATAGAAAACGAAAAAATGTCTTTTTCTTTTGAATGATTAGTCTAAAATTTCGTGTAAAATTTCAACAAGAACGCACACATGGCAAAATTTATTTATTCCTCGGCTTGCTTTACATCTTCCTAAGATCCTTTCTCAATCGTAGTAATTTCCATAGAAAGAAGTGAAAGCTGTATCAGAGCTAACACTCGGCGGCAAACTCGTAGCGTCCATCGTTTCCTTTTCACTGCCAAGGGTCGATGTCCTTACGTCGAGAGTACCACTTACGCCAGACATCCCTGAACTTGTAGCCATTTCCACTTCTCCAACGTCGGGATGAGACATATGTCTTAAAATGACGTCACTTTAATCCACGGTCAATCGTTCGTTAATTTCTTGTCAGGGCAGTTGGTAAAAAAAGAAGAAAATTTAAGTAAAAATAAAGAAATAATATTATCAGAAATTTTGCGATTAAGTTTCGTGGAAATGTTTCTTGAAAAATTAATTTATTCATTATTTCAAAAAGTACGTCGCGTTGAAAAGAGAAAATGAAAAGGACATTAAGACATATTAATTGCATAATCATATAGAAAAAAAATTTTTAGAATATGAAGTACGTTTCAATATATTTTTGCTTTTTTAAGTCTGTAACAAATATATATAGTGCCTGAGAAAATACAAATTGTCTTGAAAAGCGATAGATATTATTTTTGACATTTCATTTTTGATCATTTTTTTTTCTTTTACGTTCTCCTTTTTATTCAACTTTTTTAATCAAGTGTACTTTTCGAGATAGATCTACTTGATAATTAAAACAGGTTACATTGAAAAACATTTCGTGAACATTACCTGTAATCTGGAGCAGAAGGTTCAGCTTGCTGCCTTCGCGAGTTCGACGCCATTGGTGTTCTCTTTATCGCGTAAATATATATACCTGTCATTGTGAGCGTGTATGAGACGAAATATAATGCGTGAAACTGGAACAACGTGGAAAAAGCTTTATTATTATATAGCATATGTGATTGTGTATTGTTATGCAGCTGGAATAAATATTTCTATATACAATAACGCGTAGCTCTAAATACATACGAAGAATCAGAATAATCCAGATATTATATTCTTCGTTTATGATGGCGGATATTAGGAATTTATATTTTATATGAAAAATACCTTATATTGATGGACCAACATGCCAGCTAAAACGTTGAAAGAATCTGCTGTCAACAATGATAGTTGTAATGCAGTTGCACCAGATTCATATAATACGACAGGCACCAACGAAAAAAAGATGAATTGCGTGATGCAATAAACTACCAAGAAAGTGATTACTGGTGTATTAATCCACTGTAATGATTCTATCTTTAAACTCTCCAATATGGCCCTGAAATCATGCCAATCAATTTATACCATTTTACAAATATACAATTTTACAATTTTCTTTTTTTCAATGAAACTTACATTTGCAAACAGCACATTATAGTACCGAAGAAACCAATCATGCCTAGATACTCGATAACATCGACCGTCTTCACTGCCAATTCTTGTATCACCGTTGTTATGGAAAACAATATCACGCCTCCGAGGCACAACATATCACCAACAAGATGATTCTTTCCTTCGCACGAAAAATTGAAATTAAAAAATTTAATAAAAATAATTAAATTCATTAATTAATAATTATTATTAATTTTTGTATAGATTTCAATACTTAATCGTCGAAATTATCAAACAATTACCTGCGGAAGGATCTTTATTGTCATCGATTCCTGCCCAAACCAAACATCCCACTCCCATCAATGAAACGGAAACGCCGACTATGTGCACCATTCGATATCTCACCCCGAGAATCAAACATGATAATGCCAATGCAACCGGTATAGCGACACAATCGAGCAGCTGAAACAGAATTACTTCCGGTTAAACACAATTCGATTCTTCGAATCGTTAAAATTTCAATGCAGAACGGATGACGATGACGATGTCCCTTATATTCGCATCGCGTTCGATTAAGAATAGCCGACGAGGGGTGAGTGTACCGGGTCGAAGACCCGGCATTCTCGTTTCGCTGGTGGTAGTGTGTATTCGATACAATAGTTGTTCCATGCCATTCATCCAGATCACGAACACTACCTCGTTTAATTGACGGCTGAGCTATGAAAGATGCATCCTGAACCGCATATAGATCGTATGATGTTCTAGTTGATTTCTAGTTGTGCATCTTATTCCAACAAAGGAGAATTCTGTGCCAATATTCAACGCACTATTTTTGCATTAAATAGGATCTTTCTATTATATAAATATAACTATAAATATCGAACAAGCACATTGAATTTCATATAAATTTATACGTATTAAATAAAATAAAATTAAATAAAATAAAATTACGAAGAAAATACGATAAAAGAGAAAATAATTTTTATTCGTTTAAAAGAAATGAAGAAATTTATTCAGTTGGATATAAATATCTCGTTATGCAATTTCTACGAAATAATTCTTTTGTTAATATTTTTTTTTTTTTTTTTAATGTAGGTCATGCCAGAATGGAAATAATTAATGGCCTACTTCCGGTGTATGCTGCACAAAAACTGTCGAGAACTTCATCATCGTTGTTTGTGAAAGTCCCCCACGTAAAAAAAGTAATCCCACGTGACATCATTAGCACGTACCTGTATGCCAGCGATGCTGGTGAATTGATGCGCGGATGTTATAAGAGTACACGCTTCGACGTCAATGAGTGCTACCAACAAATACCTGAATCCACGGGCTTTTATAACTGAAATTAGGCCGTTCCCTACTCCTCTGCAGGACATCCAGGTTGTGTATACGAGACACATCATAATGTAATGCGGAAGATTTTGTCCTATTTCATGCAAACAAATTTACACAACTCGTTACATCGTTATATGATGAGCTTTTCATGCAAACTCATTAATGACTTACCGGTCGGGAATGAGAGTTGGTATGCTGTGTTGATGTGATGATTCGCGAGCGTCATGAAGCATAACACAAGGGACAAAAATTGTCCCAGTATTATCGCTTTCCATACTGACCTATTAACGTTGAAAAATACAATTAAAAATATCAAGCTTTAATCAAATCAAAATTTAAACCGATAAAATGCCAATAAATATAACATTTCTAAGTAAATTGTACGAAAAATTATCCACTTTTTCAACGAAATAATACGTTTTTCCGCACGATATCATATTAAAATCACTTTCGATCGAAAGTAAACAATTGGAAACAAACTAACGTATGCTCAAACACAAAAGAACACGGGATCAATGAACCGAGACGCGATGTTTTTCCACCCACACGAATGGAAAAAAATTGGTCGTAAATACCCGCCACTTTTATTCCCGATGTTCCCCTTCCCCTTGACCGAGTGGAAGCCGGTTCGAGGGCGGATCGACGTTCGGTTTCCCCGTCAATGGATCACCAATCAATCTGGCTTACGCTTACCATTGTCCCAGATCCGATATGTAATTCTCGATCTTGTCGCAGACCCCGTTCCTGGCCTGCATCACCGTATTTTCGCGACGATCGCCCGCTGACACTCCCATGCCAGGGTGCATTTTCACCCCGAGGCTTTCACCCATTGGCGATGCAAGAGAGGCGCTTGCGCGACCTCTTTCCCTCCATCCGCTCTCCACCAGAAAGGACCGGTATTTTTCGTTTTGCGGACACGATGATGAAACGATGCGCGTAAACGCGATGGAACACGGTGTTCTACACCCGTCTTTTCTTGTTCCTTCTTCCGTTCTCTCCGACTTCGGATCGATCGATGAGAGAGGTATAGGTCCCTCGATTGTGCGTGCTCTCGGGACGCCAACTTTGGCTAAATCGATCGATCGTTAAAGATGAATGAATTTCGTTTGAAGACAGCATTGTGATTGAAGGAAGGAAACTCGTTGACCTTTTGATGAGAAGTTTTGAAATGGAAAAGGGTGGAGAGGGTATGAATAGTGAAAAGGTAAAAGATCGATCCATTTTGAAGCGCGATTCTATTGAAAGGATAATTGATCAAGTTGGAAATTATTAATCGATAATTATTTAAGAATTTATTCAGATTATTGATCTATGAATTTTGGTTTAGGATTAAAAATAGAAGAATAATAATGTAAAGAAGTATGTCTTTCTTTATTCTCAGGTAATCTTGTTTTGTATAGATCGTTATTTACACTATATTGACATTGTTTGATTAAATTGCGATTTCAGTCGTCAATAATCTTTTTTTTTTTCTTTTAAAAAAGTTTCCACGTAGTCGTAGAAACCTATACATTTGATATAAACTTTTAAACATCTTCAACTTACGTAATAATCCTTATAATATCTCAAACATTACATGTTAATGAGTTAAATTGTTATGCGAAAAATGTGATCATTTCCGACGTATGAAAAGAAGGCAATCGCAACGTTTATGATTTAATGTAGTAAATTTGTGCAGTCGGTTCACTTGTCGATGATCAACAACACTTTGTAAATTATCTATCTAAGGAGGAAATTGTGTCGAATATACGAATATCCAGCCATCTTTACAAAGTTGGAAAAATAAGTTGGAAAAATATTTTGCCCAGTCTCCCGGTTTGTTTCACTCGTTCACGCGTGATCGAAATCTGTTGCGCGTGCAACTCGCGTAATTTCTTCGATAATAATCTGCATTCCAATCGTGTGTCGAAGAATTCGTGTAAAAGTTGGAATAACGATTAGATGTCGAATGTAAAAGGTATGCATTCAATGTTCTATGTAGTTTATCTATCGACAGACGAGTGAAAGTATAGCGTTTTAAAAATTGAAAATGGTACGTTCGCGACGATTTAACGCGCCATATTTTTTTGCGTATAGAAATTACAACCTACGATTATCGAAGACGATTCAGGAAAGAGATTTTTCCTTAGTAAATTGTTTGATTTTGGTCAATTATATGAAAAGTGACATAAATACGAAAAATTTTCTTTATTTCTTCTTTGCCTCTTCCTCCACCGCCTCGTTCTGCTTGCGGAAGCAATCACCGACCGGGAAGAAATCCCAACACCTTTGCTGATACATGTTCCACACGTACGTTTCTTGACCCGTGTATTCGGTGTCTGGTTTATTGATTAAGTGCATAAGGAAGAACCTTGAAAAAAATTTAAATCATTGCAGCTAATCGGTTGACGACTTATTGATGAAAAACGAAAATAGGAATTGATCTAAATAACTTACATGTAATTAGCAAGATTGTGCTCCTGTTGGACATGAGTATCGAAACCATGTGGTACCGTATCGAAATATTCTTTTCCTAAACCACAAATGAAACAGTTGCTTTCCATATTCGTTTTCACGTTCTCAAGTTGATCTCGAAGTTCACCGAACGCATCGATAATCAAACCTAAGATAGAAGGAAATATCAATTAATAAAATCATAGATGTAAAGAAAAAATAATGAAAGTTCAGATTCAAAAATTTTCCTCGAATTTACCTTGAATAATGGCCAACAGGATAACAATGACGAAAAAGAAGAAAGTGATGTCAAACATGATACGGTAAACTTCATAATCATCGCCATCAGGTTCACCAATTTCGTCACCAATACCACCACCAGCTCTGACACCTTTGTACAGATGGAATACGAAGCACTGAAACACAAATATCGATCAATTTATCTTTATTCCAAGTATATTTCAATTATTAAAGAAAAGAGTTTTTAATATCGTACTGTTAACATGTCGTGGCATTTTTTATCCACTTCATCGTCTTCTTCTTGAATATAGAATTTTCTGAAGAAATTGAAAGCTATGACCGTATATATGTAGACGACAATAGTCAGTAACATTACTGTCAACACCAATTGTTTGCCGTTGTGTGTCACAGACTGTAAGATCGTTCTCAGAGTTTTGAAACCAACTGCGACGTCCAGTAAATGAGCAGCGAAGAAGAAATTGTTATAATTGCCAAGGATTGAAAATGTAAAGTACCATAAACTGTACAAGAATGCCTGCATGGAAAAATATTATAACTTAATATTATTTGAACGAATTAAATCTTCCAAACACTCAATTATTTACTTACGTTATCCGTGATGGTAACTCCAGCTTTCCATACTTGATACCTCCAATCGATATTAACGATGCTGTAATAAAAAATAAAAATTATATAATAATTGTAAACTAAGAATCGAGGTAGGAAAAACAATGTAACTACGCAATTTTACTTACAAGTGTATCAAACCAGAACCCTCTTCTTCCTGTTGACTAAACGATGTCTTTTCCATCCCAAGCAAATTGCTGATGTAGTCGAAATCGTAGGTCTCACTGTATTTTTGTCGAACTTTCTTTTTTACGAACTTATCCCAATAATTCACAGGGAACGTTTTTGCCGATATTACCATCTTATCCCAATGTGCTTTGATATCATCCTCTTCCGGTGTTTCAGCAATATATAAACCATCGAATTCCACGCGTCGCGCAATTTCCTTTTCTCGTTTAAAGATAGCCAACGGTACCTAGGTCGTACATTCATGTTTTACATACAAAAATATTCGTACAAGCGAAATTTGTACATGCAAAATATTCTGAAAATCATACTTTCAAATGATAGTAGGCAACTAGCATAGCAAGAGAAACGATCGCATGAAGAATAGCCATGAGCCTTATAACGTGTGCCATGTAATAGAAATCCTCCGCCACTTCCACATATTCCAGAGCGTACTCATCTTCCTCTTCCTCCGATTCAGCCTCCCCGCTACCGCTACCTATTTCAACTCCACTGCCATTTCCAGAACCAGATGCACTCTCGCCAGACATTTCTGCCAACATGTCCACTATTTGACCACTTCCTTCCTCACCTCCTTCGCTACCCAAAGACGAAACCTACGAACCAATGATTTATAACGTGACAACGAAATGTTAAATTAATATTCATTTTACTTGAATATAATTATACCAATAATTCTAGATAAAGTATCACGCTTACCTTGTAGAACAGCAACATAAAATTGATACAGAAAGCGAGCACTAGAGCCACGTATTTCAGATTATAAAAATTCCTTGCCAAGAAGGAGACAATACGATGTGTATACTCGGAAAAGTCGATAGAGGAAGCTGATGGCTCTGCTATAATTTCTTGTTTCGCTTCCGCCTCGACCGCAGCCATTGCTGCTTGTTGAGCTGCCGCTGCTTCTGCCGCGGCTGCAGCTTGAGCTCTAGCTTGTTCACCTCTGCTCGTAAATAAAATACAAATTTAAGTATATTTTATGTGTTTATGTTAGAGAGATAGAGAGCATAAGAATAAGATAATTATTCACCCTAACAAATCGGCCAACGAAACAGGTGATTCCATGTCTCCACCTCCTTCAGCTCTCGCACTTTCTTCTCCAGTGGCTTCTTCCGGTGTGCTTTCGCCCGTTTCCTCGATACTTGATTGAGGGGTAGATGTAGCCGATTCGTGAGGTGCAATCTTTATCTGTCCTCCTTCCTCTTTCGTTATATCCATTCCGAATGCTTGTACCTAAAATTTGAATTATTCGATAAATTTGTTTATTTCTTTTTTTTTTATCTGATGATTCTAATTATTTTTTTAGAACCTGTAGATTAGACTCATCCGGCGTTGGTGGCAAAGCGGGCAAATGTCTCGATGGTTTCTCCTCCTCCTCTTTTACCTCGACTACGGGCTCTTCCACGTGTGGTCCTTTCATCAATGCTAACAGTAATCTCATGAAATATCCGATTATGCAACCAACGCCGAAACCAGAGTAATAGAACGCGTAGAAAATCATTTTAAAGAAGCCGATAAAGAGTTCCAAAAATGTCATCTGTTGCATCTCAGCGATCTTGTTCTTGATGTTGCTAGGAGAGAATATGGAGAAGAAGAAGTAAATGCTGTCCTTAAACGTTTGAATGCCTCTTCTGATAGGATCCTTGTTTCTTTCCTCGTCGTCATCCGTCATGTAGGTATAGGAAGATTCTCTGGCCTTTCCGATTCCTCCACTTTCTTCCACTGCCATCAACGCACTCGCGTGTTGCATTTCAAAGATGGCGTCTTCGCAGAAGTTGATGAAAGTCTCCAATTTTTCTTTCTCTCCTGCCTCTACTACGGTATTGTAGAAATATGTCCTCTTCGACTCTTTAATTTGTGGTTTCTCCCATTGTTCGATGTTTGATTCCTTGATCTCAAAGTATACGCGTTCGATCTTCTTGTTTCCACCGAGAATCTCGATTCTGCCAAGATATGGCTCGAAATAGTTCAATACAGAGCCTGCTGTTTCGAGGAATCTCGCCAATCTGGGTTCATTTGGCATATGCTCCGATAAATTGGTTAACAGAACGGCAAGATTGAAACCGATTTCTTTAGCCGGTTCGTGGAAACGGTCCATGAAAGCCACATAGTCGATTTTACCGTCGTGGTTCGTCTCGCAACAAGCCAATAAGAATTCGATTTCCTCGCTGCGAAAATTTCGTTATGAATTTTTCGTTAATCGTCATGGAAGCATAAAGAATAATACTTACTCGGTATAGCTCTTCTGTTGTTCCATTTTTTCTTTAAAATCTTTCGGATACACCCAGCCATCGCTGTTCAAATCCACCTCTAAGAAGCTAGGAGATGATACGAGATCTTTCAATTTCAAGAACATGTCGAAGTATTTGAGAATCAACTCGACATTGCCTGCAGATTCTACCAATGTGTCCACCATCTGTTTTCCAATAGTTCCATTTACGACATTACCTGCAATAACAAAAATTGTGAGACATTCATAAAAAAAAAAATTAATATTATCGAAGTTCTTGATCAAAAGTAATTACCTTCCAGCATAGACAACATCATAGTGATCATATCTTTTTGTAAATTGAGCAACTCCTTCAATAAATCCACCTGACTCGAATGTTTGGACAACTTGTCTTGCATATGAGAGAAAAGGAAAAGGAATCCACCAACCGCGTCCCACAATCGAGAATGTGCCAGTGCTTGTTGATTCTGTGCGCAAGGTCCTTGAATTACCTCAGTGAGAGTATTGAACACCTGACTGGCAACGCCAATAGCTTTGAAAAAATTAGCCTTGCCGGCAGGGTCGATGAGTTCCTTGCTGGAATAGTGCCAATAGAAGTCCATGATGGATTCTTGGAGTCGCAGTAGATAATCGACGGTGCAGATGACTACGTTCACCGTTGTTGTGTTGCCAGCTTGCGTTCTTAAATAATTCTGCCAATCTATTGATATCGAAAATTACACAAATTTATTTTTTCTTTTTATTATTCAATCATTTTGAGGAAGATTATATCGAGGATGAGAAACTTACCAAGATTATGACCCTCGCAAGTCAATTGGATAAAACGAAATAGAGCACATGTAAATTCAGCATCGTGCATGTTCTTCTCTCCAGCAGCTCCCTCGGAACCGACACCAAGACCTTCCGCTTTCGTGTTCCTTTCGAACGCATCCAGGTCCAGTACGCTGCAGGAATTCATGAGACCGGCAATCGATGTGAAGAATCCTACGTCCTTTTTTTCTTTCAAATGGTTGAGCATTCCTCGTTGAATCTCTATATTACCGCCGCGTAGGATGGAGATTCCCAATTCCAAGGTCTTCATCACCATCTCGCTGGGAACACCTTTGCAGGCTGAGATGTGAAGCAGTACCATCTCTGCCACGCCACGATTCGCGAGTCGTGCTTGGTGGAAAAGAAGCTTCTGCTTTTCCATTTCTTGTTCCTAGATATGACAGATGAAAGTAAATTTTGAAATTGAGAAAGTTCAAGGATTTTAATTTCTATTTACCAAGTATCTTACCATAAGTTTGTGCATCGGTCGCTTTAGGAAGAGCGTTAAAGAAAGCATCATAGAATTGATTATTGATATATCGGGAATATTTATGATATATTGGGTTCTTGGTTATTGATATCAGCAATGTCTATGATATTCTTCGAGAAGGAAATATAATGATGTGGAAACGAAAATTTTTTTAGAGAGTGATCAGGAAACTGGCTACTTTTGATGCAAGCGTATTTACATATTTGTACTCATATATGTATATGTGTGTTCGAATAGGAATCAATTTTGTTTAATCAGATCAACTACGATGAACGAAATTTTTTGGATCGATCGATACTGCGACGAGCAATGGTAGCAATCGGATTTTTTAAGTTGAAACGAAGTCAATTACATATAAAAGCAATTGAATTTCCACAAACGACTACGTGTCCTTACCATAAGTGGCTTATGGCCCCGCTTCTACAGGGTTAGTACGCGAAAAAAAGATACGAAATTGTTAATAAGTTTCAAACATATTGTTAGTCTCTTTTCTTTAAATTTTCCATTAAAAAAAAATGTGTAGTATCAAAGAGTATTTTAAGAAAAAAATTTTCTCGATATTTTGATATCGGAGAAAATACTTACGTGAATCGAGGCGCCGCCTTCTTCTTCACCTCCTCCGCCTTCATCTTCACCTTCTTCCTCCTCTTCACCGCAAGATTTCGATATAATTTGCGCGTAGCTCATGTACAAAGGATCTTCTTGAAGCGCGCCAGATCGTTCTGTCATAGCGCCACGACAGAACGTTGTTACGAGTTGTGTGAGCGGATCTGGTTTTCCTTCGTCCTCGTCCTTGTCCATTTTCTTCAATTCCGCGTCTTCAAAGGATTGCTTTGAAAAAATTTTTAAAAATATACACCGATTAGTGAAGCGGAAAATATGAAATAAAATATTTGTATGAAAGAATATTGAGTTTGATATTTCTTTTCCTTACTGTTAGGTCTTCAATCATCACTTCTTGGCCAACATTCTCATCCTGCAACCAGAGCTCGTAGTATGTTCGCGCGAAAATATTTATAGCCCGATGCCTGAAATAAAATAGAAAAATATATAACAGTTTATCGAAAAGTTGAAGTAACATTAATCTTTTTACCTTCGTAACTTGTAAAGTGGCTCGCTACGCAGACATGCGATCGCTGCCCTCTTTCTTGCTGCGCACAACACACGCTTCCATCCATCCCGAGATGGTGGAGGTTTCGTTGCCTTTTAGCAGCATGCACACACAACTATGGTTGTTAGATCACTAACAAATAATCACAAGAGCCATTAGTGATGGTTAATTTTTAAGAAATGGATTGATGGTTAATTTGATGGTAACAAGTTGAAAATATACACGAAACTCAAATCAAAACGTGAACATAAAGTTAATCAAAGTTATCAAACGATTGATTATTTTATTATTGCCAGGAACGAAACGTATATAACGCGATTGAAACCAAAACAGGATACCTGGGCAAGGAATGTAGGGAAGTTTGACGGAAGCAAGCAATTACTGCTCGTTTACGTTGTATCGATACCACGGATCGATATTGACCCTTGCTCTGCTGTTGCGGATGATCTATCTACTCGAGAACACAAAATTACTTAGAATAAATAAGCTTCGATTGTTTAGAAAATAATGATCACGGAGTATTTCAGGAAACAATGATTTATTTTGTTCGAAATGATTCTTCACTTACCATGTGTAAACCATAAAGGACTTTAGCCATGTCGGTGATTCTCGCAACCACATCCTCAAGCTGTTGCGCTTTCACTGGTTCCATGGAGTCCTTCTTTTGACCCAACTTGGAGTACAGATAGTGTTGCCACGACATCTCGTCAGCTGGATCGATCTTGTCTGGTAAAGTCAATTGAGTCTTGGCGAATTCAGCGATTTCGTATTCCGGCATCTTCTTCAGGAATCTGTCCTTGCAGTGTTGTACTAATTCTTGTTCACGACCGGCGAATAAATTGAGACCAACTGGGAGCAATCTTTTCAAACATGCTACCATCAAAGAAGCTTGCACCTCTTTGTCTTTATCCCTCTTCTTGTCTCGATGTTTCTTCTTTTTCTGTTAATCGAATCATTAATTAAAAATTTATCTTTTGATCGAAATACCATTGATACAAACCTTGCCTCCTCCAGAAGGTGCAGTTCCATCTGAGATGGCGGCAGGTCTTCTGGTCGCAGTAGGCATTATGAGTACCATATTATCGATCTCGTTTGCAGATATAAAGTTCTGTTCCTCTCTCAAGAAGTACTGAGATTTCGACCAGATATTAAATATCGCTGCCACGTGATTATAAAGATCTTCCGCTTCTGATATGTTATTCCTTAACCAATGATTCCTTTGCAAGTCAACGTACTTGATCAAAAGAGGATAAAAGGAATAGATGTCACGAACCAAAAGTTGCCAATCTTCTTGAATCTGTGCTTCGACTTGAGACGTGTCATCCGTCGACGATTTGATGAAACCACGAAGAGATTCTTCCTTGTGAAACATAGTATCTGTACGCTTTCTGACACGTTCAGCAAGCGGTAAGAACGGATCCTTCAACAGCTCCTCCGACGAATTGATGATGATCTGTTGAGTGTAAGCCGCGATACGAGTCATCCAAGGTGCATTCTCGTTACCGATGTTCTTCTTGATCAATTTTAATACATTTTTCAGTAATTGATTCATGTGATCGCTGGTAACCATACTGACATACATTCCTTCGGTAGGATTTACGTTGTCCGGGCCCTGGGCCCACCAGAAGGGCAGATAAGAGCAAAGTAGAGGAAGAATAACGTCGACCACGTGAGGAACTTCGTTGTAAGTTTTTTCAGACTCGACGAATTGATCGACTTCCGTCAAAATCGTCTCGAGGGTGGGCATACTCGACTCCATTTTCGTCATAATATCCTGTGCTTCCAACGAGTGATCGGCGATACGATTCAGAAGAGAATATTGATTGTGTTTGTTTAAGTGGGGTTCCAAAAAGGCTACGGGGAAACAACTGGAGAAAGCACCTAGGCAAGAGCCTAAATTCGGTTTGTGACGCTCGATTTCCGTCTTCAAATATTTTCTATCGTGCGTCAACGTCGCGTCTACGCCCAAGGTGTAAAGAGATGCCAGCATTTTGTACGATGCTACCTGAATCTCGTCCACTAATAGAAGAATAAAGTAATGAATTATATTATTCGTGTTAAAAACTCGGATGTATTTTACTTGAAAATTGTATACTTACGTAACAAATCGCTACCATACTCGCAGGCAGCCAAATGATCGAACATGGCTGTTAAAACGGGCAGAACTACGCTATTGATGTACGATAAAGACGTGGAAGTCTTCAAATGCGTTCCCCTCAGATGACTGTACTTGCCCTCTTGTAAATTCAGAATCGTGTGTCCTAGATCATCTGCGGTGTTATTAAAGAAAGTCAACATGGACGTTCTGATGAATTCGGGACAATTCTTCACTAAACTCTTTGCGTCTATGCCCTTGACTAATACTTGAAGGCATCTGACAGTGATCCTAACATCTGGTCCAAACGCAGCCAATCTAGATCTCAATAGACTTGCCAATTTGCAAAACAGAGCCGCGACCATCTCTTTCTCCTTCAGAGATGCAGCTCCAATGTTGTTGGTAGCCGTAGCCACAGCGATGAAGTAATTCTTGTGCGTGCTGAAATATTTTTCCATCAATGGAAGAACGACCTTGCTGAAGAATTTAATGTCCCTCGTGGACGTCTTGAAACTGTTTCTACGGCTGAACGTGTCTGAAGGTTTCAACAATTTCATGTTGATGGTAGCCTTGTCCAGGTAGGCTATCAATTTTTCTAGCAACGAATATGCAAATCGCAACTCCACCGAGGCCCCAGCTGTCGCAACTTCCGATTCTCCGCCTCGATTCGGTTTGTGAAGCTTGTAACCTTGATATTGCAAATATTTTAGGAATTCTTGGGAACGTTCGCGGTCTTTTCGTTTCTCCTTGTCTGTCAAAAGATCATACGGGACTAGCTGAGGATGAATACCTCCTCCTAAAAAGGACACAAACATTATAGATCAAATATTTTACTTTTGAATTTCAAACGAAATAATTTATATCGATTCTTCGTTGACACAGACCACAAGTGATAAGTTCTTCTTTCTTCTTCTTCGCCCAAATATCATGCGCATTATCCGCGAGACGTTCCGCCATATTTTGCATTTCTCTGCTCAAAGTCAAGTTGGTCATGTCAACTGGATGAGGATTGTAATTGAATGGATTCGCTGAATCACCCTGAAATCATTCGTATGACATATAATTCAATAATTGTATTCATAGAAATGTGTGAACAGGATTTTGATTTACCTGACTTTTCGATGATCTCCTCATTGAACTACGATTCGTAGAGGGTACATCCACTTCTGCGTGTTCAACGCTCCATCCTATAGCAAGCAAAGCTTTTAAACTCTCCCTAACTGGCTCTTTATATCGTTCTCTCTCGTAATCGTTTAACATATTATAAGGCTTTAATCTCGGATGAGTTTTGTTCATGTCAGACCACTGTTCGCCATATGTCCAACCATTTTCTAACTTCCTGCTGGCCCAAGCATCATGATAATGCTCGGAGAATTTCTGTACTATCTGATTAAGATCATTATTAAGCACCACACTGTCAAATAATAAATCAATATTAATTCCATATTATTATGAACTTTTTGATGGTTCTCGATTAAAAAAAATATGATACCTGGACGTGTTAATAGGTTGAGGATTATATGGTCCATCAGGCGACTGTGCAGATGCAGATTTACTTCCGTACCACTCGTCGTCGTAATTTTTAGACAATGAATAGTCAGGTGGTAACGCGCAACCGATAGCTGTGAGACAAGGCAAAGCTTTTCCGAACAATTCTGGATCATAATCCATCTTGGACAATGAATCGAATATGTTGCTGAACAAAACCATAGTCAAACGTTTCTCTTCATCGCTCGATGCACCGTATGCACCTTGTCCGCCAGTTGAACCGTAATATTTTGCACAACGATCGTAATGCAAAGTCAGCAGCTATTGTAAAATTAATTTTATTTAATTTTTATTCGTTTTTTCTCTTTCTTTTTTAATAATAATAAAATAACTTACCCTTAAAGCGACAGTCGTGTATTCAGATAATTTGGATACGTCCACGGTCAACTTTCGAAGCAGCTTCAACAGCATACTGGGCTGCATTTGGCTAAAAGAAGAAAGAAATTAGGAATGTATTGTAAAAAAAGAGAAGAATCGAGGGTAATGTAATCTATAAGCATCGTTACCCTCATAGCGTAAATTTTCTGACTATAATCGAAGGCATGAATTAGCAATTTAGAATAATATTGTTCGAACTTACGAGACATTTAACTCGTGGACTTCTCTTGTTAAGCAACAAAACGATTCCGTTAATCATTTCAATTACGTTTCTGAGAAAGATCGTGCTTACCTGGTCAATGCCACGAGGAAATCCGAGACTGCTTCTCGTTGACCCTTTGTCAGCATTCTGTTCTTGCTCAATCGGTACACAGTATGTAACGTGGCGTCCAATAAACTAGCGTAATTGTCTGCCTCGTTATAGAACTTGGAATGCTTGATCAACAATGGTAGAATACTGTTCCCGATATAACGATTCATCGCTAACGCCATATCTGATTCGTATCCATCGTTCTAAAACAATTGACAATTGAGATCGAGAATAACACAATTTTCGTCTATTTTTCTTGATTCAAATTGAATTTATATTCTATTTTACCCTATCCAGCATAGTAGCAGCTCTGAGATCAGGCAAGAAAGCTTCCTCGAGTATTTTGAAGAACAGTTCCCGAGTTTCGATGCCGTAAACGCGTTCCAGAAACAGAACGATGCTCTGCTTGTGTCCAGGAATCAAACCAGACGGCATATCGCTCTTTGGTTTCTCTTCACCTGCTGCTGGATTCAGTAAGGTGAATCTTAAAGACAAGACACCTTGTAAATCATCAAGAGGCACCAACGATCGAAGAATGGCTCTCGCTCGAAGAGACTCGTTCTTTCCTGAAAAATTTACTTGATGTAATCTCGTTCATAAAACGAGATCGTTAAAGAAACGAAAAGCATGATTTTGTATATATTACCGACAGATTCTGTAGAAGCCTCTGTTGCTCGTCAAAAAAATAAACAGTGTTATTAGACTTAAAGAATTTTGAAAGTAACGAAATAGGTAGAGGAGCTCGCGATGAATTGGAAATGAAAGAGAATGGCTATAGATTGGAAATGAAACTAACCTCGCAAATAGTTTGTCAACTCAAAATAGCGAAAGTAGTGTGTATATAAGTGTGATGTTCGAGTCGGTGATACTTACGGATGTATCAGATGATATCGTAAATCCAGGGGAAAGGGACTTTGACTTTCGACAATAGAAGAATCTTACCTTGTTCGATAACGGAAGAATCTGGAGCGCAGCGGCCTAACAAATCCACCAAAGTACAATAGAAATTCAAGATGGCGGCTCCCGTGTCGATATAGTCTTCGTCGTCGTCTGATTCTGGAAGTGGATGCTCGAATTGCATAACCGTTGAACCCTCCGCTTCGTCGTGTACTTTTCGTCGATCCGCGATTTTTTCGGACATCTTGTTGGCGTCTATAATGGCTCTTAATAAACCTTCGCCTTCACCACGAAGAGCTGGACCCAAGCATTCTGGTCTTCTGATCAGCAGACGGATCACTAAGTTTGCATTTTCCTCGACACTTTCACCTAAAAGGAAATTGTAATTATTTATGTGCAACTTCTTTAAATCTTAAGATAAAAAGATAAATTTTAAATTTTACTCACCATTAACCCAAACACAGAATCTCAAGAAGTCCAAGTATCGTTCACCTTCCACTGGATCCCAACCTAGATCAGGATAACCTTTTTCAACCAATTCCGAATTCGATTGCAAACCGCAACGAGACAAGTAGATGGCAATCTTTTCGAGGTAATGTTCTCTCAGTGCTAAAGCAAGCTCCGTATTTTCCATAAGAGAGGAATAAGCCACGTCCAGTGGCGTCGAACCTCTTAACGATGGCCTCGACAGTAAAATATTGCTGTTCTCTAAGAGGAAGTCGAAATGATCGAACATAGCCTTCTGATTTTGCCTCGATGTTCGACAAAAGTAGCACAGAAATCTACAGCATGCCACCACCATTTCGTGAGAAGTATCCTTCTCTTTGGAAACTGGTTCTCCTTCGGTTGTCTGCGGTTGTGTTTGAGCGTCCGACTGCGCCTGTGCACGTCTGCCCAGCGTATTCATCATGATCGCCATCACGTTCTCGTGAATTCTCAATACTCTGATCAGATCTGGATGCTGGAAGAACGTGTGATTGTTCACTAATTTCCAGAGTCGTTCTCTGACCAGTTCCTCCTCCTCTTGGGACATTTGGACAGGCAACAGAGCACGGATCTGGCTCAAACCGACCCACATCAAAGCAACATCGTCTTTCGTCTTGCTGTTGATCACGTAAGTCTTCTCCAAGGCTCGAATTAATTCGCCCACGGTATCGTATTGACGGACAAGCAAACTAAACATTTCTCGAACCAGCTTTGGAGTCTCGATCTGGGATTCCTCGGCCCAGCTGACGATAGTTTTTATGAGAACTTTGCGGAATACCTCTGTAAGAGATAATGAAAAAACGTGAAGAAGCAACAAGAAGAAATAATTTATTCGTTAATTTAATTCTTCAAACCTTCTGGAGTCTTCCTTTCAGGTTCCGGTTCAGGTTTAGGTTCCTCCTCCAACTCTTTCACCGCGTTGATAAAATTGAACAACCTCTTGATGGCGCCAGGTTTCTGAACCTCTTCCATTGACTCTGCCAAGGCATCCGCTGCTTCCTCAAGAGCGTGCAAGGACACGTAAGACATGAGATTGTTGTGGAATTCGTTCATCTTGCTTATCAACTCTTCTCCGCAAGGTATATTCTCGGGATCATCCTCGAATTCCATATTCTTGAAACTTAAGATCGCGTTCATCTGTTCTCGAGGCGGACATCTAAACTCTCTGGTCTTCTTGGCTGCCATCGCCGATGGCAAATCGGACTGTTTGATCTCGATGTAACGTCTAAGTTGATCGGATTGGAGATCGCCAACGAAATCGTGGCTGAACGCGATGATGGACTCGACGCGATGTCGAAGCTGGATGTCGTTCAGGTGATGGAGAAGATAGCACATCTGCAGCTTAGCTCCCTCGGCCATTTTCATGTGAAGCAATCCCTTCTTGTGCTCGTCCTTTCCCTCTGCAATTGATTTTTACATTTCTCTCTCTTTTTCTCACTCTCGACTCCCTCAAAGAAATGAAAATTCACACAATTTGATTCTCTCACCTTTTTCAAACGTTGGGTCCCAAGTCTCGGGATGGATCATGATCAGAAGCTTCATGATGTCTTCGTTCCTGAGCATTCCAACCAAGAGCAACCTGTCTACAAGTTTCAAAAGTGGTCTGGAACAAACAAAATTCATCGTGAATGGAAGAACAACACGAGAACAACGTATTCTGATTCTGCAGAGCTAAGCAAATTATCCTGAAAGCGTTATCTTCTCCTTCTTATTCTGCTGACGAGCACGCTAAATATGCGAGGATTATGCCAGGCGTGCGCGTATTCGTTGCGAATTTTATTACATACAAGAAAAGATTCTCATTGCTGCCTCCGATTGGATCTCGATTGTGAACTTGATTGATCTCGACAGCCTCGTTCAAAGCGGTCATCACGTAATCCCGCACCACGTCGAGAGGGAAGTGCGGGCTGTATAGGTTCCTTATGTTCTCGATCGCCTGGTCGCTGGAAGAATCATCCCTTGATGTCGACTATTAGTCACGGGGTTCACATTTAATTTTCGATTCGTTCTATTTACCTGATGTCTGTCATTTTCATCTGAGGTCGGACCGACTCGGTCTCCAGATACCTGAGACTGTGTTTCATTTCTTCGTTTTCGTACAGTTCCTTCAATTCTTGACCTGAAGGAAAAGGATAAGATTCGTTACGATACGATGGACGTTCATTCCATTCCGCTTTGAAAGAAAAGCTTGTTAAGCCTCACCTAAAGGAATTATGTATTCGTTCTTGCATACTTCCATCGTAGTCGCGTGTGATTCGAGATGCAACGCGATCAACAAGTCGTAGAATCCTTGCCGTAGGGGTCCAGACATGTATTCCGCTCGAATCGCGTACAACAATTGTTTCTGATCGACGTGCTGACACAGAGCGTGTGCTGCTCTGTAATTCGATTGGTAGCACAGAGCCGCGTACAGCGTCAGAGTATGCGCGTGGAAACTGGAAATACGATCGAACAGATCGAGTCGATCCTCGAAACACAAGGGGAACGATAAATTTTTCTCATTTATAAAAATTTCAAACCTGAGTAGCTTGTCCATTTCGATCAATTCCAAGATATCGATACACCTATCTTCTTCAGGAATGTGCAAAGCCAGCATCGATATAGCGTCCTCGCATAACATGGACCAACCCCTGATATCGGACAACTTTAACGCGTGCACTTGGAGGGACTGATTGGGAACTCTGGCCCACTGATGAGGCTTCAGACATTGAACCTTCAGTCTAGGCGGAAACTGCGGTATCACGTGACGCTCAGAATTCTGCAACACCGCGGCGGACAGTGGCAACGTCGTAGAAGTTCTTCCGAGCTCGATTTGAAGGATCTCTTTACTGGTAGCCTCCACGAAGATGGCGGGGAATAGTTTCGTGTCAGGTTCCATCTTGAACTTGTGACTGGTCTCCTTTCCCTCGCACGTGAAGGAAACCCAACCAGTCGCCGTGTCCACGAAACATCCGACGAACATCCCTTGAGACGCGCCCTTGCCCGATGCGTCTTGCGTCACCTCGTTGTAAAGCTCGTCTGCTCTTACCATGTAGCAACTTTGCCTGTCAACCCTGGCGACGAATGGCACACGTTACGTTATATCTTTTCCAACATTCTTTCTCGTTCGAAAGTGCAATGGAAGAAGAATCGAGAACTCACTGCTCCACCGGACGATCGTAGTCGTCCGTGATAACCACGGAACCCTTCCTCACTCGAGAGAGATTGAAGTCCTTGGTGTGCAAATGGTACTGCGAGGTCACCCATCCTACGTAAACGTGAGTTGGATCCTGTCCAGGGAATACTCGTACCCCGTAGAAATATTCGTTCATCAATTTCAAGCATTCCGTATCGAATATCTCGTTCCCAATCGCCTCGACGCCGCTCCCCGTCAGAACGGACATTGCTTTGGGCGCGTTTCGTTCTGGGATCTGGGGCGGTACCACTTTCAAGTCCGTCTGTGGGGGAGGGAGGAAAAAAGTTTCTCTTTATATTTCGTGCGCTCGAAACGAAAAGATTCGTGACGTGTTACGAGACGTGGACGGACGAACAGACAAACGAACAAACAAATAAAAATAAATAGTTTTACGTTTGATATACGAATTTGGGGAGGCCGGCTACTTGCTTTGTTCATCGACAGTGTCTTAGTGCTTTTGTCAGAGACGTCGGAGCGTATCGGTGGCTCGGGCGTTTTCGATTTCGCATCCGGAGACTTCGCTTTCCGCGAGAAGAATCTGTGGAACATCGTCACGTATAGAATATCTATGGATTTTTATATTTTTCATATATATATATATATATATATTCTTCGACACATATGGATACATAAAATATATTTCAAGACGCGAGGTTAGATTTAATTCGAAAACTTACGGGGCATCCTCCATCTCTTTGCTAAGTTTGCTAGGAAATATAAATATCATTTCCATTTATCCCGAGAGAAGAGAAATATTATAGAAATCGAATTATACTAACCGGAACGGCGAACGCCCACGTTTCTTCTTATCGTCTTTGATATCGCCGTTCATGTCGCCGTATCCGTTCATGTCGGCCTCGCTAATCGCGTTCTCCATGTTTCCCGTCCGCGATCCGTACAGGGAACCTTTTCTCGGAGGCCTCGCCGGTTTGTTCCTCTGCATAGGAATCGGTGACTCTTTCATCATTTCGTCGGCTTCCACCGCATCCTCCGAATAGTTCCTTTGCAATCCTTCGGAACGAATTTCAATTTAAGATTGAAATTTATATTAGAAAAAAATGTTTACACATCACAGAATATCTCACCTTTGATGTCGCTCATACTGAAACCAGATTTCATGATCTGCTCTATGTGAGCAGAGGGCACTTGTTGAGCTTGCTCCATCTGCTCGGACAACAATTTATTCTGGCGCATTTTGATCTCCTGCCATCTTCTCAGTTTCTCGCTCTCCGAAATGAAGATCGATTGACATATAACTGGCAACGACAGTCGAAGAAATTCCCAATTGGCCTTCTCCATCGTTTCGAACGTGTTGTGGGAGATCTTCAAACATGGCGGAGTGTCGGAACCCGCTGGAATCCTGGCCACGTCTATCCTCGTGTCAGCCATGTCGTCCGTGTTCTCGAAAATCGGTTGATCCTTGGTGTACCAGAACGTAACCGGTCGATTCATGTTTCTGTGCGCATCGAAGATTATTTTGTAACGTTCAAGTCGAGGATTTTACGGATCGAGTCGTGCGTCACTTACACGCAGAATGGCTCGTATCCCTCTTGCAAACCGCAGGTGGTGAAGAATTTCAGGGTGTTCACGTCCTGTCCAAACGTTAATTTCGCTTTTTGACCGACACCGAGAGTGAAAGCTGGCACGAAACAGTCGCCCTGCACGTCGGCGAACGAGGTTTCACCACCCAACGCGTCCATCAGCAGTTCCCCGTTTAGAGAAAAGCCTAAACGGGGGGGGTGTTCGTAGATTTCAGATCGCTTACGACGGAATTATTATTAATATTACGAGACAAAATTAATTTTAAAAAGGGTCGACTAAAAAGTAGGAATAGATACAAGTAATAATTGCGACTAGCAATATTTGAAATTTTAAAGAAGCATTATCGGTTAATAGCGGCATACAAAGATTAAAACGGTAGATAAAATGCAACTATGTACAATTATGCGAAGCAAATGTGAAAATTGTGGAAACGGAAACGAATGTTAAACATGCATACAGGGGATGGGTTTACGTAAAATGTTAAAAAGATAAAAATAAGTGGACGATGTTATCGGGTGAATCGATCGAGGAAAAATAAATAAACAAAATTTGATGACGAGATTTGTAAAAGGTAGAAGGGCATTTCACATTTTTGATTTGGTTTGGAAGAATTTTTTTAATCGAGACGATTTCAAAAGCCGTTCTTCTCAAGGCCGTTAATTCCTTTTCAAATTTCAACACCACTCTTGGTTTTTTTTTTTTTTATTAGTGGTTAGCAAATATGAATCGTATATGAGAAATATGACAAGCATTATCGCTGTTATTTACATTGAGTAGAATACTGGATACGAAGAAATACAAGAACAACACACATGTGAATGCTAATTGGCATTGTGTATGATGAAAGTGCACGAATTGATTAAGGAACGAGTGAAAATCTAATAATATATATATATATATGTACATGAAAGCATTGCCGGTGATTGACATGACAAGATGAAATTGACGACGATAATAACGAACATTTGAGCCGTTTCGCGAAAGGGAACGAAAATAAAATAAACGTGATTCGCTTTGCAAAGTACGACCGATCAAACAAACGACGACGCTCACATTGGACCAGTGCAAATTACTCGCGTGCTTATCAATACAAAGAACGTAACAAAATAAAGTAAAAAAAAAAAAAAAGCGAATAATTAAAAGTATTCATTCGAATTTCTCCAACTCTGTATACACTCTGTTTCAGAGAAATGTATCCAGTAATCTATCTCTATTGGATCAAATTATAATATGTATGTATAGCTTGAAATGGCAGCTGAAGCGTTCGCTTGAAAGATTCCGTCTTACTAATCGTTCTGTCGATTAGATCCAGGAAAACCCCGACAACGTCTCCAACCTGCCATTGTTTGCCAAATGTCTCGGCTGTTCCCGAGTATACTTTTTCCTCCTTTAAAACAAAATTTCACCAATTTCAAATTCTCTCGTTTCTGATTCGTATCGGGAAACCGTGACGCGATTAATCGTAATTGTAATCGTACGTTTAAATCGTGGAACGTTCAACGTTTCATGTTCCGTTTCTTTTTAATGTTCTTGTTCCGCGCGTTTGCGGGTATACGTGTATACGTGTGTTATGCGCATGCGCGCGCGCGTTCACGAGATTTTTATAGATACGAAAGGGGACAATAAGAAACGATTTATTTTGACTCTAATCGATAACACAATCGGATAACAGTTCCTCGCGAATTCCCTCGCGGTTGATAAAAAGAAAAAAAAAAAAGAAATGTCAAGCCACACTTCGTCGAACGAAATCCCCCATTAATTTCGTTCGATGTTTGGACACAAGGAAAAAAGAAACAATCAAGTCAACATGGAGAAAAAAGAACATAGACAGAGACAAAGACAGAAACAGTAGAAAACGTGAAAAAAAAAAAGATGATAGACCTGCAAATCGAATTATTTTGGATATATTCTTGGGAAAATCTTACTGATCGTTCGGTCCGCGACGTCAATGAAACATCCAACAATGTCGCCCACTTGATATTTGTGACCAAATGACTCGTGGGTACCGGCGTGTACTTTAGTTACCTGACATTCACGATTGGTATCATTATGATTAATCCTTATCATCACTCAACACATATCGATCGATCAAGAATGAAAAATTTCAATTTTCGTGACAAACCTTACCTACGCGTAAAATTACTCGCGCACAAATCAACTGTCCAAACCAAAGTAATAATAATTCCTCGTACGTTTTATTTCTTTCTTTCTTTCTTTCTTTCCATTTTTCTCGCGAGTTTCTCCGTGTTTATTTTATAATCGAATTTCTCGACGCGTATAAAAATCACGTGTAATAAGCTATGGACGACACTCACGTTGTAACCGTCGAAAGCCCATGTGTTCTCGTCGCTTCCCAGCATGCTTCCGGGCATGCAATCCGCCTTCGCCCAGCCAACTCGCATCGGGCCAGCCGTCAAAACCTCGAACTCGAAGTACCACTTTCCATTGCTCACCGCGTAATGCTTCTCGACGCGATAAGTTCTGAATGACAATTGACGTAACCTGCTGGCCTCCAATAACAGCGCTGCAGGGAAACGAGCAATGCTATTGAACCAATACACGACCAACGCCACTCTTACCAATCCAATATACGTATATATATATATATCTTACCTTCGTGCTGTTCCCCGGTAGGCGGTTCCAACATGTATCCGTAGACCAAGAGCGTCCTCACCGTTTCACTGGCTGTGTCACGATTGGCTTTCTTGATCGCTTCGTCCACTTTCGGATATGGAACCAAATGGGGGCTCCTTCTCATCTCCGAATCCTCGTTCAGGCCATACGTCCAACCCTGACCGATCCTTTCCTTCGCCCACAAATTGTGGGTGTTCTCCGCGAGTTGGTCGACCAGCTCCTCCATCTTGGGCGTGAGGTTGATCGCGGTGAGGTCGAGGGGCGCTGGCTTGTAACCGCTGCTCTGCAGGAAGGGCTCGTTCGGAAGCCTCAAAGTTTTTATCCTCGACGGCGGTTTATCTATAGTGATGTAATATCCCAACGCTAGAACGGTCTTGAGAGTCTGCACGGCCAGCTGAGTGTCGTAACGTTTCTCCGCTGCCGGTAATCTCTCGAACTGAACGATGCAGGGATGAATCTTCCTCATGTCGTCCCTGTGCTCCCCGTACATCCATCCGGCCTCGATTTTGTTCATCGCCCACATCTCGTGGATGTTCTCGGCCAGTTTGTCCCTGATTTGCTCGACGTAGGAGGGCAGGTTGATCATGGACGTGTCGACCGGGCCCGGGACGAAAGCCGTGTCGTCCTCGACCAGCCAGGGGCCGGCGAGCACCACTTTGTTCATGTTTCCAAAGTAGAAGCACGGATCGAGGGACAATATTTGTTGGGGCAGCAGGCTCTCCACCAGGGGTGAGAATTCTTCCGGCGGTTGGAACTTGAGCCGGCCGTGGTCGCCGCCTAACAGGAATCTGCAGGACAATTTGGACGAGCAGCTGATGGCGGGGAAGAACATGCCGTCCAGGTTGAAATTTCGAAACGAGCCCGTGATGGGCGCTCCGTTGAAGGTGAAGGTGATTATGGGTATCGTGAGATCCAACGCGCAACCGATCACGTCGCTCTTCCTGATGTAAGGCTCCGCCACGTTGTGGACAACTTGGGTCTTTCTACCGCCCGTCCACAGATAGGCACCGTCAAACCCGAACGAGTAGAGGTCGTCGCCGACACCGTTTCCACCCCATTTCTCGCCACCACCGGGATATGGCATGTACCTTTGGAGACAAGAGAAGAAAGAAATGAGAGAATCTCATCGCACGATCTATGTATAATCGTTGAAATCGGATGTACCCGGAAGTGTTGGCCCATCCTATTCTCAAGTGCGGCATCATGTGCGTGGTCTGCTCTATATGATCGACGGTGACTTCGAAGTACCATTTTTGATAAACGGCCGAATTTTCGACTCTGCCGACGAATATGTTCGGCCTTACGCTCGCCACGTGGTCGACCAGCTGGGTTTGGAGGAGTAGATTCTTCCCGGGTAGCAGGAAATCGCAGATATTGTTCTGCGACGATCGGACGGCGACGCCGTTACCCACGCATAGCGAGCAAAGAACGTCCAACACTTTTGGATCCCTTCCGTGTTTCTCGAGCAGGGAAATTATCACTTTAATGTGCTCGTCCTGCGGAGATTAATCGTATTAATAATCAAACTTGGCGATTCCAAGAATCTCAAAGATGGAATTCACTCTGGAATTTCGCTTACTCTCATCATGTTCAAAGCCTCGGGCGAATCGATGAGGACGCAATGAAGCACGTCCAACATCCCTGTGCCCTCGCTCGAGGCTTGCGATCCCAGACGGCTGAACAACCAGTTCAATCGATTGCTGTTGGCAAATTGGGCGCAATTCGTGTGATTTCCTTTGATTATTGCTGCCAATAGTTGATACAGGTATCCGGATATTTGATCCCAGGCTTGGCCGCTCTCGTCACCCGAAAGGGCGACGAGAAAACCTTGCGACGTGATCACGTTGATCTTGTCGATCGCTTCCAAGATCAGATTCAGTATACCTTCCTCTTGGAACAAGTCTTGACGATTCCTCAGGGCTCGGAATTTGTTCTGTTTCTCCTCGTGTTCTACGTGGAGATATATAATAATAATAATATTATTCGTCACGAGAGAGAAATTACGTTTCTCTTACCCATGTCGTCTTCGGGTTGAGCAAAATAATTAATCAAGTCTTCCAGACACATCACCATTTCGTTCAGATTCACGTTTTGGAAGAACATGGACGCTCTTCTATCCACTTGCAGCGTCTCTAGGCCTCTAAAATGTATTCGCTCCTTTCAATCCTTTTAATTCGTTAATTTATCATTCGGTTTTGTCACGGCACAAACTATGTCCAAGCTATGTCTGCTCCGTTTCTAATCTCCATATTTTAATGCAAGTGCGATTGAACGATGATCATACTCACGTGATGAATTGGGTAAACAGACTGCTGCATTTCCTAATCACTCGAGCTGTCCTAGACTCCTCCTCTTGTGAACGGGAGAAGACCAAACCGTCGTCCATTTTCCCTTCCTCGTGAAGGACGGCTTGCTTCTCCTCCACCTTGCCCACGCCCTTCTTCTTCGTCTCGTACGACTACGGGGATAATAAAATCAGGGAGCAGATTTTGATTTTCTATCCTCCAAGGGGACGAAGGGGAAAAATATAAATTTAACGAGAAGCATACTTTGTACGAGACCCAGAGACAAGTGGTGGCGTGTTGCATGATAACGGTCGAGTCGCCGTATTTGATGATCGGTGTACCGATAACCTCGAGATCCTTGTCCTCGAGAACGATCTTTTGATCGTCCTTCTCTTGCCGCAACGAGAACGTCGAGGTCTCGATCGTGGCCTCGTTCCTTCCAACGGACAGGGGGAGAAAAAAGGAAAAAAGAAAATTCATGCAACTTGGTTGATTATCGGCCTGACCCTTGAACTTTACTAATAATAAAATACCTATCGACCAGATACAATTCGTTGTTTTCTTTCACCCCGAGATACCGGCCTGTAGTCAGGTGTCTGATTCTCATCGGGTGCAACCAATTGATGAAACCACCTGCCCACTTCGTCCTCGCCAGCTCCAACCTCCATAACGATCGTGCCTGGCTCATCACGCTCCCTCCCTCGTAGATCACTATACTGTGTGTAAACAATTAATTATTATTAAATACCGGAATTAAATATCGGAAACCGTGCGTGGTTTCAATCGTATCGCTAATCGAATTATCTCCGAAACAGTCAGATTCACGAAAAATGAAAAAAGAAAAAAAGGTTTAAAATTTCCTTTCATGAATGGATTCGGTTTCTACGTTTACTTTTGACTGGGCGCTGTGCTCCATGTTGAGGGTATGGTGAGACACTCGTCGCCACCGTGGAAGAATCGAAGAACGTCACCGCCAAACACGTAACCGACGTATTTCATCCGGCTGATTCCTGTACCGTACGGTTGCACGGACCAGTGGGTCACGTGGAACGAGGCGTTCACCACCGACAAATCGTTCTCTTTGGTGGTGTGCTAGGGGAAAAAGCGGATGGATTGGGATATTTCGAAGAGTTTAGAGGGGAAATATTTTAAATTTGTATCACTTGGCTGGCATACCAGGTATCTTTCGGTGGCCACGGATACCAGGATAAGGTCATCGCCGACTCGAACCTTCTCACCCTCGGATCTTTGCTTCGATGCTGGATGCACCGTCCACCAACAGGCCTCGCCTAAACGATCAATCGTATCAGATATATGCGTATATGGAAGCACGACAGGAATTGATATCGGTTCCATATTATTAAATTCGATCGCGTTCCATCGGCTAACCTTGAGAATGCTGTTGGAGACCCACGTCGAAAGCCAACTTGTCGTTGGACGAGCTGGTCGATAAACAAGCCAAATACTGTGAATGAGACGATACCGAGTTACTTATTTCCCTGTATCTGTGAAAATTACGATTTTACACGATTTTATATATTTACCATGTCGCTGTTCTGATGCCTTAGTAAAATGGCGTTACCGTACAATAAAGTTCTGTGTCCAGATCCTGTCCCCTTTCCCTACAAATGCACAGAGATATAGCGATTGAAGCTACATACTTGGAGAACCTAAGATATGTGAATATGTGAAAATTGGATTAAGAAGAAGAAGAAGAAGAAGAAGGAAAAAAAAAAATGTAAATGAAAGTTCACAAGCGTTACCGATAAGAGAAGGCCATAAATAACGATTGTTAACGAATAATAAATTGAAATCGGCAAGCATGTTTATACGTGCTTTTGTGATGGAACAAATATTTTTAAATCGATTGTTGCGTGTTAATCGAACATAAAATAGGGAAAAAAGAAAATGCATTCGTAGATCCGCGTGATCAGCATACAACATAACGTGAGCGTTTAAACGTAAAATGCACAGATACAAGTAAATCAAGTAAAGAAAGTATCGAACGAAAGTGCAAGAGCGAAGGAAGAAAAGAAAAAATAAATAGAATGGGGAAAAAAAGAAATATAAAGATATGAATTTACGACATTCAAAAGTACGCAAGCAAATGACGTTACTTACAAGCGCAGTGAACGTAAACGGTGTCTTAGAGTGATACGAAAGATATACTTACTAAATTTTCTTGCTGCTGCAAACAGAAACATAAGTGTTGTAAATCTCAATTTTTCTGTTTTGCCAATCATGAATAGATAGATAGAAAAAGAGAGAAAGGAAAAAAAGAGAGAGAGAGAGAGAGAGAGAGAGAGAGAGAGAGAGAGAGAAAGAGAAAATGAAAAGAAATTCGGTGAACACGCCTAGAATGTCGATCGATAGGTGAAATGTATTATGTACATATATGTATCTATACGTGCGATTTTCACGCATGTGGATGATTCTCGTATTGCGATGAGTTGCAATTGCGATCAGTGCAGACGCAACAAAAATTGGACATAAACACGAGGGACAAAAGACAATACGGACAAACGAAAGACAATTTGAGACGTGTTACACGGATGCTACGTGGATGCATGCTACAATTATTGATTGGACAGAAAAAGGAACGAAAAAAAGTGCGGATGCATTCAGAAAATTATTTCTTTGCATCTTGTTCGAAGGAAAAAAAAAAAAAGAAGAGAAAATAAAGAGAGAGAAAAAAGAAAAAGAGAGAAAAAGAAAGAGAGAGAGAGAGTCAAATGTGCTTGACAGATTTGTCGAAAAACAATATTGACTCGATTGGAAATCGCGAGTATCTACTACTTTCTAAGTGCATCGTTCGGTTTTAGTTGGCAACGTTCGCAAAAAAATGGAAAGAAAAAAAAAAAAGAAAAGAAAGTATGGAACAAATGAAATAATCGATTAATCCTCTCCTGCAGAAATGAAATCAAACAAAATTTTATGGCCCACTCCTATGCGGGTGATTTACGTACTGAGATCGATTTACGTGAACCTTATCGATCCTTACGCACGATGCGGAGGAGAGTTCCGTTCTTTAAAACGCATTTAAAAAAAGAAAAAAATCTTGCAACTTTGTCGTCACGATCAAGCAAAACTGAAAAATAAAATGATGCGACGAGAACGTCTGCACAGGAAAATAGAAAAAGAGATCACGAGGAGGGATAAGCGAAATATTATTATAGAATCTAAATATATTTTTCGTCGTCGACGAAAAATTGCTTCGTAAACGTTGTAACGATATTCTCCATAATATATATATAGTATATCGTTGTACAGTGTTTACGAGTGATAAAGAAGTGGTACGTTACCGTCTCGGAACCGGCAGCAGTGACCAATTCCTGCAAAGCTCGCACCGAGAGAGCCTGCTCTATTACGAATACGCATTGCGACAGGTCGGGTGGTATGTTCTGCAATTGTAAACAAAAACGTGCAACTTTTTCACTTTCCGCCCGTTTTATTGTGAAAGTAGTACGGGTAAAGAATTGGGCGGCCATTCACACGTTAAATACCTTACCTTATCCGCGATATTCTCGAGGAAACAGTGTCGATTACCAAATCCCTCGGCTGCCAGGCACACTCTTTCACCGGTTGCCGTGCAGGACAGACATACCATATCCTCCTACGAATTTCAATTCCATATTCGATTCAATTTCTTATTTCTTATTGTTCTTCGTCTAGGTTTAAAATTTATCGATAAGAATTTATGGTAAGAAGTGCAAACGTTGATCCACTTTCGTAAATAACCGTGCAATTTATTTTTTTCTTTTTAAAAAGAGATTTCGATCGCGGAGTTGAAAAAAAAAAACGATTCATTGATGCGTTGGAGAAATAGTAGAGGAGAGCAACGTCGACCTTTGCGAAACGTTGAAATATGATGTGAGCCAAACAGCAGATGTTACACACTGTGCCAAAACCAATTTGGACCGTCTCAAGAATGTGCGCCACTAGTTTTTCACGAGCGTATACCGTTTTCGAAGTGTTTCGAAGCGGCGGATTTGTCAGTTGAACGATGCCACCGTGTTTTTACCTAGACACAGGCCTTAAAGTGTCGCTCAAGCGAGTAACATTCTTTCTCTTGTACGCGAGTCACTCTTATTCGATCGATTGTTGTCACGAAATTCTTTACACGGGAACGTAAAATTCGCAATTCGCAGTTTTTGAAATCAAGTACACCGCGAATTCTCGAAACATTTCTCATCGATTTTAAATTTGGACTCGATCTTTGCGCCCATCCATCCGGGATTAAAACAGACGTACATTTGTACAATGTCGCGCGTGTACAATGTAGCCAAATAGTTTTAAAATTACGATCGCACGGCAAATTTAGAATCTCGAACGGACGTGAATTCCAATTTCCATTCGAATTATAACTTGGGATCGATCGAGTGGAAAGTGTTATAACTCGGATCGGAATATAATTGCGATCGACGAGGAACGATATATACTACGTAACAAGATTATTTCTATCGCGAGTATGGTATTGGCTCGTAAAATTCCGTGACATTTCTCAATTTACAATTTACACCAACGTCGAGACTAATGACGGTTCCGCTCCATTACTTTACAGGCAAATATTTTTCACGCGGATAAACGGCGCACGCATGCGAAACGCGTGTAACACGAACATCGTTGGGGAGGAAAAAAAAAAAAAAAAAGAAAAAAGAAAAAAAAAGAAAAAAAAGTGAAACGAGTTCTCGAATTAACATAACGCGTTACTGGGTTATATGGAAAAGCACGCGATAAATCGTGTCTCATCTGACACGATTTACAATTTTTGCCAATTCATCGGATTCGGAAAAATCGAGAGAAATTTAATAATAAGAATATAAGAGTTATCGATCTCGATCGAATAATTTATAAATTTGGATCGTGTTTTACTCGATCATGGAGTTACTCCGATTGCTATTCTGGCGTGGCGTCCATCCGAATGAGCGAAAGTAGAAGGCGAATAACGCTTTCGAATAAATCAATTATTTCCCTCGCCCGCGGAATTAAACCGCGATCGAAGCTGCAACGTGTTGCAACCTCGGGTCAAGGGTGTGTCTGTATTTTCAGCGTCCGACAATCCGGCGCGATTTCGTTCGAGCGGATACTAAATATAAATCACATTGACTTTTGGATATGAATCGGCAAGTTATATTCGCATTTCGCCATCTTTTTCGATATTTAACGATATTTTACGTATACACTGGTTGCCAAGAAATATATACATAATACAACTGCTTCGTTTACCATGGAATTTGAGGAAAAAGAAAAATTGGAAGAATTCGAAGAAAATTTCTTGCCACGTCAATTTATTTTTCTTAATCAAATGATGACATACGATTAAAACAACGATCCTAATTATCGATCGAGTCACTTGCAAATTGAAATTGCCGTGAAAACGTCAACGATACGTTCTTTCCACTCTTGGAATATATAATTCAACCAGCAGAGTGAAACCGAGCCTGCGTTATTAACGCACGGTCGGTTGCTTTTCGACGTGAAATCTTTAATGAAGAGCCGTATTGATTACACGGAACAATGTAGCATCGATTGCTAAAATTAACTGTCGCCACATCGCTCTTAAAGAAGAAAGGGAGAGAGTGTGCTAGGAGTGGCTCGGCTCGATTTTAAACGACCAACGATTTATTATTTATTTTTTTAATTACCAGCGTCTCTTTTCCTCGTGGCAATTCAATCATCGTTGCAAATGGCAACACGCGAAGCGAGCATTGGACGAGCCGCGAAAGTGCGCGCGATAATTTCGAGTGGCGCCCAACGATGCCAACGGTTGTTCACTTAATTAATGATCATTACGATGCAGCGAACCGTGTGCACCTCGACATAATTTTCCACCAGACGTCTCGAACGTACTTGTCCTACTGTTTTCGAACCTTGTTGTTTCATCGTCGAACAATCGCGATTAAAAGTAACGTACATTGCCCGAAATTATTATCTTTGATTGCTCGAATTATCGATTTTTTTTTCAAATTGATGTAAAAAAGAAAAAAAAAGAAAAGCCTGTTATTGATAAAGGATTATTGTCTGATGGATATTTCGATATTTTCGATCGATTTTTGAACTTTCACAATCAATTTCCGAGATCGAGAAAAACGGCGCGAGGGAAACCGAAAGTCGAAGAGGAACGAAATTACGCTTCCTATTTCCGAAGCGGGGGGGAAATTGATTTAATCTCGTTCTCGTGCTACCAAAGCCGCCAATAATTATTCGAGCAGCGTTTCTTTCATCTCTGAAATGGTTGATGAACGAACGAACGCGTATCGCATTGTGATTTCGATTCGATCGGATTACAAACACCTTGCAAAACGAGAACGAAGCGAAGGCTGTCCGAGATGAACGAGATAAATGAATTATGCAAGAAATCGCTTCCCTCGATCGATGTTCGATTACCAATACTATCGATACAATTCTCGTGCACTATACAACGCGAACATAGTCGACAAATAGTTCAAATGTTTTCAACCGTTTGGATATGTTAAGTTTGGCTACATATATCAAATTTTCAAGTAAAAATTCAATAACCAAAGACACAGCAGTACGACATGAATCGACCCCTCGGCTATGAAAATCCCAACGACGACAGGTGAGGCACGATCCGTCCCAATAGGCTAGAAATCGTGTTGGAATAGAGAATCACTTATCCCCCTATGTATCGACACGATCATTTCCATTGTGAAAACTCTGCTTTGACACTCGTTCCGGTAACTGGATCATCCCTGTTCAAATTTCATCGTGAATTCTACGCACGACAAACCTTGCCTCGCGATTTCACAAATGAACGAATCGAGCGTTTCGCGGCCGATGGTCCAACTTAACCCAAATGAGGGGAGGAGAGATGGATCGTTAAGAGTGTGCTCGTCTTCGAATTTGATCGATATCAAATTACGACGATTAGTAAATTTTCATTTCAACCAATTGAATGACCAGCGAACGTATCAAAGTGTGTTATCCTCTTAGGGAGAGGGGACGCGAACGCAAAGTTTGGATCGACGAGATTACCACTCGTTTGAGCAGGTGCATATTCGGTTATGTTACCCAGTCACGAACGCCACTTAACAGCCACTAACAAATACTTGACTAATTTCGAGATACGCGATACGGTGTAATTAAATTAACCGTAGTAATTTTCATCCGTTTCCTCTTTCGTGATTCTCGTTCGATCAAACCTCGTCGTCTCGCCATCGTCCACGATCGAAAGGAAACGGGAGAAAGAAACGTAATTACGGCCGTAATTATTGAGAGGATCTCTTCGAGGTATTCCCTGCCCTGTTAATGATTTCCTCGGAGACCTCGCGACTCGGACGATTACTTTCTCGGAACAACGAAATACTTGCTCGAAATACCCCTCCGTGATAATAACTTGTAATTCTCGCCGACTACTTAACACTATTTCAAACACGATATTTAAAAAATATACGCGTGGAATCGGAGGGCGTTGTTTCGAGGAAGCTCGAAAAGGATGGTGGTGTTCATTTGAATTCGTATGGCCGATTTTTCGACAGGAACGCGATACTACAGGATGTTCAATTGGAACCGACTCCAAACGTGGACACGGCTGTGATGGAGAGAGGAAGAGGATGCCGCCCCCGCCGCCGCCGTCGTCGCCGTCGTCGCTCGAGGAAGGGCAAGTGCATTTGCAAACCGCGTAGAAGAAGGCGAAGGCTGATCCTGTCCTCGAATCCTTTCATCATCTTCTACCTGGAAATGTACTTCAAGTCGCCCGGGGAACGCGTGACGAAAGTGGCTCGCAAAGCCGGCAAGATGTGGTGCGCCCTGCCGGAGAGTTCGAAGAGGAAATACATTCAGTTGGCGGAAAAGGCGAAGCGAAGAAGAAGATAGGGATAAACGAGAAGTCTGTCTATTGGTGATACCAAAGCTCGTACGAAGAGGAGGACGGAATAAAGCTTCGAAAGCTTTTTCTCGAACGCGTTCGTGCGAAGAAAAAGCGATGCGTGTTCCAAGACAAGTGGCGATCGGTCAGTCGCATTCGAATCGCGAATCTTCGCGCAACGATGACAACAACAACAGCAACAGCAACACTAACAACAACACCAACAACCATATACATATTTATCGTTAAAATCGAAACATAAAGTACAAGAAATTCGTATCGAGAATCCATTGTTCGACACTGTTGTCCCGTGTCCTGTGTGTATCCACTCGTAAAAAAAAAAAAAAAAAAAAAAAAACGCCTTTTGTACTGTATGAGACAAATATACACTTGTTTTTATATATAGGTACGTTACATTGCCAAGTTATTGCGGAAAGGAAAAGGAGGGACGAGCGAATAACGCGGGAAAGGTCTAAACATGGAGGAAAATAAAAAAAAAAATCGATGAACACGCGTGTCGATGTTAACATTGTGGCTGCGCTCCGTTAACAGGACTGCATCAGAGATAGAGAGAGAGAGAGAGAGAGAGAGAGAGAGAGAGAGAGAGAGAGAGAGAGAGAGAGGGATGTATTTTTACCAAAGGGCGACTATTAAAGAGCGTGGAACAGAATCGGAAGCGCGTGTGCAGCTTACGGAAGCTCAAGGCCTGTAGCCTACCCTCTCGGTCACTGTGTTACCGCTTGATCCTTGCGGGTTCGAACGAGGTCAAGGTCGTCAAGTATGGGAACTTTAAGTGCTTCCACGATTCACCCACCAATTCCACCATTCCCCCTTTCCAACCAACCAAAATCGCGTTCTAACGTGCAAGAAATAGGGTTCCGCGTTCCGCACACGTACACACAGGTGACAACAGCAGTGTAAACAAGGTACACACACGCGCGGAATCTAACTTTAAACCGCCACCTAAGCGGATTTGCTCGACATCGATGCTCGTTTTTCCCTATATCCGATCGTTATACATATATATATATATATATCCGACCCTTCTTTCAAAAACGAAAACGTTCTTTCATCCGTTGGAACGCGGATTCTTCAATAACATCGCGCGCTTTTCATCCCCACGTGATAGCCTCGATTGTTCGAGCTTATCTGCGCGCGGCTTTTACGCGAGAACATCGCGTGATTAAACGTGGCTCGTTTAATATTCAACCAACATTTTTTTCTCAACGTTAGATCAACGTTTGCGCGATATCGAAATAAAACAATTTTTTCCTTTACAAAAAAAAAAAAAAAAAAAAGAAAAGAAAAGAAACAGTATTCCATCGATCATTCATACGTACGATACACCAAATATCAATACATTTAACATTAAGAAAATTTCCATTCCATAGCCGGAGGAGCCGTAGAAACGTAGCTCCGATTGGAATGGATGAGAAAAAAAAAAAAAAAAGAAAGAGAAAAGAAACGAAATACGTGGACTCACCGTGCGAAGGAAGGATACGTCATCCTGCTCGGAGCCACCCTCGCTGTCGGCCATCCCGTCGGCACGTCTTCACGTAACCTGACGTCGAGTCACCGCAGTTCACCCCTTTGTCGCGTTATTTTCCTCTCCCGCACCGATTCTCACTCCCCTGCCCACCGTCCCCAGCCTCGATAGCGAATAGGGCGAAACTTGGTCACACTTGGCCGCTCGGATGATCCGACTGCATGTTTCGGCTGCACACGCTACGGCTGCCGGCGCTGAGAACGTTTCCTCTCGGCGGTGGCCGACGACGACGACGACGACGACGAACACCAGCGGCAGCGGTGTCGGCGACGTCCTAACCTCCGATGGAGCACCAACGATCACCCGCTACTGGGGAACGGGGTGGGTGGGTGGTTAGCGCGTACCTCGGCACAGACCCTCGCGCAAGCGCCCGTTTCCTTCAATCAAATTCCGCATGCTCGAAATTCCGTCGTAGCCAATCTATCCTCTGTGTGTAATCCGCACAAAGACACACACACACACACACACACACACACACACACACACACCCTCTCTCCTTGCTAAATTGTTTTTATTTCTGCAAGACGAGTAATCCGCTCGTCTCGATCTGCGGCTCGAGTGCGCGTAAAATTTCGCCACTCGCCAAGAATTTCCGATTTTCCCCAGGATTTTAATGTTATTAAAGGGGAGGAGGATCGTGGAAATTTCGCGGAGAAATTGGATTACCGAAAATGGTATTCGAAATGGAAAGAATTTTTGGAATTCGTTAGAAATGTATCGCAACGTTCGGTGTCTATGTCTAGAATCGTAAGAATGGATTACACAGCCAAGGGATCTTTGAAGAAGGGGGGAGAAAGAAATGTCGCGACTTGGAGCATCGATTATCGGGAATTAGGGGGAGAAATTTTTCGTCTCGAGAGAAGAGAAGTTAGTTTAACGAGGAATCTTGTTTCCATCCTCGAGGAAAGTAATTATCGTGACCTAGAATATTTCAGAATACATACAGTTAATATCATTTAGCGAGGATACTACACGGAAGATCGATTGCTTTCTTTTTTTTTTTTCTTTTTTGATTATTCTTTTCACAACGAATCACGGATAATTAATCGTCGCGTGGCTGTGTTAATTGCAACAATGCGTCGATATTATTATTGTTAACGATATTATCGGTTTTCTTATTTACGTAATTGACCGATGCGTAAACGTGCGTCAATTAAACTCGGAAAGCCTCCAGAACGGAAGAGTATATTTATACAGTATATTTAGATGCGGTAGATTGAACGGTATGACGGGTTCAAAAGTTTAAAAATAGTTTAGACCAAGTGGCCACATCCCCCTTGTCTTACTTCCGCGGTGGTGCGGCGATCTTAAGGCATCACAATCCAAATTGCTTTCCGCTAATTTCGCAACTGCGCTTCCAATTTGTTGAATCAGGTTTCTGAAACCTGTATCTATATAAGATATATTTGCGCGAAAATCTAATTTACTCGCGGATAAATCCAATTTGCGAGGAACTTTTTCGATCAAACGCGATCTTCTTCGTCTCGATCGATGATCCAAGAAGGAATATCGACCGATCGAGAATGACAACGCGGCGTTGGATCGAGAATGACATCGACGCGAGGAGGAGAATCGGAGAATCGGAGACCTATTTCATTCTCGAGTCTATTTCCAGCGAGCGGGCAGAAATAGACGCATTTACAACTCGGCGGATCGAGCGAAGATCTCCACGCTTGTTCCCGCGGAACTCGAATTAGAATATGGTAACGAGCGATCGATCGAAGGTTAAGGATATCGCCAACAAATTTTGGAGAAGAGGAGGAGGAGGAGGAGGAGGAGAATCGCGATTTCGGGGGAGGTCAAAGTGACGATCGAGAAACGGAGCGACGCGACGACACGGATACGTCGATAAATCACGAAACTGTTTAACTGGCAACGGATCAAACGAAAATATTGTTCCCGTGCTAAATATTTCCTCAGCCGATATTTTCTCGCCGCCCGACCGAGCTAAGAGAAAATACACCAGGGATGAAATACACGGCGATGTTACTACCATTCGTCTCGGTGTTTCGCAATTTTTCGAAAATTCGTTGCCAAAGAATATATCGATTCGTAAGGAGGATCCAAGGAACGACGAGCGTTTTTTTCGCTCTCGAATTAATCTTTCTTCTTCCTTCCTTCGTGTGCGTTTCGTGTATACATATATATATTTCTAGATACGCTCGATCTCGGATCGATCTCGATCAACCGGTAAACACTATGACATAAATGTAATTAAAACAGACACAAAACATTCGAGAAAGCTCCCTGGTATCGCACTCACACTAAATTCGATGCGTACATCGAGGTCGATTAGTTTCTCGAGTGTCCGCAATGCAACCCATGCCGAGAACCGCACGCATTTCATCATACGTTTTTTTTCTTTTTTCCAATCACTTCATCGCGTGAAACGCCACACAAGAAAACGATATATATACGGATGAGAAGAACTTCGATTTCGAAATTTTCACGTCGAAGGGAACGAAGGGAACGATGTGGAGAAAAACGATGTGATTGCCTTACTTCCACTACCGCGAAGAAGCACTCACTTCGATTCGGAGTCGATTTCCGGATCGACCTGGCGGGGGGGATGGTTCGATCGATCGATTGAGGCTGGATCCTTGGTCGGGACCCACCACGACGACGAAATTCGTGTCGAGGCTCGAGCGATTCTGGCGGGCCGCGCCGAGCGGAGTGAAGCGAGCTCTCTTCGGCTATTTTCAGCCTCGAGCCGCGTACGCCTCTTCTCACGCGATCGCCACGTTCCTCCGCTCCAAACGCACCGTGTTGCTTCCCAACGAGTTTCGTCTTCGTTTCGTTGATTCATTATGGGCTATATTACACAGAGGAATATGATAAAAGGGATCGTTGAAAGTGGAATTAATTACTTATTATTATCACTTAGCTTATTATTATCACTTTACGATTATTTACGATCGTACGTTTTTTTTTTTTAGAATTTTAGAATTTACGTGCTTTATAACTCTGCGTCCTCGAAATAATACGACACTGTACGTGTAATATTGTTGCAAGAGAACGTTATTTATTTACCATCGTTGCGTATTTATGCATATTCATGAGTTTCATCGAGCCGATTTAACGTAATTTCGTAATTTATCTCGCCGCTGTTCACAAACGTTTGCCAAATTTACCGATATCGTGGAGGATATTTCGACTCGAAGTGGTCGGGCAAAGCGTCTTCCGATAAAACTACCCTTATCTCGCCCCACCGACCGAGAGTAAACGGGGAGGTATCGATCAGCCTGGACAGTTCTCGGCTGTTGGTATCCTCTCTGCGTGTCTTCCAACGTGGCCGCAGCGAATAAAGTAGAATGGAATTGGATCGGATCATTTCGTGTACATGGGACGCTAGATGGCGAACACCTTTAATGCCTGTATTTCTGAATCGTTCGAAACGAGAAACAGAAAAAAGAATATCCTTAAAATTTATTTTTAACGAAAGATCGATCATCTTTCGATTATCTTTCGTTAATCCGTTGCAAAATGATCGATGATAAATCCGTTAATATCCGTTAATTTACATGCGATACACGTTTACGCGATCGAGACTGGCACCAGACTCGCGATAAATCTTCTACTTCTGTTTGTTTCGCCGTACCTGAGCTACTGGTTGATTGACTTGCTTTTGATCGATGGTCATCCCAGATTTATTGCTCGTCAAAAGGGGGAGGCGGGGCTTGTTAAAATTCTCTCCACGTGATAAATTCTTCCTGAACGGGAGTGTGCGAATCCTCCTGCAGGAAGGGGAAAAAAATAAAAGAAGAATAGATGGAACGAGCGATATCGGACACGGAACGCCATAAAAATTTTGCGCGAATTCGTCCGAGCTCGTCGCAAATTCTATATTGCTCCTCCATCGTGGAAGAACGCGTGTCATTTCTTATCCTTTCCCCCTCCCCCTTGTACACGTCGAAATAGTCACATCAAGAGAGACATAATCAAGGTAGGGATAATCAAACCCATACGATACCATCCTTTTTTCATTTCTATTCTCTTCTCCATCTTGGAGGAGAATAAAATCGGCATTAAATCGGAAGGAGGAATGCTTCTTCTGCGGTCGAGATCGAAATAGAGGACAGCGGAGTCGAGGGGAGCGAGGGAGGCATCTCGGACTCAAAATGCCAGTATCCGAGCGTAAAATATCGTTGACAAATGGCCTTGTCCAAGATCCTCCTCGTCCTTCTCGCGATTCTTCCCCGAGCGGAGGGCAATAAGCCGCGCGTCAAACGCGAGGAATTATTGACTTTATCTGTCCCTATCCTTCCACAACTTCCCCTCCCCCTTCCCTCTTCACAGCGACGTAGCAAATACGTGGCGGTGGCTTTTTTATCGAATATGGCAAACTTACCCGGACGATAAATCGTCTTAACCCGACCCCGCGCGATCCCTTTATTGCCGGGGCCCCTTCGAAACGAGGCAAGATTTCGAGGTCGGCCTCGCGCTCTCTTTCGTTCCTTCTTCGCGCAAATAAATTTGCACCGGCCGACCCTCTCTGCACGCGTTGGAATCTGCCGTGGGGAGGGGGACGTAATTTATTTTCGCCCGTCCGCACCGAAGGCAATTGCATCATTTATATACGGGGACCGCAAACGGGTGAAAATTTCAAATTAAAATCCTTACATTGGACGCTGGAAATTTTCGGTTGCGCCGTTCGACGTTGCACGAATTTTTCACCGTGACGAAGAAGAAAGTGTCCTTTTTTCTTTTTTTTTTTTTTTTTCATCGATTACGTACGAGAGCACGATGATTATTCGATGAAGAGCGCGATCGATAAGGGATCACTCCTTCTTCCTCGCGTGAGAGCGCGTAGGAAATTATTCGTTGAGCAATGATGGGGAAAGGGGTGGGAATTTCAAGTTAAAACCCTTACTTTGAACCGTCAAAATTTTATGTCGTTCGACGTGTTTCGTGGAATTTTCCACCGCGACGAGAAGAAAATAGGAAATTATTAGCGACCGCTAAAAAGTGGAAATATCAAGTTAAAATCCTTACTTTGAACGGTGAAAATTTTAAATTATTCGACGTGTTTCGTGGAATTTTTCATCTCTACGAGAAGAAAGTATGATTTTCTACGTGATAGCGCGTAGAAAATTATTAACGACCGTTAAAACGTGAAAATTTCAAGTTAAAATTCTTATTTTGGACGATGAAAATTTTCGTTGTATCGTTCGACGTGTATCCATCACCATGTCCTTTCTCGATTACACGTGAGAAGGAAATTATTCGTTAAGCAACGATAGAGAAAGGAGCGCGATCGTTAAGGAAAAGTGGAAAATTCAAGTTAAAACCTTTACTTTTAACAATGAAAATTTTCGTTATGTCATTCGACGTGTTTCGTGGAATTTTTCACGACGACGAGAAGAAAGTATGCGTTACCTTTTTCATCGATTGCACGTGATAGCGCGTAGGAAATTATTAGCGACCGCTAAGTGGTGGAAATTTCAAGTTAAAACCCTTACTTTGAAAATTTTACGTTATTCGACGTGTTTCGTGGAATTTTTCACCGCGACGAGAAGGAAATATCTGGTCTTGTTCTTTTTTTTTTTTTTTTTATCGATTACACGTGATAGCGCGTAGGAAATTATTCGTTAAGCAATGATGGGGAAAGGAGCGCGGCCTCCATCTAGTACACCCTCATTATCGATGTATTAAAACTCTTAATGCCTCGGTCGAACTTGTTCAAACGATGTTATATATCGAACACAGTGCTTAAACACCGTTTCAAACTTTCTCTTATAAGTATTTTCAAACGTCGGAGAAATACGAATTCTCACTGGTGTATTTATTAATTGTATTTCCGAAGCGAAGCAAGGATATATTCGATTCGATAAAATGGAAACGAACGAACGAACGAACGAACGAGAGAAATTGCATAAATTGCGTCCGGTGGTTTGGCATGATGCACTGTATCTGGAAAATTCGAGTTTTTTTTTTTTTTATACACATATATATATATATATATCTTCAACCTTTTTCCGGAATTAACATTCTACGAGCGCGTAAAGTATTTACCTGTTGTGAAAGTTAACATTTTAGTCCATTTGTTTGTAAATTATTAACGATTTAACCGTCGAATCTACGGTTATATCGGGCGAAAGGGGAAACATGGGAAAAATAAAAAATAAAAAAAAAAAAAAAAAANNNNAAAAAAAAAAAAAAAAAAAAAAAAGAAACAAAATATACAAATATCGCCACTATGTGTACTCCGTCAATATTTAATTTACTGACAAACCGTTATTATTTTCGAACGAATTAAAACGAGATTGGAATTGTTTATTAAACAATTCGATATATACCGATTACGTGTATACAACATCGTTATATTCGCGGTTTAGGTTTAGAGTATCGTTCGATTGGATCAAACAATGATTATGCTCAAGTAACTGTTCGCAGTGGGGGATACGACGACAAACACACACGCGAAATAATTGACATTTTGACATTTTGAAAATCGATCGGAATTTCCAGCTGAATCGAGAAGAAGTGAAAAGAAAACAAAAAAGAAAAAGAAAAATCGAGAATGGAATAATGGGATCGGTGGAAGGGAAGCGCGGATTGGCGAAAGTGATTTACAGAGAAACGTCATCCTGCGGAGACACGCATCGAGTCAAATCCATTTCACCGAAAGGCCAAACCAAAGTATTTTTCGGATAACGATAAAAGTTACCTGCACACCCGTTTCCACATTGCATCGATGGTTTACCGAGCCAGGCCACGAGACATCGTCCTCGTCGACCTTAATTTTCGACACCCGGGAAACTGTTGCGAGTTGGCAGAAACGAGACGACCGCCGAATCCGCAACCGTGGTTTCAACCCTCCCCTCCCCGACACCGGCATCGGATCGATTCGAAATTCTTTTTTCTTTTTTCTTCTTTCCCCACTCTGCTCCATTCGAAAATAAACGAGATCAGATATATATATATATATTCTGTATGCTCTTTATACGTCGATCGATTCTCGTCTCCATCGAATCTCTTGGATATTTTAATATCGTTGCATGCAATTTCTCTGGATCGACGGCCTCGATCGGTTCATCCAAGTAATCGATTCCCGAAAAGTTATTCGCGCGTGACAGGTTTATATTTTGAAGAGACTCGGCCGAGTTGTCGCGACCAGTTGATCGCAGGCCGTGTAACGCGAAAAGGGTAACTTTCTACAGGAAAAAATGGAAAAAATGGAAAAAATGGAAAAAATGGAAAAAATGGAAAAAATTTCTTGGGAAACTACGAGAGTAGTTTCGTACTTTTGGGATCAAATTTGTCCAATCCCGCGATGAACTTTCGACCTCCCTCCCTTTCTCTCTCCCTTCCCCTCTCCCTCCCCAACCGAGTATAATGCTCGAGTCAATTGTGCAGGGCGTAAATGAAGCGGCAACCAGACTTTGTCGCGAGCGGAGAAAATAGAGCGGTTTCTGGACACAACAAGTTAATCTCGGACTCGTCAACCGCACGGGATTAGCATATAAATTTGTCAAAACGCTTCGTCCACGCAAAGTGTGCATGCACACCCGCCCAGAGAACGCCTCCGTTCGCTAGCGTTCGTTTCACGAATTCGTTTCTCCACTCCCTTCCCTCCCTCCGTTTATTATTTTCCCTTTGCTGATTCGTTACATCATTCGGATCATCATTTCTCCCGGCTCGCGCCAACCCCTTCGGCGGCCGCTCTCGCTTCGTCCGTAACGGCGAGAGAAAGTTCGCCTATGAATAGAAACAAGCAGAGCGATAACTAATCCGGGGAGCCCTCTCGACGAAGGAAATAATGGGTTTGCCCGTTGTTTCGTAATAACCGGAACTTGTACATCCTCGAATATATTGCTCGAATCCCCCTTGGAGTCCGAAACTCGTGTCCGTCATCTTGTATGAAATGGTAATCGCGTTATCGCGTGAGAACGGAATAACGTCGAATACCGGTGGAATATCGGTGGGTTAATCGTCAAACGGACGCGTCAACATGACTCGATTACGACTTAATCGAGATACGATCGAGATACATCCATCGATCCCCACCACCTTGTCCAAGGTGCCATTTCGTTACTTTATCGCGACAGAACTACTCGATGCACAATTACTAATACGTTGGGGGAAGGAATTTCGTTACACCGGATGGCTGAAATCCCCCTTCATGCCGCGCGCAGACGCGGGGGGATTGAATTATTTGACCGCAACCGGCCGCAAGCCTAATTACGAATAGAGGTGAGTTTAGAAACTGGGAGACGCGTTAAAAGTCCAATTAAATTGTTATTCCTTCTCTTTAAACTCCATTGCTTTGCCCCTTCGGCGAAAGGAATTCCCGTTCAATTCAAACGGATAGGAACGTTCAACACGCATCGCGCAATGAATGGAAAATAGGCGAGGATCCTTTCGCCGAGCGTTTTGATTAAATTAATCTCGAACAAAGTTATCCTCTCGCGAGCAATAATCTCGTTAGATAGGACGGCAGGCGGGCGAATGGTTGGGAAGAAGAAATTGGTGGAAAAAGATCTTGTGGATTTCGCGAGAAGAGAAAAACTCTGGGAGATTAGGAAGAGAGAATCAGTTTCCTTGGCCGGATATTTAGTCTCGCGTACGATCTCTGAATCGGCGGTGTTTGTTTCGAAGAAACGATGGCCGCGCATCGAAATGGCTGGCGGTCGTGGAAATGGTCGTGGAATCCTTTCTCGTGAGCCGATCGTGACCCGTCCAGCCCGGTGTTGATTCATCGCGTTCCAAGCTAAAAGCTTCTTGCCCGATCGAAACGCAACCTCGCGCGTTTAAAGACGGCGAGTCGAAATCGCGTAAAATTGTTTGCCCCGTAAATTTTCTTCAACAAAAAAAAAAAAAAAAAAAACCAAGATAACCATAAGAACGAAAGAAAGGTGCTTCTTCTTCTTCTTTTTTTTAGAATCTCGCGATAAACGATCTCGCATGAATAATCGCGCAGAAAATTACCGCCACTCTCTACCATTGTTGTCTCGTAATCTTTGATACATGGAGCCGCTTTTTTAAAGATAAGTCCCACTTCCTTCCCTCGTATTGTTATTTTATTCAGATATTTGTGCGCGCAGCAGTATCGGAGAAGGAGGAGAGAAGGGGAGAAGAGAGAAACAAGGTTTCGAGAGGATTCCTCTTGGCAAAAAAAAAAAATGACGTTTTAATCGTGCAACTTCCATTTCGAAATCGGCGTTGCGTGGAAGAAAAATGAAGGCGAAAAAAGGAAAAGGAGGGGGGGGGGAGGGAAAGGGGAAAGGAATAATCCCCGCGCGGGATTTTGAAAGTTCAATTTTCCGGGAGGGGGCCGGCGTGGCATCTGTAACGTGGCAAATCTGTATGACCTTTTTGTTTCGATTCCGCGGGACAAACTTCAATTCCTAGCCACCGCTGAATATTCATGCGATTTTATTAACCCACGATTCAAACATCGCTTTCCCTCCAAACGCTCTTTATCTTCTTAGACTGTCGCGCGTCTGCCCCCCTCCCCTCCCCTCTCCCGATTCCCCGCTACCTGCCATGAAATTAAATTTCGTTCCGATTGTATTGTGCCGTTTCTCCTTTTACGTGTCGGGCATCGTTAACCATTTGGAATCGCGGATCACTCGATTTTTTCTCCCCTCCCTCCCGCCCGAATTCAAGCCGCCGGATTAGAAAGAGAATCGTACGTATAAATACTGGAAACAAAAGTTATCGATTATTCTCCCCATTTAAATTAGACGCGATCCCCGCGTTGCCTATGATTCTTCTCTCGTTTAAAAATTTAAAAACGACAAAAACTTTTCTCTCGTCTTTAAAAAGCGACTCGAAATCGGTCGAATCGCGATTCTTAAAAATAAAAAATAAAGAACGAATTATCCGCTATTTTTCTTTCTTACTTCTTTTTCCTTTTCTACTTTATCTTAACGTAAAACGAGATCAAGAACGTGTCATAACTCTGCCCGTTCTTCACTCCTAGTTATCAACTTCTTCTTACTAGTTTATCAACTCCGTTTAACGTTAATATGATTATATCACAAAGTACACTGTAACTTACGCAAAGTAGATATCAAGTTGGTACGCACAGACACCCAAAGAGAGGATCCAATTTATCTTGGAAACATCCGCGAACGCGTTCTTATCGAGCTACGTTATAATACGAATAATAATAACAAGGTTAACGAGAATGATCGTAACCATGATTCTTCGTGGCGATTGCTCAAAGAAAAAAAAAAAATAAATAAATAAATATCCTTTCACCTCGTGACAACGCCTCGGCCTGGAAATTTCGTAAATTGGACGAGATATCGATTGCAAAGGTCAGAAGGTCGTGCACGCGATATCGATGCATTTTATACGCATCAGTCAAAATTGGAGGAACAGGAAACGAGATTCCCGGTACATCATCGCGGGACCGATATGTCGCTCGTATTCGACTCGATCTATTCCGCTACCACTGTTCCGCGAATATTTTTTTCCGCGCAGTGTTGTTAACTTTTCGTTCCAGATATTCGTTGTGTGCACAAGCGCTCATGTGTGCGTGTGTATATCGCATTTATATATCCCGCGACGATATACACAGCTTAATCGGAATAAATTTATCGAAAGATGAGCAATTAGAATTGGAAAATTAAATAGCGATTAGGCTAAATGGTTAGAAATTACGATCAATGGTGGATTATTCATGAACCAGTTTCGTTTCGGTTGGCATTAGCCTGCTGGGTAATAAAGGAAAAAGTTGAAGCCGGAAGTGTCTTTGTACTCGAGGGAGGGTGGAACGATGCAATGAAAAATTGATACCGCAATTTATTCTTCTCGCCACCCTTCCTCGTCGCGAGGATAAATTGTAATTTTGTAATGAGAATACCTAAGCTGATATAAGCTGATATTTTTATAAAATTGAAAATTAGAATCTTAGGAACCACGCAATATGAAATATCACGACGATGGCGTTTATTATATTAATTCTCTGTTCGAACTTGTACATGTTTCAATAGATACTCACAGTGTTCTTTTAACGAGCGAGAATAATTTATTGGAAAAACAAAGCGTACACTCCTTTACACCCCTTGCTTATTTACACGTTTCCGCAATTTAAGTAAGTTTTATAGCTTTTCTCCTCGTCTTGAAATTCTATCCGCACTTCGGTCGGACAGTTTGTACCCTTCGTGATCCGGAGGAATGAATTGGCAATAGCGGGGAAAAACGGTGGTTCGAGGTCCGGCAATAACGCGTCCGTATTAACCCCAAATGCCAAGGGGAACAACTGATGGAGAGGGAGAGAGAGAGAGAGAATGGATGAGAACAAAGGGGGAAGAAAAAGAAGAAAAAAGAAAAAAAAAATGTATCGCAGTTCTCCTTCTCCCCGCAAAGTTTCCAGTAGGGGGATATTAACTGTCTGATCCCCGAGGACCCGTTGGAATATATCAACGCGGGAAAATTAGCATTTTATTCGTGGAACGTTTAACGCGATCCCTAAACGTATTGTAAATTGTCCCAAGTAATTGGAACGTCGATAGTGATTCACAAGGCATTGGCAACACGAGCCTTACGATTGTACGGTTGTACCGTTTCCCCGTTTATGTCAATTAAAAAATCAAACAGGATAATTATCTCGCTCCTTCTTGAATAGAATTTCAATGGAACGGCAATTTTCCTTCCCATACAATTCCCTCCGTTTCGAAATGAAGGGAGAGAGGAGGGGAGGGGAGGAGGGGGTGGGAAAGGGGGACAATGATTTCTAATTGCGCGGCCAAGTTTGCCGGTTAGCCGATACGTTAATGCAGGCGAAATATACTCGGCGGTAATTTAGCAGAGAGCACTCTATATTCCATAAATGTTTGTACGTTATCAATGAATGCACAACTCGCGCGCAACACGGTTAACAAACATGTTGAAACGGTTAATAATATCCTGAGATAGACGCGAACGAAATATATCTATATACAGTGTCTGATCAACACGGGCCGATTCGAAATTATATGGAAGGAGGAAGAGGGACGAAATATCAACAAATATATATACCGCCAATTAAAAACGTTGCGTTAATTAAAGCGCTTACGTGTAAGCCGATTTTTTTTTTTTTTTAACGGCTCGCATCCCGTTGATTAACGCGCCGTTTCACTTATCCCTTTCGATTTCGTGTAATTAATTCTTTACGGTATGGCGAAAAGATCGGGGAAGGAGGAGGAGGAGGATATACACGATTGTATACACTGTGTGTGTACAACTTTCGAAATTACAAGTGGAATTATTTCGTTTGATCCGCCACGGAGTCAAACGGGCGCGTTAATAACGGAATTACGCATTTAAACCTTTGTACCTTTTTTGGGTGTCGTTAAACGATTCGAAACGCGGCGGCGGCGCGAAACTGTCGAAACTTTTCATCCGATGCGATTCGAACTTTTCGTGCGGATAATTTATCTCGATGATGTTTCTTCGCTTCCCCTCCCGCTTCGTTTTTTCTCGTTGCTTCTTTGTTTTTTTTTTTTTTTTTTTCTTTTTTTTCTCCCTCTTCCTCCTCGTTCGAATCGAACGAACAAAGCAACTCGTTATACCCGTTCACCAGCGGCGAGTTTCGAAATTTTTCCTCCCTCTTTCGTAGGGAAGAAAATTCTTTAGTTGTTCGGTTCTTTCCGTTAAGCGTTCGTTCGCGTGATTCCGGGCGCGAAAGAGAAATAAGGAAGGACAAAGGAAGGAAGGATCGAAAAGTTCGAGGCAAGTGGTTTTTCGATCCCCTGTCGGCTCGCGATCTATAGCTCTACGCCTCGAATTAACAGCTTCTTTTACGCGATACGTACGCGAGCGATAATTCATCTGGAATATCCGAGCGGAAGCGTATCGATATTCGTATCGATACGTGTAATTCCTTTTTTTGTTAAAACTTACTAACGTCACAAGATTGCCGCCTTCGGCCGCTTCGAGATAGTTTTTCGATAATCAATTTGCCCGACAAAATTATCGGTTTGTAAAATTTGCAATTTTACAAAGAGGAAATGGTGCCGTCGTGGAACAATTTTAGAATATCGTCTCGAAAAGAAAATGGCTCGGTATGCATAAGGAGCGAGCTCGGGCCACGGAGAGCGATGCACGGCAAAGAGATCGAAAAGTTGGGGAAAGTAGATTTTCTGCTTTCGCCGTTTGCAAAGCGAAGCTTTGAACGCTGGGTTAACTGGTCGAGTTTCTGGAACGACGATGTCCGTTGTGCCCCCGGTACTTAACCCTTGGGGCACTTTAGTCAAAGCGAAATTCCGCGCAGACACCAGTTTCTCCCTTTCCGACTGTGCGAAGGCCACGAGATCCGACGAGACTCCATTTCCAATTGATCACGATGCGCGGCAAATTCCTTCCTCGGCCAATAACCTCGAATCGAATCGAACTTTTTCGCCTCGCTTGTCCACCACGATTATCGACATTTATCGGGATTTCACCTGTAAATTACTTCATTACTTTTACTCCCTCCCTACCTTCCCCCCTAACTTATTAAAAATAAACGTGTAACCATACAAGAGATACAATTCGTGTCTTCGAAAATTTCATTTCAATTCGCGTCGAAAGAAACTGGGTTAAACGAGATAACGCAGTTTTACACAATTGCGTTCTTTACAATTGTCTCAGCGGGCGTCATCGGCGCGATGTACGACATTTTCTGTCAAAATTCATCGCGCGTGAAAAATCGTGAAATTTCTCCATTATTTACGGACCTCGCGTCGTCGCGAAGACGATACGGATACAAATAATCCGGCTCGTCGCGAAAATTTCCATCGATATGGTATGGTTGGGATACGGATTGGAAATTTTTCCGATCCTTTCGATTTCAGAGGGAAACGATGGCAAACTTTTCGAAAGTACAAGACTTCACGGATCGGACGATCCATGAATATACAGGGTGGGTACAGGCGATAACTTTGATCACCTTGAATTTCCTTCGCCCGTTATTTCCACACAACGCGAACAAACTTTTGCGTATGAAAGTCGCGTCTCGTAATATAATCCCTTTGTCGATGAACAGAGTTTTCAAAAGAGTTTTCAAGGTTTCGCGCCTCTTCTATCCATCTTCTTTAAACGCAATATATTTTCAATTATAACTCCTCCAGATTATACGCAACCAATTAACCCGCGAATTAATTTATCATCGGCTTTTCCCGATCCCCGCATTTTTCATCTTTATAACATCTAATTGGGGAAAGATTATTAAGCCCGTACATATATATATATATATATATATTTATACCGTCCCGTATCGCTTCGAAATACGTAAATTCACGTCTAGCTGCAACGCTTGTAAATCTTTGCCGCGAACGAAATGTTACTCCCTCGTCGACGTATCCCCGTCCCGCGACTCCCCCTCCCTAAATTGACTCCCTGCTGTCCCCCTAAGCAAATTTTTACCCGATCGAGAGCGAGTTACGCAGGGATTGGGAGGAGTTTGGGGCGCGTGGGAGTTTATTACGTTACGTTCGATCGTCCACGATCGTCGCCAACACGCCGTGGACATTTCGAAAAATATATACGATCCCCCTCCTCCTTTTCAGAAAGCTCGGCGGCCTCGGTCATTTGCCGTGGCAGCCGGCAAAATTGCTTATCGATCGTCCCCCTACGTCCATTGGTTAAGGTTACCACCCCTCCCCCGCAACCGCCCGCCACTCCCGGGGAATTAATAAAACGGGCGATAATGTTAATGAGCCCGTTTTTAGCGACATTTCATTTATTTTCACTCGTATAGCTCGCTCTCCGTTTCGTTTCGTCGCCTCCCCTCCCCCTCTCGCGCGTTTCCCGCGAAAATCCCCGGGCGAGCGCCAATTTTCGTGCGCCACTTTTGTAGGTCAAAAGGCTAGGAGAGCGGAAACCTTTTTCCGCCCCTCGCTTGTTAATAGCAATGTAAACTTGGAGATTACGGTACCCGTAGTCCGATCGTAAATTCATTTACCTCTCCCCCCTCCCCCCTTCTAACCGCGGATATCGAGAATGAGCACAAATCGCAATCAACCGGATCACTTGAGAGTGATTGAAACGCACGCGCGATCGTACGAACGGGAAATGTACGTGTGTATGTGTCGTTGGAAAAGGATTTTTTTATATGGTCGGATGAAGGTGTGTGTGTGTGTGTGTACTGTGATAATAAAGAAAAAGGGGAGGAGAGAGAATATTCGTTCTCTCGATAGTCCTCACCTGGACGTTCTTCTTCTTATTCTTCTTCTTCTTCACTTCGTATATGTATATATATATATATATATATATATATATATATATACGAGAAGATACTGTACGACGTATATATACAACGAAACATCTGTCCGTCGGTGTTTCGGTGTTAATCGAAGATGATATACGCGATGTAATAACGCGTGTACCGGCTAATTTATAGCCCTGATCGGACGAGTGGTTGGTTACAAGTGTTGTTTTACGTAATTAATCGGATCGATTAATCCGATTAATCCGCGGAAACCTGGAATCGAACGTATTAACGCTCGGCGTATTTAGAGTAGGTTGAGCGGGAACGGCGCATTTCTGATCTGGAGGGATAAATATAATGGAAAGGAAAGGAAAATTTAATACGTTCAAGTGGCGCCAATAACGATTTCCACGCGCCAAGGGGTGAACGAGTTGCGTGTATCGATATCGTATATGTAATACACAATTTATCGCGTTTAACCTTCGACCTCGATTATTCGATTTCCCTTTCCGTCTCTAAATTTATTTCTGCTCGCTCGCGGCGACGAGTGTATCCTTTGTGGCGGAGAGCACGGCTCGCGAGACTCGTGTAAGTTGCGCGCGATCTCTCCACGGAGGGATCTCCACGAGGATTTAACTTCATTTCGCATTGATCGGAACGTGAGCCGATGTTGGAGGAGGCGATGCAAGGGAGGGATGACGATCGTCTTAGCGCAGACATCATCCCCTGTTCTCGAGCCTGGCAACTAAGAAACTCCTCAAGATCGATGGATAACGTTACAAACGTGTGTCGGAATGGAGACCCTCTGAATTATATTCCACGTGAATCGATTCGAATTTGTGTAAGCGGTGTTTAGGTTAGGAAAAAAGAGAATCGAAGGGAATCGCTGTGTTGCCGTGGAATAAGTTTTATTAAGCGGAAGAGGTTCGTATAAAGTGGGCTCTCTCTTGATTAAGTCATCGAGGTATGGAAACTGGGACGTTCTCTATATAAAAAAAAAAAGAAAAAGAGAGAGAGAGAGAGAGAAATTGTAACCAGGAGAAATCGTGCCGGTTATATTATATTTATGCAAATTATTCGTTTTGCTACGTTTCTCGAACGGAACTTTTAATATTACATCCTCGGATATTTTGCGAATTTGAATTTCTATATTTTATCCGCTCGAATCCGGCCAGTATCCGGCGTTACGACGGCTCGATAGGCGAACGGAGCGTTAAAATAACGTGCGTACGCGTCGTACGAATTTACCTCCGATGGCGATTCGACCAGAAACGAATGCTTGAATATTTCATTCATCCGTGAGATATTAAATTTGGCCTTCGTAAAAGCGTTGTATCCGCGTTGAACTGTGAGAAGAGAAAGGGATATTCCGGGAAGATGGCGCGGTATAACCGGAGAGGGAGGTAAGATAAGAGGAATAAATCACAAGTAAACCCGTGTAAACACGGGGTGTACCGCCTCCCTTAACCGGGTAACGCGAACGAAGCGAGGACGCTCGCAATCCCGAGAAATTACGACGTTTTTCGTAAACGTGGACCGTCGCGCCGCTCGTAAAAAATTTCGTCGGCTCTAGCGCGTACGAGGGCCGGTACCCGAGGCTTTTCGCGTACCACAAACAACCACCACCACCGCAGGCCTACCATCGTTCCTTCAACGGTTTTCCAACGGAGAGCTCGTGTCCCACCCTTTGCAAAATGGTACCCGTTATTTTCCTTTAACACGCGCAATAGCGGTCGCATTACGAGCTGTTAAACTACTATTACGGCATTTAACGCGATGCACCGTATACCACCAAGGCTGCATCATGATTTAATTTGTACACCATGGTAACGTGTGTCTTGATGTGTTCATTCCCCGGAACGTGAAACGCTCGTACGCGGTAATATTTTACCGCGCAAGATACGCGTGTATACGTGCAATAACTGTGTAAACCAAGCAACGTGGGAAATTTTCAACCCGGTTCCCGGATGATTAGAAAATTAAATCCTACGTTTCAGGGGAACATCCACTTCGAAGCCGTTTCGAGACCGTGATCTAGGCAGGGAGAAAGGGACGAAATCGACCGAACATGTGAATAATTAACGAGCTATCACTGACTATCGACTGAGAGAGAGAGAGAGAGAGAGAGAGCTCTTCGCGTATATTTCTTTACACGTCGGCGGTGCGTTATAACGCATTCACCTCGCCTATCGACTCTGCCCCGTGGGTGGCCAACTACCACGTTGGAATCTATCATTTTTCCCGGATATCCCTTTGGATTAAACAAAACATCGATGAGACATGCATGATGCACGAGGATACGCGCGTGACGATTCGCGAAGAAGTACGAACTCGGATCGGATCGGATCGGTTTTCATTAGTCGCGATAAGTCGCGATAACTCGAATCCCGGCGAGACGGAGGTTAAAAATAAGAGGATTATCATTTGTCTTCGTCAACTTACAACTTTCTCCCTATCCGTCGCCAACCTCTTTCCCCTCTTAATCGATATTCGGGACGTCGCGGTCTTTCATCCATCCATCCGTCTATCCATCCATCCATCCATCCATCCATCCATCCGACCATTCAATCGTGGGACTAACGCGGTGTGCAACGGGGATGCAAGAACCGTCCATTATCACCCGTACGTACACAGCTTTTTGCTGTGTACCAAAGAACTTTTCTTTTCTTTTTTTTCTCCATCTCTAATTCTCCGAATAAAATTTCCTTCGCGATCTTCTCGACGAATCGAATGATCGATCGAATCATCGGATGGAATTTTCGACCCAGATTGTCAGAAACATGATCTGATCGTCGTATCCCGAATCTAGAAGATTCGAAGAAGGAGAAAGAAAGAAAAAAAAGAAAAAAGAAAAAGAATCTGAGGAATTCAGAAAATTTATCCAAGAGGAAAAGATGTGACACGGGTCGTTCGAATCCAACGAAAACAAAGGGGAAGATTGTGAAAAATCAACAAGCTGCGTTGATGGAGCATTTAAAAGAGTGGGGGACGAAACGCGCGCGAGAGACAGGTAGGGCGGAAAAGGGAGATAGGGGTAGAGGATTTAAAGGTCTGTTTTCATTGCTATTCCGAATCGTGCGGGCTTCCGCACGGCTTCTGTCGTCCTGTACGAGGGCATCGGCCTGATTGGTAAATCTACGGCTGCTCAATGATGCGTTTATTTGCCGGAGAATTAGGGCAGGAAGCGAGACAGAAGGAGAGGAGGATCGAGGAGATAACGATTGTGGATGGGGGTGGTGGCGGCGGGGGTTAGGAAACCGAAGAGACTCGCGGAGAGGGGGACGCACTCACGGGGAGGGTGGGTTCGCCCTTCCGTGGAGGGTCGGCGCACTCTCCACCGCAATCAGTAAACCTGTAAAACATTAGATTAGGTGGCCTAACCCAAACCTTCCTCCGGCTGTTCGTTGGGTGAGCGTACTCTTCCAATTTCTGGCCGGCAGGTTGTGTGTGTGTGTGTGTACGTATTGCATTTGTCCTTACCTCGTGTTCCGACATATTCTCGTTTTATTTCGTCCGTCTTTCGACTCGTCGTGTAATCGTGCTTGCGATCTCGATATTCCTAGTCTTTCGTTAATCGAGAGTTAAGAAATTTTTCTCAGGAGAGGGGGAACACGGATCGACGCGATATTTCGTTTTTCCTTCGCGAAAAATCGCGAGGAGGAAATAAGGTAGGAATTTTTGCGAGGTGTGTTATATATGGCATAGAAAATCGTGTCGTGAAAAGAATTTTGGCGAATTATAAGAAAATAACGGAACGAAGTTGCTCGAATCGAATTAATATATTTCTATCTAGCTATCAACGGTCGTTATTATTCCGTTTTATTACGCTTGGTAATTCACTGTGTTTGCCAATACAGTTTTTTGTTTGGCAATACCGTGAAAGTCCGGCCTCGATATTTGTTGCTGACGCTTCGTCCGTTCTCGCATGCATGCTGTTTGCGTTTAATATTTCCCAACCAACTTTCATATTTCCCCAGAAAATAACGTTTTATTATGAAACGCTAGAACGGATAATGGACGAATTCGAGACGAAGGAGGATTCGCTTTTGCATCCGGATCAAATTTATAGGTCAAGTTTACCGTTCCATCCTACTTGATCGGACAACGCGATATACATCACGTTTTAATTAATTCGTTTAAGAATTCGATCGTATCTTTATTTTCGATGAAAATTCGGTGCCCGTGAAAATTTAACCAACGCGATGAAAAAATCATTTTAAGAGTCGCTACGGTTTCCGTGTCCTGTAAATTTTCTTTGTTATTCGCCACCTGGGATTTACATTCCATTCACGCGTAACGTAATTTTTTTTCTTTTTTAACGTCAGACACTAGCCTCCAGGCTATTTCAGATATTTTCGATATCAGGTCGATGTGCATGACAGCGAATGATCAATGAACTGCAACTTGGAAACGTTGAATATCGCGTGTTTGATTATTCGAGCAATGTAAGAAAAATAAAAATTTATTTGTCGAAACAGACCATTGTTTCATTTTATTATCGTTAATTATTTACGCGTGGCTCGTAAACATTGCAAAAATTTTCACGAATCTCGGTTATTATTGTTTTTCCTAATATAATAAAAAAAAGACCAGATAGTTGCACACAAGCATAACCGTACTCGTAAATTATTGATTAAAATTTTCTATAATCTATAAATCTATAAATGCGAATCTAACTTCGATAAGATCGATGAATAATTTCGAAAGGAATAATTTTACTTGAGAAACGGCGAGACGCGGCGTTTTCGCGAAAAATTGCCGGGAATATTTCGCAAAGCACAGCGACACGAAAGCGTCCGTAGCGCGTTTCATTCGAGAGGCATTCGTGGAACACGGGCGGGCTTATTATCCATCAGTAACAGATGATACGGGGAACACGCGAAAGGATGTATTCGGTGTATGCACAAGCGACGGAATATTTCGTCCGCAAAGATAACCCGTGGCGCGCATCCGGTACGCCGTGTTTGGCGCACGGT